>NC_142117.1:31717500-32046250 GCF_056152115.1 Neolamprologus brichardi
TACAGGGAATGTTTAGGTGACATTGTCTTAGTAGCGTTTTTGCCATCTAATTGATTGTAAGAGTTAATAAACACATTATTAAATGTGAATAGAAAAGACATTAATCAAGTTTATTCAATTATTAAAAACCAACAGAAGTGACATCGAATATTTTAACATCATCCTTTAATTGTAAGCGTGTTTGATGTGCAGTAATTGTACATTCTGCTTTGTTTTTTTACTCTGCCTTGATGGGCTGAATCTTGGGCAAAGCACTAATAGCCTTGCTTCACAGTGTCGGCAACATCGTTTTTGAGGGTTTATTTTCATTTAGATGCAACCACATCTTTTCCTCCTGGTGCTTCTTTTGATGTTTAAGGAGCGGCCTCAGACACTGGGTGGGTTGAGAGGAAATGCAAATAAATGTGAGGGCAAAGCTTTGCCTGTCATTATACAGAGAGGCGGTAAACACATAAAGGCAAATGTGCTGTGTGTGTGAGGAAGGTAAATGTGCCGTGTGTATGAGGAGATGCAGATCCTCCGATGGGAATGTGTGCAGAGGATCCAATTAGGCTAGAAGACAGATGAAAGTGCCACTCAGAGGCAGAGGAGGTAAACAAGACAAGCTCAAAGAGTCCAAAAGTGCTTTTTCATTACACTCAGCCGTCATATACTTAAACTTTCTTCTACCTGTGTGAGGGTCAGGGATGTCACAGTGGAGCTCTACTCCACTGCGGTATCTGGAAATAATAGCTAGATGCAGGTGACCATGCTGTGCACTAGTGAAAATTGATCCAATACAGGATGTCATTTCCTTTAGCAATACAGCAAGTACCATATTATATCAGAGGGTGTTCCTCTCTAGCAAAAAAATACCTTCTGTGGCCCTCGGTCTCATATTGCATGGCTGCGTGGCATTTAAATTGATCTTCAGGTGCTTATTCTTTCCGGCATCTTCCATAATTATGTTATTAGTCAGTTACAAAAATAAGCACTATGTAACCTTAGTTGCAGTACTCTTGAAATATATCACCGGTTCTGGGTAACTCTGGGTGAAATAATTACATGTTTCAGTATAGTAATCCATCAAAATCCGAGCCTCTGTAACCGCAAGACGTCGTCAGATTTTTCTTAGACTAACTTTCTAATTGTTCTCTTTAGGATGTGTGTTTTTGTTTCTCTCTCAGAAGAACTGCAGTGAAAGTAAAGCGAAGCACTTCGCCTATAAAATTGTTGGCCATTAAAATGCAGTCAATGTCAGCTTTTTCGACAGCCACTCAAACCGTTTGAGTGAGTTTTTTTTCTTTTCTCTCCGAATCGTGGTGGACACGTTCTTCAGGCAGTGGTCTTTATCTGGCTGGTTAGAGTATTTGAAATCCCAGTTGGATCCCGTCACGAAAGCTGTACCTGTCAGTGCTGATTGGTCTTTGATTTACACTGTGCCAATAGGCACTTGCAATTGTGTCAGGTCATCATTTTTACTTTCCTGTCTGAGCTGCTCCTGGAATGCCATTTGGGATAATTCAACTACAGGTGTAGTGACACTAAATGACTAACTATGCATGAGCGAAAATAACGTGCTCTGATGTTATCTATAATATTCCAGGTAAGGTTTCTGAAAAAAGGAACTATACGTCTATTTCTTTTTAATGCAGCTCTCTGCAGACTGCTTTAAGATAAATGGCGATGTGGCTGTGTGGTATTCCATTAGGTTGTAACTCTAACGGATATCATCCACAGACATCCTCATCAGTCTGGCGGCTTAATCTCTGATTCCAGAAGATGTTCAAATGGTGTAGACAGATAGAGGAGCTTCTTTATTTCAGACATTAAAAGAAAATTTAATCCTCTGGTTTTATTTTCGTGGTGTTGGCCATCATTTCTCATATTTATGATAACATTGTACTCAATAAGGTAATCCTTGAGTTCTGGAAACATACTGATTACTATCAAAGGTATACTGAGGCAAGAAATGTGAGCAGCCAGGTGATAAGAGAGGCTATAAACAAGCCAAGCAGTTTGAATAAATTGTTTACAACTATAAGGAAAATAAACTACATTCCATCTGCATCCCACTAAACCTCTGTAACATGTACTATGGTTTTATGCTGCAACTTTTTCAGGTACAGTTTACAGTAAGGGATACATAAGTCACCTACCTACTGCACTTGTCAGTTAACCACACTTATTTAAGATGTTCATAAAGTCCAGTTAGACAGTTCAGTCATCCAGAATCAATGACTTTCCTGTTCAGTATATAAAGTATTTTATTGTAAAGACTAAACTCTAAAAATGTACAATTTACAAGGTGATCCCAGAGTTCAGTACATGACCTGAGTGTTAGTTCAGGTAATAATTATGTTCTATGGTTCTAAATGAACCATAGAACATGAAGGGAGATTAATAATATTTGAGTACAAAAATGATGTTTTCTTTAAATTTTAAACAATCCTATGCTTCAAAGCCCTTGGGAACAGCGTATTTTCTCTCCAAATGTGTAATAGACATTTCTTTTATATATAATGATAATTTAATAATGAAAAATAAATCTTTGTCACTTTATTAAAAGTGTGACAAATGTTTTGGATAACCCCCAAGTTTAAAAATGAAAGTAAATGATTAAAAAAAGTACAAAACTAGAGACTCTTTAAACATACTTTTAAGCGCCATGTTTTTTGGGGGGTTTTTTAGTACGTAGTCATCAAATTTAAACATAATTTATGATTTTTATCTATTTTATTTTATAGCAATATTCTTTAAAGCTTCTACTTTGCATCAGATTGGGTTTCAGCTGCTAGTTGGCTCAAGCTGCCTCAACACTTTCGGTCACAAAGGAATAATTTCCTCCACTCTGATGAAACTTACACCAGCTGAGCAGCAAGCAGGGTAAAAATCGACTCTGAAAAGGCTAGATACACTATTTAGAAGGCTTACAAGGCCATGCCGCATTCTTCAGATGTGCACATGCAGCTTGCTCAGCTCTTGTTTACCCTCGCCAGGGTGCTATTACTTTCATATGGCCTAGGGAAAAAAAAAGACGAGTTGATGGAGAAACTAAGTGGTAGCTTGGTCTGCAATCGTGGCCATGGCGAGATTGTTTTCAGGTCATCAATGACTCGAATCATCTAGCTTCAGACTGCCTTTCTGCTCATTGGGCAAAATTGATTGTGTTCTTTAATCTTCTCCTTTATTCACAGAGGCTGTATTGATTAAAATACTGTAAGCTGTTGTTGCAGCCATCTGTAGCCACTAACAAAGATGTAATCGCTCAAAGCATCCAACTACCAATTTGTGCCAGTTTTCACTTCCTTTCAGAGAACTTTGCCAGGGAACTGTGAATTACTTCAACTGTGCATTTTCAGCATACACACTGTGCTGTGTGTGTGCATGTGTGTATGTAATTTTGTATGTGTATATAAAGGAAGGAGTACCGCAGTGCTGCTTGCACTCCAACTCAGTTTTGAAACATGCTAGTGGAATATTTACAGTTCACATCCTTATTACATTCACTCAGTTGGGAAGTTTTTTGGTGTTATTTGTATTAGAAAGATTAAACTTTCACACTTCACATCACGTATCTTAGTTTCCCGGGCGCATTATAATGCCTGAGAGAATGTGTCTATGTTTTTTCGATAGGTATTGCAAAGCTTCTATTGCAAAATGAATTTGCTCTGTCAATAAATCACCATAGTGGCAAGTTGAGCAGAGAAGGTGTGGAGGAAGGGATCTTTCTCTTGAGCAAAAACAATGCACAGAGGAGAGCTTCTTTTTAATCATCACTATCAAAGCAGACAAGCAGAGAGCAAAAGCAGAATTTTCCAGGCTCTTGGGCAGAATGAGGCAGCGTTTGAGGATCATGCTTAAACTCAGGAATGTTGCCTACAGGTAGATAAGGTGATTATTCAGCCAGCCAATTAGGGGGCTGTTTACATGTTTATCCCGTTGTCCTGTTTTTTTTTCCTTCCCTATAGTACCAATCTTTATAGCTACCAACCCTGCGATACACAATAATATGCACAGATGTTTACGGGTGTTTACATTATGCATGGAGAATCAGGGTAGACATGGTAGCTACTAAGGATTTCTGGCTGGTAAGAGTAAGGCTAACCTTTGCATGTTGGGAAGTTTTTAAATTAGATGCACAGTACTTTGCAAAAGTCTTGGGTCACCCCTCATTTTATATTTTGCTAGGAATCACTCACTATGTGTTAATATACCCCTCTGCACTGAATCATACTTGTTATTCATCTCTGTCTCTCTTCCACAGCGTGTCTTTTATCCTGTCTTCCTTCTCTCACCCCAACCGGTCACGGCAGATGGCCCCGCCCCTCACTGAGCCTGGTTCTGCCGGAGGTTTCTTCCTATTAAAAGGGAGTTTTCCCTTCCCGCTGTCGCCAAAGTGCTTGCTCATAGGGGGTCATATGGTTGTTGGGTTGTATGCGTGATTGTAGTGTCTACCTTACAATATAAATTATATTATATTGTTGTGATTTGGCACTGTATAAATACAATTGAATTGATTTGAAAATGGGTTGAGTGCAGCATGAAAGTCAATATTTGGTAGGACCATTGGTATTCCTCAAGGCAGCCTGAATATTCTTAGGCAAGCTTTCTTGCAATTTCTTTAAGTAGTCCTCAGGAATAGTTTAACAGGTTTCTAGGACTTTCAAAGCTATTCTTTTAATGATGCCTGTCTTTTGTTCAGCTCTCTATCACAATGATCCAACACTGCTTTAACCTCCTAGGACCTGGCATCCACATATGTGGACATCACATTTTGGGTTATTTAAACCAAAATACTCAATTTTGCTTTACAAGGGCCTGATATCCACTTACGAGGACATTATACTGCTACTGTTCTATCAAAATTTTAAACAAATATCCTCATATGTGGCTCTTATTTTTCTTAAAAACAAAAATAAGGTAAAAAAAAATCTGGTAATTCTTTGTTTTGACGTTCTTGGGCCCCAATATGCCCAAATATCAAAGAGAAATTAAAAATGCATGCCGTGGAAGAGTTCGGGTCTTAGGAGGTTAATGTAGAGATCCAGGGAGGCCAATCAGTGACTGTAGTATTCCATTGTGTGTTTTTGTATCCTGATATGATTGTATTGGCAGTGTATTTAGGATCATTATCATGCTAAAAAAAAATGTAGCTGTTGCCAATCAGACACTTTGCAAATGATATTCCATTTTGGTTCAAATTCATTCCTGCATTTATAATTACATAGACTTTGACAAGACCTCAAACAGCTGAAACGCAGTCCCACAGTACTACTGATGATGATGATTTGGACCAAAAATTACAAATTTTGACTCATCACTTAAGACCTGTTGCCACTTCTGGCAACTTCTGTAGTTTGGCCTCTTTCTCCCTATTCCCTTAAGAATGTTTTCTTGACAGCCACCCTTCCATTGAAACCATTTCTGATGACACTTCAGTGAAAAGTAGACGGATCAACTAAAAGGCCAGATGTATCTCTCAGGTCCTGTGTCAAATCTTAGCTGGATTTCTTTCCCTATTTCTGAAGGGATATGGCTTTCAGAAACTGTTCATCTGCTGTAGACAGTTTTGTAGGCCTGCCTGTTCTTTTTGTTCTCTACTTGTCCAATGTCCTTTATTTTTTCAAGGACATGGACAAGTATGCTGTTTTCAGCAAGTGACACTTTAGGAATTACCTTGTTGGTGCAAAAAGAGCTATTTTATGCCTGTCAAACTATGTTGTCTTTGGCATTCAGATTCAGAGAAAAGGAATGAGCTGCAAGTGAAAAGGTGTCTAAAGATACAATTTAGTATTGGCCCTTTTTAAGTTATCTGTTATGTGTAGATACAACAGTGGTCCATCCCTTGAGTTAGGTACCCATTTGAATAATTCATCAGTTCAAGTAATTCAACAGACAAAAACATCTTTCCACTGAAAATGATCAGGTGCAAGGTGTTCAAGAACACTTTAAAAACTTACAAGAAAGTTTGTCTTGTTGCAAGCAAAATATATAAAAATTAAGGGGGACTAAATTCTAAAGTATTGTATTTTTTATTTATTCATGCATGTTTGCCAAAGTGCACTTTCTTTCATTTTTATGAAAGAAAGTATTAAAATATTTTCTCTGACATTAATAACAGCCCTGCAACTGATCCTGACACCCATCCTTTTTTTTTTTTGTCAAGTAACAACATGCTCGTGTCAAGTAGTTTAAGAAAGAAAGGAGGAGTTTTCTAAAAGTCATGGAGGATTGATTCTGGCTCTTAACAATTTTAATATCACATCAGACGTTAGTTCTACATTTGCTTCAGCTGAAGGGCATAATTATGCATGTAATCAGTTTAATGTTGTAGCATGTATTCCCTACAAAGGTGACTATCTGCTGAAGTAAATACTGAAATGCTCACTAGAGCACATAGAATAGAATAGAATAGAATAATCCTTTATTTGTCCCACAAGGGGGAAATTTGATTGTAACAGCAGCCAAAAAGACAAATATACAAACAAACAGTACACAGGACACGGAACAGAAACATACACAATTTTTCTTACATATTTACATTAAGGACAATGGTTACTATAAACAGAGAGTACTGTACAGTCATTAAATTAAATAAAAATAATTACAGGTAAGAGGCAAACCAGGTTGTAATGCGAATTGGTTAATTAACTAACTTATTGCAGTTACAGCATTGATGTAAACATCTATGTTTGTTGGGAGCAGTTCAGATTGTACTTGCAGAAAGACTTGCATATTGTATTTCATCCACTATCCTTCCATATTTCTTTGTTTTAAAGAGCATGCAGATTTATTGATGACCAAGTTTAAGCAGCTGCAATAATTCAACCCAAAAAAGTTTGAGTCCTTTTGTACAAGGACAGCACAGAAGGAAGGTAAAGGATTATCCTCACCTTTCAACCATACATACATACACTACCTGCAGCTTTCCTCTTGACTATTTCTTTAAGGAAATCTGAGGTTTACTTTGCTGTCTTGGTGCAGTAAAACACAACATCTCCTCATCCTCTCTGATTCCTCAACTGATAAAGACTTAATGTCAGTGTACAAAAGAATAAAAGATACAGTTTGTCTTCCACATACATTGTTTGTATACTGAAAAACAGAACTGGTTGCAGTGTTCAGTACAGTATTTGTTTGTAGCAAATTTAGACAAGTAGCCTCTTGTACATCTGCTAAATACCAACTTGAGGGAGCTCAACGACTTGGCTAACTCAGTGTTATTTAGATATATTTCAATGAGTCTGCGGTGATTTGCTGAGTACTTGACTTAAATCAGTCTTGTCTCTTGTCAAGTTGTAAAACAACAAAATGTGAACAAATCCTAGAGGAGGAGAGAGTATTTTTTATGATCTCTCATCTGTATCTGTTGTCACTCATTTGGATCACTTTTTCTGATTAAATTCATTATTTATGCAGTGAATTAGATAAATTAGACTGTCAGGCTGGATGGTTGAGCCATGGCTGAATCGCTTCTCTATTTATGTTAATTTCAGGCAGCGTTCTCCTCGTGTAGTTGGGCTCCGCACTGTCGCTGTGCTGTGCCGCGAGGAGGAGATGAATGCTGATGGATGTGAGGATTTCAATGAGTATAAACCAGCTGAGCACTGCTAAACCAAATCTGCACACCAAAAGCACTAGTGCTAAAACTCCTTCTGCACTTCTTAGGTCTTCAATCTCATAAGCTAGTTTCCCACTGCTATTGCGCCTTAACCTCAATCTTTGCCAGATACAAAATCAAGCTGGATTCAGATGCGGCTCAGTATGGAGGTCACAGACGGCTGGACCACAACACGGAGTTCTTCACACAGGCCGAGCCCTTTAATGGCCGCTCTAACTCCATCCAGGTAAATACCTACGGCATCCCATTCTGCGACTTACAAAAGGTTATCTTTTGTTGAATGTCATTATATTTAAATGTAAAGTATTCTACAATTGAAAATCCAGGGCTGTTGTATTTTAGAGTCCACTCTCTACACCACTTTTCAAATAACCTACGCTGTATCACCATCCCATTCAGCATACTATTAACATGCTTTTGATGTTGTCCGTGCTGAAAAAGCGACAAAATTAAGCATTGCTCAAAAATGTCAGCGTGCATACTAAATCACTGTTGAGTGTGCTGTTGATGGACACCATTGTCCCACAATGCAGTGCACATATGTAGGCTAATGGAGAAGTTGCCCACAGCTGCAAAACATCAAAAGGAGTAGTGGGTGGTGATAAGAGAGCTCTACAAATAGAAATGAAGGATTAAAACTTTTGACAAACATTTTTCTTTCTTCTTGTTGTTACCAAATTAATTTAGCCTGTAGCAATACAAAGTCACTTGTCATAGTTCCTTTTATTAGAAAAGTATAAGAAATATTACAAAAGTGCAATTTTGTTAAAAGTGGGACTCTATGTGAAATGTGGGAAAGAGAAAAATGTGCTGATCATTTAAGCTCTCTCTAGATGTGAAAGTCAATAGTGTAAAGCACGTTAAATAAAGAAGGGGGTGGGGTGATATTTTCTGAAAGACTTCACCTCCTGAATTTCTTTATCTCCTCTCTATTATATCTTACTGTAATACACAAAATCTCTGTCTTTGTTTCTTTTTTTCTTTTGCTACCAACTCTGACACAATCATGAGTTGAGCAACTAAACTTGGCACACAGGTACGTGTTAGGCCCATAAAGGTTTTTATCTTTATCAGGTGTTCTGACGTCAGCAGTGGGCGTTGGGTGTTGCCTCACACCAACCTAGCAACGGGTTGAAATGGTGTTAAAATTTTGACCATATAAACAATTTACTAGCCCTTACATAATTACATTTTTTTTTTTTGTAATGTGATTAAGTATATCAGTTTTTGTCATCATGAACATGCCACACAATACTGGAGCATGGGTGTGTTCTAGTTATTAAAAGATCCAGAGACATCTCTGTATTTAAGGGACAACGCTGAAAACCTGCACTGAATGTTTGAGATGTTTCGGCCTTCTTGAAAGTGGACACAGTTCTGTTATGGAAGTCAGTGCGTGGGCTCAGGAAGATTTCTGATATCCATAGAACACAGTTTTATCACCACGTTCACAAATGGAAGTTGAAAATCTACCATTTATCCACAATGGAAAAGTCCTATTACTACTAGCTAATTTTCTCACACTCGAGTACCGTGGTACACACACGGGGGGCAGGCCCCACTGTAGCCACTGCAGGTAGGGCAGAGGTGAAATGCATAAATCAAAACTAAGTTGAATGAATGTGCTGTGTTTTTGGGGTTTTTTGCTTCTTTCGGGGGGAGAGTGGGGTTTCATACCAGCTTTCAAATACATTGAATTCATCTTGGATCCTTTTATAATTAAGGTTTGATTTAAAAACTAAGGTGTCAATGGCATGAGCTTTCTTCATCTTCTGAAGGGGTGTATGCACTGGGACATTGACCGCTCCAGAATGTCAAATGTCTCAAATGTCAGCTACTCCTAGAATGGTCATTGGGGTAAAATTGCTTTTGAGTGTTCGCAATAGTTTATAACATAAAAGTTATCATTAGGGTTTTTTAAAAAAACAAAACAAAGTGATATAAATTACCCGCATTGTTGGTGGTTTTTTGGTTCTCTGTCAGTTGCGTTTCTTTTTTTCCACATTCATCACATTTTGTTAATTGCTCACAAAATGTGTTGAAAAAGCTGTCTGTGTGTTCATGTTTGGTCCTTTTATGCTTTATGTTTAATTTCACAAATCATTTTAATTAGCCTGAAATGGGTTTTGTAGTGAGAGGATCTTTCGAAGCCTTTCTAATGAGGTTTAAGTGTGCTGGGATGAAAGAGGGCTGCTTGTTCTGGCAAAAAGCCATGGTCTCCCTGGTCTGGGACTCTCAGCTTAACAACAGCAGTATAATTTAGTATCTGGTTCATTAGGATTATTATTTTTTTAATACAATGTTTAATACAATATATTATATATTACGACATTAAAAAAAACTGTGCCTCTACCAGGGGCTTGCTCCCATTGTTTGTTGCCTCCACAGTGCTACATTTTGTTTTGTGCATATCATATTTGGCTTCTATGCGTTCACTCCGCTCATGCTGGCAGTTATCCTGGAGTCATTGAACGTTATGTGAATCTGATATCTACAGCTCCTTTCACATTTCACAGCAAACAATGTGCATTATTCATGGCGCTAGAACTTACCTTTTCATGTGCACACCGCTTAAGCTTGCATGGCATCATGGAGGGGAGAAAAATATCTGGGAGAATGAAGCACTGGGCTTCCATCAGGAGGACTGCTTAAGGCTAATACCATGAAATAAGTCTGTCCTTGAAATATAGAAAGAAACCCTGATATGCATTTTAAGCAGAGTGCTTGAGGATCTTCCTCTTGTTTACGTCCCCCCTTCTTTTCCCAGTTTATTTATTTTTTTATTAAAATGCTGAAAGCCAATAAGATGTTTATTAATAAAGTCAGGAATGAATTAGTGAGGATCAGCGCAGATGGATTGCATGCTACATCTTATGTTAATGATTTCAATTAATGCACAAGGACAGTGATGTCTCTGAGGTGGTCTGCGGAGTCATCATCTCCTCCTGTTTTTGTTTTTCAGTGTGTTTATTAGATTAAACGTTTTGAGGCGGTACTTACGTCGTTTCGTTTGGTACCAGAGTTGACGTAGCACCTGATGAGGTGTTTGTGTATCTGAACTCAACTTGAACTTCTTCAGATCAATACTGAAAGCGTTGCCGTTAATGGATAGAGGATATTACTCTATATTAAGAGTTGGACGGCGCACTTTAATGCATCAAAAATATGTTTGGCAAAGCTCACACTGCTATTAAGAGCATCAATTCAGTTTTATTTAAGATTCTGTCGACCCCAGTTTAAAAGCCTCTTCTTCTTCTTCATGCAGACATTGATCCTCCGTCGTATTAACTTAGGTTTCATCAGTTAAGGACGCAAATTCCACAATCTCTTAAATCTTTTCTAACTCTTATTAATTCAAACACTGCTGCTTCACCCACATCCCTCTTGGCCAAAATGTGAAGTTTAGTTAACAAGTCATCTGCTAATTTTGGCACCATCATAGATTAATGGGGAACGACAGGAAGTGAGAGGAATGGAGCCGACAGAGAGGGAGGAAGAAGGCAAGCGGGGACCCTTCTGTACATACTGTATATGCTTTATAGGCTCCTTCGTGGAGATTGCACAGCGAGACTGTAGTCTTGCATAAAGATGCTTTTCTCCTCCTCCTCCTCACACCTACCTGGTTATGACAAGAATAATCAGACAAGAGCCTCTGCGGGGGCTGCGAGAGGTGCCCACACCATCCATGTTTTATTTAACAACTTTTGCTTTCAAAGTCTGCACAAACTTCTTTTCTCCTGTCTTTTTAATGGGTCTGTCAGTTCTCCAGCTTCCTCGTTACAGTGTGATAATAAACTCTCATATCCTCCAAGAACGCATCACACCTCAGACTGAGAATGCACATAATTGGATTAAGCTAGCAGAGGCTTTTGCATCCTGGTAACATGTTAGGCTGTGGCAAGCACCATGTGGCTGTAATACCCTGTGTTTACAAATCTGCTCCTGGACACTTGTCATCCAGCATCTTTTTAGCGCTTTCAGTCTTGTCTGAATTATTGAAATTACTTACAAAAGTGACCCCTTTTGCATTTTCATCATATACTATATTTGCAAGTGATATAGTTATATGCCATCTTGAACCAAACTCATTAAGTGGAAAAAAAAAATGACCATGCATGCAAACAAACATTTTTAGGGAGAGCTTTACTGAAAGGTAATAAGAGATGAGCCATTTCTAGATGTGCTTTCCAATCTCTTCTGCTTAGGCACAAAGAAACAGGCAAGGACGACGACCAGAACCATTAGCCAGGTTAAGTGCATTTCTTTAAAAAACTGTGTAAGATTGCCATCACCTCACAACTGGCAGAAAACCGAGTCTACTCCACCAATGTACAGTCAGGATCAGAACCAGTCTTTATAGGAGAATTGTTTCCAAGAGGCTATTCCTCTGATGTGGAAACAAATAAATTTGCTTTGTCCACCAAAAGGCTAGAAAGTGCTCTAAAGAAAGCAGTCCCTCAAGGAAACAGTGAAACCTTTTGGCTTTTTGCAAACCAAAAATTTTGTGCAACAAGCAATACTGTGAAGGAAGTCTCTTACTGACTCCAAATTCATTCTGCAGACAGAATTTGGCAGCATCACCATAATGTCAGACAGAATCATAAAGAGCTACTTTTAGAGAAAAGACTGTACCCTGCAACGGCATGACCCACAGCACAGCTCTGATCTCAACTCATGAAAAGACATGGCACCTACATCCATCTCTATTTAGGACTTACTTGTCCTATACCATACATCTTGCATGAGTATAGATGAGTTTAGATGATAAACAAATACTATCCATAGCGTCTTTACATTTTAAAAGCACCATCATGTAACAAGATTTTCTTTCACAAGCTCTTAAAACCTTTCCACAGTACTGTATGTTTAAACTGTGCATATTTAAATGGCACATATTTATCACTGAATATAAAAGTACTTCTTTGTTTCACATGTGGGACACACACACAACTTTAATGTTGTGTGTGCACCCGCGTGTGTGTGTGTTTGTATTCAGCTGTATTTAATTTTATCCACTATGTGAGAAGAGTGAATGTTAGAACAGCTTGCCATGAAGCTGAATAAAAAATGATTTTAAAAAACGCTTTGTTCTCCTTATGTGGATAAAAAAAAATAAAAAATTGACACCCCGGTATCCTCGGCAGGCTTTTTATGGGAATTGCATACATCAAGAACTACTGCTGTTCAACATTTAGAGTTTATTCATTTAGCGAGACAAATTTTAAATAGTCACAGAATAAAATGTCTCAGAGAGGGGAAGCTTATTTTAGGTGGCCCCCTTTGGGTACGTGTCACACATATAGTTTTGTTTGAGTGTTATAATGTCAAATATGTAATGCTAAGAAAGGCTGGTGAATAATTAGCTGCATCAGAACCTTTTGATAAACTTCATGTGCTTCAAAGGGGATGTCTTCTTTGACAGCTTCACAAAAAGAAATTAAGCTGAAATGAAAAAGAAAGTAAGAGAAAATAGCGAGCTTGTGGCAAATGATCAAAAGATGTACATTTCCATCAGGGAGATCTAACACCTGATGCTGATGAGCATGAAGTGTGAACTAACAGACAAAAACTGTGACATGACATAAGGGCACCCACTTAACACTTTTACATATATATAAACTTTAAAAGACAACCTCACACTAGTACACTTTGGTCAGTATATTTTTCTGAACTGTACCATTGAATATGTACTTTGAGACCAGACTCGAACATATTACATGAACTGTGGAGGAACTTCATCTTTACTCACAGCCATGTGTATAAAAACCTTAACCCTAAGTATCACTGGCAGCTTATCTAATCAGCCAATCACATGGCAGTAACTCGTGGATTTAGGCATGTAGACACGTTTATTGTGGCCTGCTGAGGTTCAGAACGGTATTGTAAGTAACTTTGAGTGTGACATGGTCGTTGGTGCCTGACGTGCTGGTCTGAGTATTTCAGAAACTGCTGATCTACCACACAATCATCTCCAGGGTTTACAGAGAATGGCTTGAAAACAGAAAATATCCAGTAAGCAGCAGTTCTCTGGGTGCAAATGCCTTGTGGATGTCAGGGGTCAGAAAAGAATGGTCTATCAGGCTGATAAGAAGGAAACAGTAGTTCACATAATCAGGCCCACTTTTCACATTTTAGCACCGTTTGCATCCACTAGTACCAACTAAGCACCGTTTAAACACTCCAGCCTACCTAAGTGTTGTTGCTGATCATGTCCATTACTTTACGACTGGTTTAAACTGGTTTCTTGAATGTGAAAATCAGTTCATTGTACTCAAATTGCACTTCAAAGTCACCAGATCTCAATCCAATAGAGCATCTTTGGTATTTGGCGAAACAAGAGATTCACATACTGTAATGGAGGTGCAGCAACTGTGTGATGCTTCTCAAAATTAACTAAGTGGCCAGTGAGTCCAGTGAGTGTGTGGTGGACAATTCATTCAAAGATTGTTTCAAGCAAATAGTTTGGCCTGCCTTTTTGATATTTCAGGTAAAGGTTCTAGAGATTATCCAACGTGTGTCATTTATTTTTATAGTTATTATTATTAATCCTTTGTTTGCCCAGGTAAAAATCTCATTGAGATTTAAATCTCACATCCAGGAGAGACCTGGCATGTTTTTAATCTAATAATAAGAGCCTAATGCTTTCAGGTTGCAATTGTTTTGGAAATTCTAATAATATAAAATAATACAAAAGCACAAAAAAACAGAGAGAGTTTTTTTTTTTTTTTTTTTAACAGAGGCTTTTTGTTACTGGAAATTTTAGGAATGTAAGCTCTATGATCAAAAGGATTATATTTAATTATGAGCAACAATATTTTTGTTTTTTTAAAAAGTGATGATCTTTGAAGTACTAAAAATCAATACAACAGTCTTTCAGAAATGATGCGTCTTACTGTGAGGCTCGGCTGAAGATATTCTTTTGAAAATAATGGCCTGCAAAATCGTGTCTCAGCTGAAAACGAATCAGGTATAGTTCTTTAGGTCTTAGTTTCAATTAACCATCCAAGTCAGGTTTGTTTTGTTATCCTGTCAGATCCTTAGACTTTGCCTGAAGTACAACCAACATGTACACAAGTGTTTACAGGGAGCTGATACTTGTTAAGTGAGTAAAGTGAGCCAAACAGAGACATGTCTGGAGAGTTAAAGTGCACAGAGAGCCTATAGTCAGGCAGTGCTCTAGCCTAGGTGCTGGGGTCTGGAGACAGGGTGGATGATATGTTCCTGCGAAGCAGCTCATGAATCCTTTATCGGTGTGTTTGAACATTGATCAGATTTAGTATTAGCCCAAAGGCTGCATTCAGTTCTGCAAGGGAGTATAAAATCCAAATTCTCATATGTGAGCTTGGTGTAAGGCAATACAAGAGAGTTCATGATACAGAAGAAGTCAAGAAAGGACAAACAGCTAAGCTGTTTGTCCTACTAATACAATATTTCACAAACGGTGTATTGTGTCCTATTGTGTACCACTTTGTCCTTTTCATCACATTTTGTTTTTAACCCCTATTGTTAATACCTACAATAAATTATCAAATTAGTTATTGCATTACAGTAACCATTTCCTGATCTGGCAACAACTGCTGACTACAGCAGCGACTTTGTGGTTGTGATTCTAAGATGTGTGTTGCACATGTGGTCATATTGGCATTTCCTGCAATGATCTGCAACTGGCGGAAATATTGCATTTGTCGTTATTAGTTTTTATTTTTACGTGTTTTTGAGTTTTTCTTTTCATTGCAGTTGAGTTCAGTTGAGTTTCAGCTAATTTCCTGAGTGGGTTTGCTCATTTAGGACCATTTTAGCTCATCCAGCAAAGAACGATGAGCTCATGCCACGGTGAGGCATCCATCCACAATTCACAAGAATCGATACTCCTCCTCATTGTGCGGAAGTTTTATTGAAACTTACACATCTAATGGATCTTCACCTAAATTGTGCTCATGGTCAAGGTCAGAGTTGTCATTTTTATGGCCACTTGTCATGGGTTCACATATTTTCATGCTTTTTATGTCCATGGTTACTACTGACCGTGCAATGATAATACTCCCGAAAAAGCTTTCAATTGATGGTGAATGAGATTAATTTGTATTGGATATGGCCGTTGACGATCCTATTTAAAATCTTAGTGGATTTTAATTCTCATTAGTTTGTGTAATACAAACAAACAGTGACATTCACAGACAGTCTGGTTATTGTTTGAAAATATTTCATGTTTAGTTTTTATCAGTTTTGGTCTTAGTTGTAGTTTTCCTAATTATTTTAATATGGAGGATATTTGTTAGGGTGTATTATTCAGAGGTTTAAATGTGTACCAATACAAAGACAACACATGTTGAAGGTCACTCAGATACAAACCAAAGCCTAATCACACTGGTTGTGGTAACAAATTTGATCACACTGACAAAGGCTATGTCCACACGTACACGGGTATTTTTGAAAACGAAGATTTTCCGTTTTCGTTTTAAAAAATAATCCCGTCCACACCTTAAGGCAGAAATGAAGAAAAACGCTGCTAGGAACATGCCAAAGCAACAGGTGGCGATATATTCCTAACCGTGCAGAAATGTTGGCCAATCAGAAGTCTAGAAGCCTCGGTGGGAAAAAGTAAACAAAGCTGGGGCATAGAAGCAGAACCGAGTGTTATGTGTGGAGGGACAGTAACTGTGTGTGTATATGTAAGTATTTAAACACTGCAGAGAGTACAATTAACAGTAATAGTATTGTAGAAATTCATTTCACCGAAACAATAACGTGGCGCACAGTGTGACGTCAAAAAATGCGCACACCTTTGACGCTGCCCGTTTTTCTGTCCACAAGTAAATGCTAAAAACGGAGTTTTCAAAAATATCCACCCTGGCCGGAGTTTTTAAAAATCTCCATTTTCAGTGACCAAAAACGCCGTTTACGTGTGGAGGAAAGGTGCAAACGCATAGAAAAATCTGCGTTTTCAAAAGACTAAATATGCTTCCAGTAATTTCCACAATGTTTTAGCTAATTACGTGAGTACTTGATAACAGTTTTCCTTTTTCACAAATTCTAATTTGTTTTATTTCACTGTTATTAAATTGTGTTTTTTCACAACTAGTTTTATTAATACTTACCTTGATTGGCAAATGCTATAACATCTAATAACGCAAACTTGAGTTTGTCCTAAAAAAAAAAAGGTTCTGCTTCCATGGACAGGGTTTCACCTCATTTTGTACCTAGTAGTTTAGTTCAGCTGGCCCTGTGTTTGATGAGATAGAAATATAGATATAAATGAATAAGTCAGGAGCTATGTATATATACTGTAAAGGGAATTATTTTTCACAATCTAGCCTCTCAGTGTTAGTGGATGGGTTCAAAACAGTATGTCAAGTATGTATGTGCCTAACGTTGCAAGGAGTAATATGTTAATGTCTTCCACTAATTGCTGTGCCAACACTTGAGCGTATCTGCTGGTCCTTTTTTCACAGATTCATTTATAATTTGTCACTATTTCTGTCTGTTTGGTGGAAATAAAAGCTGTTGACATATTCCAGGTTAGACGCAGTGGTAGCTTTTGTCTAAACAGGTGCAGTGATTCATTCTGCCTTTCCTTCTCTCTGCGGTGCTTCTATATGGAGACTCTCCCACTGTGACTGTTTAATTAGTCACCAATGTCTGTGTCAGTGTTTCAGCGCCGGGCTGTATGACTCCCTCGGTGACAAACTGTTGCCAGAGAAGCACATCCACAGTAAGCTTAGATCCACTGATGCTGAGGGGCGACTTGAAGAGTTCAGGGAGTGATTGAATTGTTTACAGCTCTGCTGGCTTTTTTCGTTTTCTGTTGGGAAATATAGCATCATTTATGCCCGCTTGGCTTTTCCTTTGGCATAAATCTGAAATGACTAATGGTACACAGCAGCTTCCTGCTGCCAAATGACACTGTGAGTATCAAAAGGATTGATCAAACACTTTATTAGCTACTTTTTGAACTATATATGTGTATGTATATACATAAGGAATGTGACATGCCACGTTTTTTTTCTGTTTGTTGTTTTTTCCTGACTTGTTTCTTCTTCACCCCAATGAACTCAAAGATTCTTTTGAAATTACATTATATCTTTACAGAATCACACATTTCCAATTGATTCACAGTCCAGTGTTTGGAGCTGATGATGAAACTCACAGCTACTGCATTGATTAGAGAGTTCAGAAATTAAAACTAGGAGCGTGCCTCCACTTCTGGCAAGTTTACTCATTTGCAGATTGTTCAGTTCACTGAACATGCTTTGAATAGAATGCAAATTTAATTATATGTTTTTAGACAGCTGAAGTCCACCACTTCATGGAGATATGTTTAAGAAGTTGAAGACACCTCTCGTCATTGCAGATATGCTGACACCACTGCCACCCAGAGGTCTTTGTGCAGTTGCAATTCTGTCACACTTTAAATATTCTTAAAATATACTATCCTCCGAGTAGTCTTAGACCAACTTTTTCCCTTATATATCATTTTAAAATTGCATGTTATCCTCCTTGCATTTCTTTTTTTCTCTATCCTACTCGTCTTTTTTTAGCCATTATGTCATCCTTGATTTTGAGAGGTTACCATGTCTAGTCATGATTTCTCCCTCCTGAAAAGGATAAAACTTAAGACTCATTAATCTTCATAATTGATGATCTTATATCGGTTATATCAATGTAGTCTTTGTAGTGCTTGAAAAAAGGCGAAAGGACTTAAATTTGTGAAGTTGTTTCGCCTCTCATGCAAGAAGCTTCTTTAGTTCTTAAACACTGTGAGCCCATCCCGTGGTGGTTCGATCCCAAGATACTGAACCCAGAGTTTTTCCTGATGCATGCAATGGTATTAGAAAGCAAAAAAATGCTTGTGTAAATGAGCGAATAACATGTATAAAGTGCTTTGAGTGCTCAAGTAGAGTAGAAACGCCATATAAGAATCAGTCCATTAACCATTTAAACAACTGACAGAGTGCCAGATATTTAACCCCTTGTGGCGTTTGTCCCCTTGGAGGTGATTGTGTGAGTCCCCACATGGGAATAGTCCATTCTTGTGCTCATGTGCTGACTCACATAATTAATAGCGGGTCAACAACCCTCAGGGCTTTTGTTTTAGAACTAGAGAAGCCTCTTGGATGAGAGGCAAAATGTCTTCATAAACCTAAAGAAGTCCAGCTGCCTTCTTTCAAACACGCACGAATACCGTGACCTGGATGACTGAGACACCTTGTTAACATCATTAATCTTCAATTGTCATCTCACTTTTCTCCCCACTTTCTCCCCTGCCACTGTGTCTCTCTCTCTCTCTCAGGTCTACATCCCCTGCAGAACAGCTATTGTCTTGGCCAACGAGGAGATAGATTACTGTTATTAGAGGATGATTGTCTCCACAGAGATCGGGATTGAGAATGGATTCCAAACTCTGACTGAGTGTTAACCATCACCTTCATCTTAATGTCAACCTTGTACACCACCCAAACCTACTTTTTTTTGTGTTCGAGCCTTTTTTCTAAATGGGGGGGAAAAGCATTGCCGGGCTGTGTGCTTTCAAATACCATCTACAACCTAAGACGCTGTGTAACCCCATTTACCACAGATTGGTCCATTTGGGAAGTGTCCAACCTAACCAGCAGCTAGATGCTAAAACTCCAAACCCTGCCGAGTCCATCCACCACTAGCCAGCAGCCATTTATAGGTACTCCTGCATTTGGCATGACATCTGAAATACGTGACCGGCAACTGTGGCAGAGGAAAGTGGTATTATTCAAAGATAATACAAGCTCAGGAATGTTAGGCATGTTTAAATACAGCATACAAGGTTTGTTATTTAAATATAAATAACATTGTAGTTACACAGAGATGGCAAGCACTACAGTATTACTAGCATTTAAAATCAAAATATGCAGGCAGGCTGTTTAATCACTGGTGATGTGTCTTTGTTAATTTGCATTGCGGGACATTATAGGTGTAAAATGTATTGTAATTTGCACAAAGCATTAAACTGATTTGAATTACTGTACTTTTTAATGAGTATCTAAAACAGTTGTGTTGTAATGTTTGAATTTATGCAGCTACTGGGAGCATTTAAGTGGTTATTTATGGTTCAGTTATTAAGCCAGTAATTTGCAGCTAAAGCACTGATAAAATCACTTAATTTGGAGTGTGCACAGTGTGTTGCATAATACACAAGCAACATTTGGCTGAATTAGGCCGTTTTTACCCACTTTGTGTAAAGTATTGCATTGTTTTCTCCCACACTAGATCGCATTAGAGTAGTTTATGAATTTTATGTTACACTGTGCTGCAATCGACAAGGAGAACTAAACTACTGAAGACCAGTGTGTCCTTTTGTGTTAGAAAAGACGAGGATGACTAACACACTTGACTACTAGGATATGATTTATGTGCACCGTGTTCATTAGGGATTCCCCTGGGAATATTCCAAAAAAACACCGAAACGGCCTAAATTCACGCAGAGCGCCACACGTGCCTCCTCCAATTAGCAGTGACTTTTGTGACTTTTAGTCTCAACACAGTTGATGATTGAACATTTCAAAGAGCAGCCACAGTCCTCATTCTGTGTTCTAGAATCCATCACAGTACCTATGTGAGGAGGTTATTAATGAGCTAAAACATCCTACCGTCATAATAGGTGACAAAATGTCATAATGCGTTTTACAAATGAGTGATATTTGGTCTGCTTCGAGTCTTTACGTTGTCTTGTTTTTCATCCTCCTTAAAGTTGGCATATCATCACCATCTGAAGCACTTTCTAAATGTTTTATCGAATCAGCACAAGTAAAAAGGGAAACGAGATTATTGTGTGCATCTCAGATAAAGCTCAGAGGTTGTGCCATCCTCGAGTCATTTAACCACCTATTGTAGCTTATGGCAGGTTTTGATCTGTGTCCCGTGCAGCTGGGGGGAAAAAAAAACACATTAATTTTCAGGACCACCCGTCTGTGTGCAGCCAAAAGTGTCACGAACATGTCATTTCTTTTTTTGTCTAAAAGCAAATGCGTTCAAAAAGGCCTTTTCTCTGTCTTTCAAGGAGCACAGAGGCGATCACTCTGCATATATTCTAGACAACGAGGTTGTGAGACTAAATTGGAGGGTATAATCATCCCTCATCTGACCCAATGTCATTGTCATTTTAGCACTGCCAAAATGAATTGTCTGCAGTTGTTCTCAAAAGTAAAATTGATGTCTGATATACTGTAACAATTTCAGCATATTTCTTTCATTATTGCTAATGATAATAAATCAGTCCCTGTCAAACCACGAGAATGTGAATGAACTCAATTTGCTCTCTGACTACTGATACTGTCCTACTGCGCAGTTGGGGAAATGTGGAGGATTCCACAGCAGTATATTGTAACGGTACTTTGTAACCCGATGCAACAAATGTGCAGTTTGGTCTTGGTAGAGTGGCAGGTCATTGTGATATTAAATGTAATTTTAAAATGTTAAAAGTTGATCTACTAATTATGTACAAAACTGCCCATACTTAATAGTTTTTCTTGGTCTTCCTCCTAAATAAATTTAAAATGAAATTATTGTAGCTTCCAGACACATTTCTTTTCATTTTTTCTTTCTATTACTGCTTTGTATTTGGACATAATTTGAAGGTAAGTCAAGTCCCAAAATGACTAGTACCTCCCACAAATTTGTACATTTTTATATTTGCAAGTTGATACCTCACTTCTCTTCAAGTTGGTCAACAAACTATGGGATTTATATTACTAGTCCCAAACTAACTAAATAAAAACTCTTTTTTTGAGAGCAGCTACAAACCTGGATTGTGTGTGTACTTGATACTGGACCAGGAAAGGCCCTGACATCTTTTAAACAACAAAGGAAGGAATCTACTTCTCGCTCTGCGCTGCAGAACATAAAGTTTCCATTTCCATTTGGTGACTAGGGGAGCTGTGAAATCTTGTTACATGACTATACAGAGCAATCACCTCAGTGATTCCCACAACATGATGTAAGGGGGACGAAAGACATCTCATCAGACAATAATACTTCAATTTCCATTTCCTTGGCATCTGCAGTTTGTGCTACTTACACCAGATTATGTGTCTTTGTGCGTCGGTATTGATACAAGCAGTAGCTTCTTATTAGCAGCTGCACCATGAAAAGCAGTTTGGGAAGATCACAATGTGGCTTTTATTGAGGCTTTTTCACAAAGGTACTGATTCAATTATGTGGTTATTTTTGAGGCATGTTCTCTCTGGTATTTCTGCAATTGGCTTTCTACCCCGCACATGTTGAGCCTGTCTGTCTGAGCAGCTCGCTGGTTTTGGATTCATGTTTTGAACCTGCCCGACATGTCCCATGCAGCTTTTCTGTCTCCAGTAAATTGCCAAACATAATAAGCTTTTCCTTTCTTTTCATTTTATAGTGGATGGCTTTCATAATGCTATACAATAGAATATAATAATCATGCTGATTTCAAATAACAGAAAAATGCTTTATAGACTAATGCTGTGGCACAACAAATTATGGCCTCAGGTTTGTACTGAACCCATCCTGTCATTCCACACATGAGCACTGAATTTTACAAGTGACATCAAGTTCATTCATATGTATGACTGCTACAAAATATACGTTTTTTCCCGTCACGAGAACGTTTATAAACCTTGCACCAATTTGTCTTCTTGCATTTATTAGTGGTTCACAAGAAATGGATGTGTGACATTGGCGTGCACAAGGAGGGACTGCCTCAAAGCTATTGAACCAACTATCGTATTAGCCAGTATTTCGTGTTAGCAAGGAAAATCTAGTTTAAAGCGATGATATATGAACGGAAGATGTTATTAAATGGCTTAATCAAAGAGCTTTGCCATTGCTTTCTTCACCTTTGAATGACAAAAGTGTTCAACACCAGGCAAACCACTACCTGAGAATTATGCCAGTGAGTTGTATCAGATTTGATTTGATAGTTTCTTAAATCAGCACGATCGTTTGTCTTAAGGAAGCTGTTGCATGACACGCGTTCTGCCCTCTAGTGAATGATCTGTGCACTACAGGCAGGACCTGGATGTCACATGCAAAATGGCTGCTGTCAGGTTTGTTTTATTTTTTGTTTTATTATGTGTGTTTGAAGTTATCCAATAATATCTGGACAAAAATCCAAATATATGTTTCTGCTGTACTGAGGCAACTTAAAATTGCTTAATATTTTATACCTTATTTCATAGCTCATTAGTGCATAAAAATGTGCCCAGCAAATCAATTTTGATTATTTAATTCCTGTTTATTGTGACCGAATCTGATTGTTGCAGTAGTCCCCTACTAAATAGAAATAAAAACGCCATGTGATGTGTCTCCCTATCCTGTTGCATCCATGTTGTATTCTTTATAATAATATTTTTAAAGAGAGTGGAAATTGAGATATTTTTGTGTTTTTTATCTATAAAACTTCCTCTTCAGTTATTTATTTACCTGAAGGCAAAATTAAAAGTTTGTGAAAAGTTCCTGTCGGAGGGGAAAAAGAAGCAAATATTACAACTGTCGTGAATGCAGTAAAGGAGATTTGTTTTCTGCAGCAAACTTTGCCTTGTTTGATGTGCCAGTCTTTCCAGAGCGCATCCACGCCCTCTAGAGACTTCTTGAAGGCCATCTTGTCAAGCCTTGTCAGGTTTGATCAATTGAAAAACAAACAAAACTTGAACCTACGCTGATTTTATTGCTCTTCTGTGAACAAATCACACAATTAATGTAGAAATATCGGCGGATATATATATATTTTTTTATTTCTAAAAATGAATAATGAATCTGAATATTTAACATATTCCGTTATGACTAGTGAAGTTCAGCGTTTCCATCCTGAAAATGTGAAACAGTCGAGATCTTTGCTGCTTTTGTTCTCACCCTTGTTTTTGAAGAGAGCGAGCCCGTGGCTTTTAGGAACAATCGCCTCCTGTGGGTTTGAACACCTGTGGCACACAGTATGAGACCTGATCCCATTTAGACCAGCTAAGAGCCTTCCACAATCAAACGTGCTAGTATATGGGTGTGAAAGGCTTATTTTTTTTCCATTTGAGTCATTTAACATTTAACAATGACAGATCATCAAGATTTAATGACTTTCTGAATTTTAGTTCAAGAGTCTAAGAAAAGAGCTAAATCAACGTTTGCAGTTGCTCCGTGTCTGTCCATGTGTTAGGCTGATTACATGTTTCAGAGCCAGGAGGCTACAGACTCCAGAGACTCTTCTAACCCCTTATTTTAAAGACAAGTTGCAGCCATGAACAATATAACATTTTATACTGTCTGGTAATGCCCACTATAGGATGAAGATGATTTTACCTCCTTCTGATGATCTTAGCAGCATTTCCCGCTTTCTTGAAAGCCCTTGCTTTATGTTGTACACCCTGAACCTGGTCATACTTTCCCACTGCAGTTCTTGTTTGGATTGGGAAACAGGAAATCAAGATATAGGTCAAATTTCTTCTGCATTGTGCCAAACAAAATTTTTTCTAAAAATATTATTTTAGACTAATGTATTAATGGGTTTTGATTGTTTGCCCCCTTTTTTTTCATATCGTGGCTCAGATATAATAGTAATGCACAAAGGATCCAAACGGGTGCTATTGGAGTTAGCGTTATCTTTTTTAAGCAAGATCAAGATATTTCTGTACCGAAAGCTTAAAGACGTGATTGATATCCATTTGTATTATCTAACTCTTGGCAAGAGAGCAAACCAGTGAATTTGAAGCGGCCCTCAAATGTCACCATCAAATGCTTGAAAAGGAAGGATCCGACGCCTCCTGGGTCAAACTGATTTGCATCTTTGCTTTTAATGTGACTGATATGATTGTAAAATCTTGGTGGAGCCCTCTGGCATGAGCAAGGGAGAGGGGAATATCAATGCGTGTGATGGGACTGTTGTCAGGCCCAGCAGAGAATAACAGAAAATCCACTCCGTTTTTCATCTTTATGCAGAACGCTGACAGTGACTGGCTCCAACGCAGATCTTTGGGACCCAAAGTGCCACTCGTTTTCTATTGAAGGAAGTAATTAACTACATTCTCCTGGTATCTCATGTCTATTCAATCCTCATTAAACAGCTTGAATGAAAACCATCAGTGCTCAAGCTCCTGATAACCACAGCTGGGAAACACTGGCCTATAGCAACAAACTGATTTTAATACAGATTCCAGAAGACCCTGTTTATTAACGTGGTTAAGATAAGAGGTTTGATTAATCCCGAAGAAAGGGACAAACCTTGTATCTAAAAGGAGTGAAAGGCCGTGATAGCCGGTTGACTAAGTATTTCTTTTGAGGCACTTCCCCCCTCAGTTTCCAAAAAGAACTGCATTGCTTTAAAATCGCCTAAGACCACCTACTCCCATTTATCAAGGGCAGCTACAATTGGCCCACAGGGTGAGCGGCAGTCAACCATAAATCTAGAAATGTCAGATAAGCCAGTGTATAGAGCACTTCTCTTACCAATTATGTTTTAGAGAGGTTTGCTACATGC
Source organism: Neolamprologus brichardi (assembly GCF_056152115.1). Lineage (NCBI taxonomy): Eukaryota > Metazoa > Chordata > Actinopteri > Cichliformes > Cichlidae > Neolamprologus > Neolamprologus brichardi. The sequence continues at coordinate 31,742,571 of NC_142117.1, forward strand.
AGTAGTTATAGTCAAAGCAAAGGAGGGAGTCTTAAAGCAGCTTGATTTATCAACTGATCTCAAAAACTTCTGCTGCTATTACCAGCAGGACTCCCCAACTAGATGACTGCTCTTCTTGAAAGCTCCGTGTCCCAGGGTGGTGCAGATCTGTAACTTCTTCTTCTTTTTTTTTTTTGTTGCTTCGGCTTAAGATGCCTTTACATTGATAATCCTAAATCGCAGTGTACATTTGTATTATGTATTAACATCCAGACTAAAATAAGAAGCTCACCGCATGATACCATCGAGCAGCCTCAGCAGGAAACTCAGAGCGTGGAGTTTAACAGCTTTGTTTTCCCATTGGAGACTTTTGCAACTTCACATGCAAGCCATAATCATCCAGTGTTGATGCGAGTGTTTGTATGCATTGATGAAAGGAAGGAGGAACAGCAGGGGGAAAATGTCAATGTATGCGCACTGATATAGGGCTAATTTTAAAATTAACACATGACTGCAGGGTGTGTTGTTGTGTCTGATCACCATCAGGGATTCTTAGGGAGAAGCTGCTGAAGCTTTTACTTGTAAAGAGTGCCATCTGGTGCCTGCGAGGCTCCTTAACAATAAGTTCTCTGGGTGGAGCCACAGTGACACACCTCCGTGGGCGCGCTCGAGTTGTTCCCCGCCGGATTGTCCGTTGTAGGCGGAACATTTTTCATTCCACGGTGGACAGAAATGGAGCGTCTGAACTCTTCCTGAACTAGGCAAGACTTCACGAGCATGCTTTTGCTTATAAATTAATTTATTAGGGTGTGAGAGAACAGCAACATTTCGTTTCTCAGCCTTGACTGTAATAGTTCCCAAGGAAGCGGTGCACGTAGTGTTAAAGTCAAGGAGGGCTGATGCAACTTCCAGATGGGGGTTTTATCGGGGAGTGGGTTTTACATTTCCGTTCATACCAGCAGACCTTAAAGTAGTCCAGTGGGTGAAGTTATGTATTGATCCGCCGTTTTAGAGTTCCGACTGTTTGTGCGACTTTATAAAAGACTGGTCTTTGCACGCGGAGAAACATTGCCTTTTATAGGAGTCAGGAGTCATTTCCAGCAGTGACCTATCTGGTGTGAACCCACGCTGTAGCGCTGTACGCAAGTAGCTCAGACACAGACACAGGTACAATGCAATCTCTTTGTATTAACATTTGTTTTAATAGCTTGTTTAAGGTTTTGGGGAAATGTTGCAATTTCATAAGGTTTAAGTAAGCATATGTTGCATTTTGTAACCATAGAAAACTGCATGTTTTTGTTTGTTTGTTTGTTTAGTAAAACTGTGATAGGATTAACAATTTAGATTTAGGAGTAAACCATACAAAACACCAAGAATCTGTTCAGACTTACTTTTCTCTCAATCAGAGGCGGAGGCAGACATTTGATACACCTGGGGCTTAGCTCTAAAGGATAGTATGCATGTGGGGTGGGGGTGAAATGACTGAAAGATTAATAGGCTCTGTTTTGAGTTTTGTTCAAAAAAGAATGACTTCATATAGGGAAAAATATATACCACATATTCGGGACACCTTAAACTAGCTTTTTAATTAAGCAGCAAGGCAGAACAAAGTCGGGCTGTATCAAGACACGAGGACTAAACCCAATTCAACCAGAGCCAGAATTGATCCAGAATTAAAACAGGACTACAACAGTTCAAAATCAGAACTACTTAGGACTTAACCAAGACAGAATCAGAACTAGATGATAGTAGCACTAAAAATAATCATACCCCTGCACTACACTTATTTTTTAATTCTACCAAAGTGCACTATTTAGATTGAGAAAAGTTTATATAATTATTTAGCTTTGTTGTGCAAACAAGCCTGCAAAACCTAATAAATATAGAATTTGAAAAATAACAAACCTAAAAAGAAACACTAGGTACGAGATACATGAGTACCTATGATATGGTGATACTTTTCTTAAACAACCATTTGACTAACATGTCTGTCTCACCTGCTCTTGTTCCCTCTCTGTTCTGACCTCATTCTCCATCTCAATCTCTGCTCCTCTCTCTCCCTCTCTGTGCTGACAATCAAACCAAACACCAACATCATCAAATATACAGTTGAAACCAGATAATTAAAAACACTTTTTTAATTGTAACATTAAATCAGACTAAATGTTTATTTTTTTAGATTGATAAATATAAAAACATATTTGTTAACTTTAAGAGTAAAGAGAGAAACTGTCTGTATTTCTTAATTGTAAATGGCACCAAATTGTATTCAAACTGAGCCACACTTATGGAGCTCCACAATTCTTTTCCTGGTGTTTTGGTTGATATCTCTTGATTTTCCCATTTCAAAGAAACACCCTCTGTGTTTTGCCTTATATGCATCCACAGGTGTGCCACCAGTTTACTCACATGGACTCTAACCTATCAGAAGCTTCTTCAGCTCAGAATGGAATCGTCTGCAGTTTTCTTATTAATTAACAATAAACTTAGTGTATTTGTACTCCTAAATTTGATGAAAGTGATAAAAAATAGACTGCTCTGTCTCTCTTTATCCTGACATTTAACTAATTAAAAAGATATTTCAATATTTATTTATCCCAAACAAAACAAGTTTACTCTAAATTGATGTTGTACAGTAAAAAATGTTCTTGTGTTTTCCATAAAGTGTGTGTAACTATCTGGTTTAAACTGTGAATATACTGCTGTGTATTGAAATTCCTCTTGTTTTGCATAGAAATATACTGAACAACATACAAAGCATAATATATAAAATAACATCTACCAGAGTTTTTTCTTTGAAAGAAGCCCCTTATGTCCATTCTTGTATATCAGTACATTTCTGAAACAGATTTATTTAGCCGTGGAGGGAAACATCTGAAAATATGAAATAAACACACATGTAAGCTAAGACTCTCTAAAGAAACAGCATTGTTGTTGTTCGGCTTCTCATTTCGCCATTTGTTGATTCATTTGAAGAGCGAGTAACGTAATATGGGTCAAGTGATCAGTTTGATATCAATCTTTCGTGATACACCGTCATATTTACATTATTTGTACAGTACGAATGATTTGCTTTGGTACCTGGTCGAACTTCTGTTCTCCTCTGGCTGCCTGGCTGCGTTTCTCCAACAGCGCACTCGCAGGCAGCAGCTCCCCTCGCTCAGTCTGTGTCTGTGTGTGTGATATCCAATGATATCTGAATTAATCATTTTTTTATGAGCCAGGACTCAAAATTTTAATACACTTTAGCATTTTTTTCCTTTTTTTTAGTGTGAAAGTTATCGTTTAAATGCTGTTTTGGTGTTACTATAACACACAATATATGAATTAATAAAGTAAAAAAGCATAGGGAAGGTACAGGATGTCAACAGTGAATCAGTTAAAAGTCTGTAAGCTGCGTTTTAACAAAGATAACATTTATGGCCTGACTTTAAATCATGGTGTCAACATCACATCATTTCATAGAATGTGCTGTTGTTGATTACACTGTTTGTGTGAATTGTGCATACCAAATAACAGAGCAATAAGTAGACTGCACCTTCAGCTTTTCTAAACATTACTTGCTGAAGCTGTTTGCACGAACACAAGAATCCAAATCAGTCGTATCAGACATTAACCTCCTAGGACCTGGCGTCCACATATGTGGACATCACATTTTGGGTTGTCTAGACCAGGGGTGGGCAAACTTTTTGATTCGTGGGCCACATTGAGTTCTAACATTTGACAAAGGGGCCGGAACAGGAGCAGATAGATGGCATGCTTTGAAAACATCACCTCATTGGGGGAAAAATACACATCTTGGGATATGGAGAAAACATGTGCTTTAATTTCCAATGAAAATGACGAAAAGCATTACAATAAAATCTCTGACTTCGAAATGAGTCTTTAAACACTGAAAATCAAATAAATGAACATTTTATTTTAAAGCACTGAAAGTTCTGTTATCCTTCAGGATATCACATCACTCTCCTCCTGACTCTTTTTTTTTTTTTTTTTTTTTTTTTCCCCCAAAAACGGTAGGAGATGCAGATGTACTTGTCCTGTTCCTTTTATTCAATTTGTTTCCCCGGTGCCAAAAGTCAACAACGACCAGTGCAAGAACGAAACAGTTGCAGCAAGTCAGTCTGTGAAGCGTTATATTTGATCCGCGCGCACTGTTCATTTTAACAGCGTGCGTATCACGGAGACACACACATTTTAATGGGAGCAGTGTTGGTCTCCTTTTTTAGCCAGCGCATCAAAGTCTGGAGTTAGTTTTGTTGTGGCGATAAAAAGTGAATGACTTCGCCTTTTTGTTTAATATACTGGTGATATCTTCATCTATTAGTTCTACACGGCGAGTCACTGTCCTCCGTGATAAACTGATTTTCTCAAATTTGTCTTTGGTCTCCGGGCACAAAACACCTGCTGTCTCTACCATACATTCTTTTAAAAACTCGCCCTCTGACAGTTGTTTGCTGGCCTTTGCTATTTTGAATGAAAGCATAAAACTGGCCTTGACTCTTGAATGGCAGTTTGACGGTGAAAAAAACTTTGCTGAGCCTTCAAATTATCTGCCAACTTCTCAGCAGCAGCTTCCCGTTCTTTTGTTGAGAGCTTGCTAGCATAATTAGCGTGCTTTGTGGCAAAGTGACGGCTAATATTATACTCTTTAAAAACCGCCATGGTTTCTAGGCATATCAGGCAAACAGCAGATGATGTTCAGTGAAAAAATATTTAGTTGTCCACTCCTTATTGAACACTCGACATTCTCCGTCCACTTTCCTTTTCTTGGGTCTGCTCATCTTCATAGAAGGGCGGTGGGTCACAGGGTAAAGTGCAAACGTGGAGTAATAGGCCTACGCTTCACCTCAACAAAGCCAATATATCTAGAGTGTGCCATCTAGTGAGGAAACATCAGAATTGCAGGGGAAATAAAACAAGGTTAATTTATTAAATTTTTTTCAAGTTTGGCGGGCCGGATCAAAACGTTTAACGGGCCGCACGTGGCCCCCGGGCCGTAGTTTGCCCATGCCTGGTCTAGACCAAAATACAAAATCTTGCTCTGCAAGGACCCTTACGAGGACATTATACTGCCACTGTTCTATCGGAATTTAAAGCTAATGTCCTCATATGTGGGTCTCATTTTTCTCAGAAACAAAAATTAGGTAAACATCTGTTAATTCTTTGTTTTTACATTCATCAGGTCCCAATAAGACCAAATAGCAAAAAGAAATTAAAAATGCATGCCATGAAAGAGTTCACGTCTTAGGAGGTTAAATGATATTCACCCTGCCATCTTGCTAGCACAAGTCTGTGTAATGTCTCATTGAGCCCATGTGAACGTCTACAGAAATTTAGTTATCTTATACTCTTTATTTACACTCATGGGAATGAATTTCATGGTAATTTTGAGGGTTTACTGTTTGAAAACAAAAATAATTCTGGATGATACAGGTACCACGATTCCCTTGAGACTGACATTCCCACATGCAACAAAGTCAAAGCAGCATAGTAAAACAAAAATGTGAAACGCAGGAATTATTCTAAAATAGGTTCCTATAGAAATGTACGCAAGGTCAAACACTTTGCAGAATTTCACAGGCATCCATTAACCCGAGAAAGTGGTAACCCATTCCACTATTATTTTCATCTTTTAGCATCACAGGGAAGTATGATTTATTTAGGTCAAGCATGAGTGGGTGGGGGTCCTTTATATCAGAGTTTCTCTGTTTTCTTCCACAAGGTCAGGAAAAACCGTACAGCAGTGTTTAAGACATACTTCAGAGCTTCATTACTTAAAGGTATGAACAGCTCAAAACAACTCAAAAAATTGTGCAAACTATGTCTTTAATGACTGGATGCTGTTGCTTGTTTGTCGTACCTTCAGTGTCACAAGGTCAGATTCTCCTGGAAAGGAAAGTTTGTTTGGCTTGTGTAAGAAAGACGTCTGTGTTATGAACTCGCTCATGTGCCACATCCCCACAAGGGCAGATGGGCTTGTTGTAATAGCAGTCTAGTGCCAGGTGTTTAGAGGTCACCTGAATTGGCTCTTATGGCTTTTGGCTACTTTCAGATTCATGCAAAAAATTTTGAAATTGAAGAGGGTTAACAACGTTTCTCAAATTCGGGTTAAACAGTGTCAGGTTGCGTGTTTGGATGGATAGTTAGTTTGTTTGTTTGTTTGTTTTTTTTGAGAGGAAGTTAGGGCTGTTCGATATAACAATATATATCGGACATCTTGATGCATTCTCAATCATCCAGGAAAATAAATCTCCAAAAGTTTATTCTGTTCATCTGGACGTAGCGTTTTCTGGGAGAAACGCTTCGTCACTCATCCAAGTGACTTCTTCAGTCAGGAACAATGGGCTGTGACCTCACAGCCCATTGTTCCTACAGTGGGCTGGTTTCAGTCATTATGCAAATGTACTGTTTATAAGATTGGGGAAACCTGCAGTCAGCTGAGACTGAAGAAGTCACTTGGATGAGTGACGAAACGTTTCTCCCAGAAAACGCTACGTCCAGATGAATAGAATCAACTTTTGGAAATAAATATCGGAAGACGATATGAAAACGTCTGTCATTTCATATTTCGCTATCGTTTGTTTCGTGGTGTCGCAAAATGAACTGTTTACGGCAGTTTCGGTGGCTATAATAATTTCTTAAAGTTCGCTCTTTTTCTTATATTTAAAATAACCACACTATGGACGGACAAGCAACAGTTTTTACGCGTTGTCGTTAGCAACAACGATGGTAAACCCAGCATGTGGCTCTGCCGTCCCCTTGTTTATTTTCCACATAAACCTTTCACAATGAAACTAAAGATCCTGTTGAGATTTTTCAAAATAAGAGATTCACAGAATTTAGAGAAAATGTAAAATTTTTGTGATATATATCGTTGTCGGGATGATAAATGTCTTATATCGGGATATGAGATTTCGGTCTTATCGCATAACCCTAAGCACAGTTGGGTTTGCAATAGATCTACCATTTTAAGTCAACAACGAGCCATCCTAATGTTGGACTGGGTACCAGACAAACATATTTCAAGGCTATAATACTATCTTTTCAATCAATGTACACGAAGAGAGTCTTTTGAGATGTTGTTTCTATTAAAATTGGAATACCAAAAGTCTTTCCCAGAACCTCAAATACCTAATCCAGTTTACCTGTGATTGTTTTTTTCTTTCTTGTTTTGGTTTTGACCAGAGCTGTAGTTACTTTGTTAGCTCAAAGTTTTAAGTTCTCAATGTTTTCCTCCTGTCATCCTCAAACGTATACCAGTGTCACAGCATTTATCAAAGGCATTTGAAGGAGCAATGTTTTGCCTACAGCCAAAAAGTGAGAAGCATGCGATTGACTTCTGTTCCAAATATACTTGTGTACCCCTATGTGCCATGCGCAGGTGTTGTGCTCATTGATTGGCTGAAAAGAGGGCAGTGTCTTTTCCCGCCCACCCTCTGTTTTTAGCTCAGCCGTTACACGCCACATCATGTGAACGCTTCGGCAGCTCTCTGCAGTTTGTCACTTTTTTTTTATCCCAGGAAAATGACGTTCGTTTTCCTCAGGCAGCTTATAAGGGCAAATTCTTCCATGCCTTACTACTTTTAACATTTTCCACTGATACCAGATGTACTTATTTCCTTTTTAGTTTCAGCCCTGTTTGTTTTGGCAACCGCATTTTGGTGTAATCGCACAGAATTGAAATACCTAGGTGACCAGGTCACCACAACCTAGAAAGGCAACTCAGAAGTGTCAAGGTCAGACAGAGGACTTTCTGACTAGCGGTGGTGGTACCCTAACCTGACATGGCAGATGGTTTATTACACAGATCCATCTGGAATATTGTCCTTGTAAAGTGTTTGGAAAAGCACTAGCACTCTCAAAAGCACTTGGCACATGATTAGATAAACCATCTGCTTATCACCATCAACTGCAAACTAACTTCAGCTGGTCATATCAACAGACTAGGGGTGGGGGGTGGAGGGTCGTGCCAGAGATGAAGAGCTAAATGCATTCTGGGGAAATTTGAAACCCAAGTAAGGAGTCATTGAAGCTAGCTCTGCAGTTAAACAATTCCTAACATCTTCGCATGGAAAATGTGCACATTTTAATCACTCACAGGTTGCCACTTTCAAAATAAGAATAAAAATAAATACCTGACCTTCATTTAGCTGCAGATTTATTGAGTACTAGCTCCTTGTGCATACGTTTGGTCTAAACCGGCTTGTTTGGCTATAAACTCATAAAGTAAAGCCTGGATTGTGGATTGTCTTGTGATCATAATCTCCAAATCCAGTTCCTTCTCCAGATATTCAGTTCTCTACTGTTAATGTGTCTGCTCACCAGTCATAGAGTTCTTTTTCTTCTACATTAATTCCTAATACAAGGCAACCCAAGTTTCCTTGAATAAATTGCTGTAAGAGTGTGAAGTAATATAATCAGATCATAATTTTCATAGCCTTGCTGTGTTCTTGAATTGACAAAAACCTGCCGGAGTCTGTTTGTTTAGCCCCTGAGGGATTATATGTGGCATCACAGCTGCTCCTGAACCATGTGATGTGTCACTGTTCTATTTGTGAGACAGACACCTGAATGTTTTGTACACTAAGAGGCTTCTGGGTCATATGTCTAACCGATGCTTGTAAACGTCTCCCCCAACTCTGTTCTTCTGAAACTGATTCTGGAACTAAAGAGAGAAGTTGCAACGTGGAGCTAAAAGCAGAGCAGCTGAGTTCATCAGTAAAGGTAGAAGTTCCTGCTCTGCACTGTGTTGTAAAAGTGAGCACACGTCAGTATTGTTTGGCAGGTCTATAGCCGTCTCTGATGTGATGTTTTAAAAGGGACTTTAAGATTGAGCAATCCATTGCCAAGAATTGCCGTAAACGCTGGTCTGACATGATTGGGAGCATCGTGGTTTGACTTAACTGTTTTTAAATACATACAACTGTCGTTACTGTTTATTCTGCGTTATTTCACTTATTGCTCATGTTAATTACTTGGCGATTGTGTAATCTGTGTCGTGAACCTCCTACTGCATGTGCAAACGTACTGATAAAGAAGCTCAAATTGATTTGTAATGCGCTTTCCATTGTAAACAGAAGCATGAAATGTTGATAACAGTAAATGTAGAGAACAGAAAATGTGATTGAAGTCCAATCTACTTATTCAGTGCAGACGATACAAATCAATGGGTCATACTTTCTCTGTTGAACACAGCATTCATTAATGCTGCAATGTGTAGCTTTGTTTGACATCTTCAGAATAAATGCTGATGCAGTTTGATTTGGTGTGATGTGACTATACAAATCAAGAAAGCTGATATACAGTAAATCCTACGTGATCAAAACTTGTTTCGAGTAGAAATAACCTGAGAAATGTGCTAAGAAGCAAGATCGGTGGTTTAGCAAGTTAGGCTGGAAGAGCTTCATTGACACTGTGTGTTTACGCACATGTGTGTGGGTGTGTGGTTTTTTTGTGTGTGTGTGTTTTTTTTTTTTTAAGGCAGGGGGAGGAGGTCTTTCTGTCCTTTGATATGCAGTATATTTTGTGGCTCTATAGCAGGGATGTCAAAATAATTTTATATTGTGGGCCACATCCAGCCAGACGGGCCAGACCACATGATAAATGTGTAAAATTACCCCCAAAATCCTGGTAGTTAATTGCCCTAACTGTCCTTTTAATTATATAATGTAAAGTTTTCATTAACATGTATACATTTTATTTATTTATTTATTACACTCTGAAATCAATGTAAAAAACAAACAAACAAAAAAACAAAAAAAATTCTATCCGGTCGTTAAGTGATGACGTGACGAATCCTGCTTCCGGGCCTAAAGTAGTCTGCGTTTAATATGGCTTTTGTGTTGTTAACATGTTTAATGTTTTGTATTTTCTTCTATCTAATCTCAAAAAGTTCCTAAAACAGTCAGTGATTACTGTTGGGATCCCTCGGCTTTTATTACCGCTAATCATTTATTTAAGCTCAGTTTTTAAAACCTTAGGATGTAACTACAGCCCAGCCCATGCAGCAGTATATGAATGACTAACCTCCAATTGTGGATGGATTATCTCAGTTGTTCTCCTGGCTGAAGTTTGGTCTGTTTACAGCATCCTGCCATGCGATTACATTTGTTCCTGACCACTGAGAACACTCACGTTAACTTTTATCAAGTGGAAAAATAGTTAGCTTGTTTATATTATGCGTGTGTCGCTAGCGGTCACGTAGCACATCATTATATACCAGCTAGCCAAACTTCAGTAACCCTACAAACATCACTGCTGTTTAGTTTTCTGTCTTCATTTATGTTGGAAGTGATAACAGAGCTGTACGTTTTAATTTGTTTCCAAAACCCCGCAGTCAGGACATGCTATATTGTATTTAGATAGAAGCTAGCGAGCTAACTTCCTGCTAACTTCTAACTCCGTTAAATGTCATAAATTCCATTTTCATGGATGCCTGGATGTTAAACTCAGTTGTTACACCTGGTAGAGCAGAACGCTGATCATTTTATTAAAGATGAAAGACTTTAGACAGTTTTTCAACTCTCAGTAGTGCCATAGTGATCGTTTGATATATGGACCTGCAGCGGAGTTTAGGCCCAGACACGGCTAGTGACGTCAGACTTAACGAACGGATAGTAAATGGTGGAAAAATCAGGAGCTTTTTTTTGTCATTTGATTGTTTATCTATTACTTAATTTAGTGGTACTTAGTTTGATGTTGTATGAATGGAAAAGGTGGGGTGGGGTCTTTAACAATAGGAAAAGCTTTAAAACGTATTAAAGTCCATGTAAAAATCTATTTGCTCCTTAACATTTTCAAAAGCTGTTCAGTGGGCCTGATTGGAGTGTTTGCTGGACTGATTCTGGACCCTGGGCTGACACCGCTGTGTAGTGGTAGACATCTTTGGCTAACAAGTGAACAGGGAAAGTTCCCAGTTCGATTCTGGGAGGAGAAATTGAATCCCCTTAGGGTCGTGTCTGGAAGGGCATGTAAAAACTCTGCAAAATTAAACAGAGTTACCTGTAGAGGCAGCCTCTTATAAAAAAGGGAGCAGACAAACAGCTGTTTCTGCTTCTGCTATTTCTTCTAGTATGCTAGTACAACTGAATAAATCCCAGATCTAAAGTTTCGGAAGTGCAGCCTGTACAATCACGCTGTCACTGGAATTTTCATGCATTCAGTCATTTGTTTGGTCTTTTTATATGTTATTTATCAGTAAGAATATACAGTCAGTAACATTAATTTCACTTTGATCTGCCAACAAACTTTAGTGAATTTTATGTCTCCTGTATTAAGCTATGGAAGAGTGTCATTAACAGGAAAGAGCAAAGAGGCTGAGCCTTTGTACAGATGATGAGTTCAGGTGGAGTGAAAGAAAACGTTTTTCTTACTTTCAAACAGAAGCTCATTAAAACCATTACTAGGTAAAAGTTGTTAGGTTGCATTAACATCAATTATTGTTATGTACACCATCAGAATGTCAGTTTTCTGCTGCAGGAAACATCGCAGCAATGCAATGTTGATATGCTTGCTTTTCCTCATTGCAGCCACCGCAACTGCTTTACACGCGTACTCACTCATTCACTACCACATTCCACATGTGTTACCACACGTGCAAAAACACTTCAACACGCAACAAAATTTTCCTCATCTAGAAGATGCAATAAAGTCTGAACATTTTTGGTGCCTCTTGCTAATGTAAGAAAGCCTTCGAAGAACACAGAGTAAAGGCTGTTTTATTGTGTGCCGTAATTCAGGTTGCAAGCATGCCTTGATGTAACTGTACTTGTGATTATTTATTCATTTATTTTTGCATTTAAAAAATGTTTTCTGTAAAAACTTAGATTTTAATAAGGCACATAAATACAATTAATCGATTTAGTTATTTAGGCATTACAATTATTAAAATTCCTACAATTTAAAAGACCTGTTTTTAATTGTTTTTGTCTTTTTGTATCTATTTTTGTTCATTAATAAGCAAAAGTATTTGTTATCCAATTAACTAATGGATGACAATACTGATAACTGTAGTCCTACAGTAATGGCAAGAATTATGGGATAGGTTTTTTTTCTTTTTGCAGACTAATAACTTTATAGTTTCTAGTGTTGTAAACATACATGTTATACGTGTTACATTTAAACCAAATGTTCTTTGGATTTAGATCGTCTTCATTTGCTTATTGACAGTTGCGTAGTCTCTTTTCTTATTTTGTCCTTATTTCTGTTCCGCTTTATCAACAGGAATCTATTGACGAAATTCTCCAAACTGTAAACCAAGATGATTCTGTCTACACTGAAAGGCATTGGGAAGAAACTTCTGAGAGTGAAGGTTGTGGACAGTAGCATAGAGGAGTCCCGCTTGGCTCGATGTCTTAACACGTTTGACCTCGTGGCCCTGGGCGTCGGCAGCACACTCGGTGCTGGCGTCTACGTGCTCGCTGGTGCCGTAGCCCGAGAAAATTCAGGACCCGCCATTGTCATCTCCTTCCTCATCGCTGCCATGGCTTCAGTCTTGGCTGGTCTGTGCTACGCCGAGTTTGGAGCGCGTGTTCCCAAAACTGGCTCGGCTTACCTCTACAGCTATGTTACAGTTGGAGAAGTATGGGCATTTATCACCGGCTGGAACCTCATTCTCGCTTATGTCATTGGTGAGACGCTTTAAATAAAGAGGGAGTTCCCTGCTACTCTTGATTTTTGTTAAGTTTACATACCGAATACTGTTTGCACAGGAACTTCGAGCGTGGCCAGGGCATGGAGCGCAACCTTTGATGAGCTTATTGGAAGGAAGATTGAGCTCTTTTGCAGACAATACATGACCATGAACGCCCCGGGAGTCTTGGCAGAATATCCAGACATATTTGCTGTCGTAATCATAGTCGTTCTGACAGGTCAGAAATGGATGCATCTCTCTCTTGTTTTGTCTATTGCTTCAGGTTATGTTCTTTAATCTTTCATGTTTTTACTGCTTGCAGGGCTGCTTGTATTTGGTGTAAAAGAGTCAGCCATGGTAAACAAAGTGTTTACCTGCATCAATGTACTGGTGCTGGTGTTTGTAGTCATCTCTGGCTTAGTTAAAGGAAACAAAGAAAACTGGAACCTGAACCCTGAAAAGATCCTTAATGCCACGAGAAACTCTACTTTTAAGTGCGTTTAATAAATATCTTATTCCCAAATGTCTATATCCCTAATGATACATCAGAGGTTTTTATTAAATGAGTAAATATTTTCTGTCTGTTATTTCTAGTGTGTCCGATTTCATTCAAAATGAGGATTTTCTCGGTGCTGGTGGTTTCATGCCCTTCGGTTGGACTGGAGTCCTCTCTGGTGCAGCAACCTGTTTTTATGCCTTCATAGGGTTTGACTGCATTGCCACTACAGGTGAGGGAAATTATATTAAATTGGTGACTCATAAAGGAGCTATGTTCTCTTAACATGCTGGATCATGTTCCCTCCCCAGGAGAAGAAGTAAAGAATCCACAGAGGGCCATTCCTGTTGGCATTGTGGCCTCTCTCCTCATTTGCTTTGTGGCATACTTTGGTGTATCTGCAGCCCTCACTGTGATGATGCCTTACTACATGCTGGACAAGAGCAGCCCTCTTCCTGTGGCTTTTAAGTATGTGGGCTGGGAGGGAGCCACTTACGCGGTGGCCATTGGCTCTTTATGCGCACTGTCGACTAGGTAAGTGTGTTTCCTGCTGCCTCTCAGCATGAGCATTCATTGAGGACTTGTAATTATTTAGCACGCTTTTTTTTTAGGAATGAATAATTCATGTATTTTACACTTTCTATAATTTTATTATTATTGTCTTTTTTGCTTAGTCTAAGATTAACTAGATCTGAGATTGAATATGCAAATAAGTGGCAGAAACCATCAAAGGTATTATCTTATGGAGCCGAGTTGCAGAATGATTTATTGAAAGATGCCCTGTGGTGTTTTCCTGTAACAAAAATATATTGTATACATAGTTTTACTCACTAAAATGCATTGTGTTTATTCTTGATGTCTTACAATTATATCTGCTTGTAAAATATTAAAAGCACAAAGCATATACGTGTTAAAACAAGCCTGCAGTGGGATGTGGTTGGGCTGCCTTTTTGATAAGCTATGCCACCTGCCGATTAACTGAGTAGTGCATCTGTGTTGAAGCAAAGTCCCACACAATAAAATATTATTACATCAAGCTAATAGCAGGTAACTCCACAGGGTGACTTTAATTCAGCTTCAAATACTTTGGGAGAAAATTTTAATCTCAAGAATAATTTCCTAGAAATATTATGATGTATTGTGTATTTTTGCTTATGTCTTAATTATATATTGTTTTATGGATTTAAAAAAAACATTTACTAACTGTTTTTATCCGTACTAATTGGCATGCTCGTTCTTAGGTAGTTCTTTGGCTATTATTAAATAGCAGCATGTTTGCTAATTTGCTAAACTTGACACTGAAATGAAAGGCCTGATATAAAAGTGTAGGGAGCCTGAAGTTCAGTGCCAATGACACCTGTGGGATGAACTGCATTAACAACAATGACCAAACGTCACACTCCACATCACTGAAACTGAATGAGAATGCGAGTAAATCTCTCAGCTGGCTCAGCGATCACGTAGACCTACAGTTTGAATGCATTTACATTATATCCACTCACTTTTTTTGGTTTTTTGTTTTAATCTTTTGAAACTTGTTATACATTTTGTGTGGATTGACTTGCATGGCATGCTTTTCTTTTTCTCCTGTGTACTAGTTTACTAGGCTCCATGTTCCCAATGCCCAGAGTGATCTGGGCCATGGCAGAAGATGGTCTGCTCTTCAAATGCTTGGCTAAAGTCAGCACACGAACCAAAACCCCTCTAATAGCAACAATAACATCAGGTCTTGCGGCAGGTGAGGTCACAAACTAAACTAAACTGGCTGGGGTTACTTTCTTCTGATCCTAGGCAACTCTTGGTACACATGGCCTTAAACACACTAACTCAACTTTAATCAAGTTTGTAAATTTACCAGTACAATGCATGACCGCAGCAACTTGCTGTCAGGGTGTTGGGCTGAAAATGATGGTGGACTTGTGTGACACCACACTGCACACACATTCTTTCAAGTTATAAATCTGTGCCTCCTCCTCCTCCTTCCTTTTATCCTTGGCTTAGTCTCCTTGGCTCCATGTTTCCACTCCCACGCATTATCTTTGCTATGGCCCGTGATGGTCTGCTCTTCTCGTTTCTGGCGCGTGTCAGCGCGAGGAAGACTCCTATCATCTCCACCTTTGTGGCAGGGCTTTTATCTGGTAGGTAGCTGAGATGAAGCCAAAGGCAACAGTGCCCCCTTATGGAAGGAGGATGGTGGCAAGTCGTTCAAGCTTCTAAATAATTAAGCTGAAAAAATACAATGTCTGCATTGCTTCCATGCAATTAATGTTCTTTATGGCTTTTGTAACCTTCATGTGGTTCACCTGTGTCTCCTGCAGCGGTGATGGCCTTCCTGTTTGACTTGAAGGACCTGGTTGACCTCATGTCCATTGGGACTTTGCTGGCCTATACTCTGGTGGCAGCTTGTGTGCTGGTCCTCAGGTAACCCTCATCTCTTAGCTTATTTATTCAGTCTTAAGTGTTTTATTTTCAATTTTAATACTGCATACTGAACACTCTGGTCTGACCCAATTTCCCACAATGATATCAACAGACTAGTCTATGATGTCTGGCGAGGATAAATGTAGAAATGGACATAATGAAAATAAAAACATTAAGAGACCACTTAATCATCACAAAGACAGTTTAACTCGGGCATATTTAAACACTCTGGTTATGAAGCGTGAAACACTGTGAATCCATTTCACCTGCTTCGGTGCAAATATAAGTGAAGGCACGAGCAATGGAAAGGGAAAACAAAGACATCCCCCAAAAAGGGGACGGTTTTGCACATGTTTATTATAGAGTATTGCTGTGTCGTTATCACTCATGATTGATTGATTGTAGTCTAGTTTTACTGGTTTTTATGTCAGAAAGAGTTCATGAAGGTGATATGAGGTTGGGGCTGCTCAATTAATCGAATTTTAATCTCGATTACGATCTGGGCTTTCAACGATCATTAAAAATGACTGAGCCGATTATTAGCCCCTCCCTCGTGCTTTTCTCTCGCGCTGCTCCGTGTGGCAAATCGAGGGCACCTCTCTGCATTTCGAACACTCGTCACAACAATTAAGAGGACCCGAGGGAAGCCCAGAAAGCTAAGCAGAAGTTATTTGGAGAGGAGAGTGACTGCCGTTGGTTGAAAAGAGAGGTAAAAAAAAAACTTCAGTGGTGTGGAAACATTATGGGTTCGCGGAGTCAGACGTGGATCAAGTAGACATAGTGTGTAAACTTTGCTACAGTGTCGTAGCTGCACCACAGAGCAACACTGCAAAGTTCACTAAACATAGATGTTTTTTCATTTATTTTTTATATTGCAAACATTTGCACTGTTATCAGTATTTGCACACTATTTTATATTGTTTTTTGACAATCTTTAAAGCCATTATTCAATACATTGTTATTGTTAAATAAATATCGTCAAATAATCGAGATCTCAATTTCAGTGAAAATAATCGTGATTATCATCGAGCAGCCCTTCATGAGGTTAGGGCATCTTCTAGCGGGGCCTGTGCTCACACACTAGTATCGTGCTCGTATGAATACAGGATGCCACGACCTCCTCCCACTGTCTCAGAGTCTCTAAAAGCTCGGTAGGAAGCACGTATGGAAGTAGCCTCTGGGGGCCTGAGCTCTGGCAGGGCTCCTGCTGTTCTTCCTAACACAAAGAGCGACAGCCTGGTCGTGCTCTTGTGTAGCAGGCCGTCTCCTGGTATCTCTTCCACATACTTAACTATGCTGAGAGACACAGGAATAGGAGGAGCTCAGGAGCACAAACAAAGAGCAAAACTACAGTTTTAGAGCTGTTACATTATGAATTTTACTGTGATGATCAAGTGGTCCCTTATTTTTATTAATTTTATTGTATTTATTAATTTTTTTATTAGAGTCGTGTAATTTTAATTACTCAGATAATTACTCGGGAATTCCTACAGTACTGTACTGAAACGACTGACCTCCACCTTTTCTAAATCATGTCAGTGGGAATAATAAGAAAAAGAAGAATGCACATTATTTGTATGTCATTGATTTGATAGCTGTTAGGTTATAATAATGATTTAATAATATTTAACGATGAGATTTTATTATGTGTTGCAACATGAGCCTCTCTGTTCAGTGTTTTTGTGACCCGGCCAGTTGTGCTTGCATGTTAGTCTCTTTGTGTAATTGTTGAGAGGGCTAACAGTTTCAGAGGTGAAGAGTGAAACCAGCAGCTAGATGGCACAGTGCAGTCTGAGCAGATTTGTGTCTCTTTAATACTGCTTTTCTGCTCTGCTTTGATGTAGAGAGTAGAGAAAAGCAGGAAAACCAGCTGTCGGCTCATCAGAATGGTGTCTTATCCTAGCATAATGGATTTTTAAATGTGCTAGTAATTATAGCTCTGTTGTATGCAGACGTTTGAGTTGTGGGAACAGTGGGATAGGGACTCTTACAGTTTCATTTTTGTAATTTTCTTTTTTTGTCTTGTGAAGGTACCAGCCTTTACAGCCCAGTGCAGCCTATGAGATGGCCAATACTCAGGATGAGCCTGAAATTACATATAGGGATGGGAGTGTTGATATTTTATCGCAACCTGATGATCGTTTCACTTTCAAAAATCTTATTAACCCTCCGAACACTGAGCCGTCATCTCTCTCTGGACTCATCGTCAACGTCTGCACCAGTATACTTGGTGAGAAACTGGGTGAAAGTCCCAGAACTATTCATGTGATTACCGATCCAGCACATCATCTGGTGTCATCGCTTGTTTATTTTGTTTTTTTTCCCCCCACCAGGTGTTTTGGTGTGTGTCTTCAGTGTTGTAGCTTCTCAGGGAGGATTTGCACGCTGGTCTCTGACTGCCCTCTGTGTTATCGTGGCTATCTGCCTGGTTCTAATCATTATTATATGGAGACAGCCACAGAGCAAAACCAACCTTACCTTCAAAGTGAGTGTGTGTCCTTTTACTAAAGGCTTTTCTCATGCTATCTCATACCCACATAGCAGTGTGAGCTCATCACTTTTAGAAATTAATAATCAATAACACCCAGATCCTCTTTCAAAGTAACTTCCTCCATGTAAAATGCTGAAAAGTCAATATGCTCTTGTTTGAATAAAGAGTTAAATATGAGATATAATATACTAATGTACTATATAACATGTGATGTGATTCTAGAGACAGAAAATGCCAGTTTAGATTTTATTGTAAGCAGATATTGAGAAAAAAGCATTTAGGGCTTATTGGGTAATTCCACAATAAGTCTTGATTTCTCAGTCAGGAAAGAAATGTGAGTTTTGAATTAAAAGTGCTGCACAATTTTTCAATCGAGCGTTAAAAAATAACACTTAATTTTGTCAGGGATTCTCCTACGTTGCCCGTATGTCAAAGATTGCTTTGCAGATTGTAAAATTTGTTTTAAATGCAAAGTTTTAGCCAGTCTTATACCCAATAAATACTCTATCCACAGGTCCCATTGGTGCCACTGGTGCCGATCATCAGCATGTTTGTGAACGTGTACCTGATGATGCAGCTCGACAAAGGAACGTGGTTGCGTTTTGCCATCTGGATGACCATAGGTACTTTAGACCAGCAGTAACAATTAACGTCTGTGATGTAATTTTATTTTTTAAAACTTGTTGTTATTATTATTGTCCATTAATTCATGTTTCTATGTGAATTGTAGGTTTTGCCATCTACTTTGGCTATGGTATACGTAACAGTGCAGAGGAGAGGTTAGCCAAGTGTGACAATTACGAAGATAGCTGCACAATAAAGGAAGAGTCCATGGAAACAGAGAAGGAAGCCTTCTTACACCATACACAAAACTCCACCCGAGAAGATGAAGATGGTTTCTGAGGAGATGGGAGGGTTTTATTAAAACATTTATTTAAATAGGGGTACAGGAAAGAAGGCGCAAGTATGTTTCACGGAGCGGTAAGGACAACATTACAAACAAAACAGCCCTTACCTATTGTGAAAACGCCAATCAACTAACTAAATTAGACAAATGAAAAGTTACAAATCTACAATTCGCTAACAACTCAAAGAAAAACGGGGAAAAAATGTAAATATTGCATTTGCAGCTGTCCTCTACAAGTTTTCTGTGTCGAGGTTGGCACAGAACAATGTCACAAAGGACCTATCAACACAAGATTATCAATTAAATTCTAACCTAAACATAACGTATTATCATGCAGTCATGACAATGAGCTTAAAAATCCAAAATGGCCAAAGACCTTGAGTCCCTGCAGACCATGCAAGTGCTCAGTCGTCAGCCAACGACAAGAAAGATGAAAACACGAGGAGCCAGTAAGAAGAAAGAGTCCAGAGACCAGTATATCCTTTACCCCTTTTTTCCCCAAAAGGAATGTAACATCTGTGCTGTGAAATAGCCATGAAGTTTTCTGAAAGACTATCTGCAAGTTCAGGAGACACATGGAGACTTTTTTAATTCTACTACCAACCAAAAATGTTGACTACATGATGATTGTAAAAAGCCTAATAAGATTTAATGGCTAATTAGCCAAGTATTTCTAATTGAAGCAGTATGAAATTATGTGAAAAGAAGATTGTTGTATTTTTTTTATTGTAATGTGCTTTGAAATGATCAGTTTCACAAAACATAACAGAATCCATCGATTCAAAATGCTTTTGTTTTTACAAAAATATTATCCGACCATAAATGGATCTTCATAAACTTCATTTTGGGTTTTAAACAGTATATTAGAATGACCGCACATCAGATTTTACATGAATGATATCACATAATGTTCAGAATGTGTTATTGCTCACCTAGCTTCAAAGTGCTCGACATTTGTATATGTTGACTGTGTACAAAAAAGACAAAACACTTGGACGAGGGTGAGAATTTTAATGTACCATCAGTGCCTTTTGTGAGAAAGTTGTTAACTGAGAAATCTCTTAGTTGTAAATTTACCCTTAAGATGCAGTTTTGGGGGTTTAAGCAGTGTTTCTATTACTGAAAACAATACAAGTCACATGTCTTTGGATGTCTTGTACATTGAATGTATAGCTCATATAAACTCAACATGGTGCTAAAAGTAGCATTCTCAGTGCATCCATGTGTTTGCAGGTCTTTCTGATTGATTGGTACCAACTGCTAATCTTACCAGAGTACCAATGCTATCTGTGGGAATTTGTACTTTTTACTCAAAGAAAAAAAGCTGCTTATTTTAATCGAGTTTATATTTTAACCTTTTAAGACCCGAATTCTTCCACAGCATGCATTTTTAATTTATCTTTGATATTTGGGCATGTTGGGCCACGATGAATGTAAAAACAAAGAATTAGCAGATTTTTTTTTTTTACCAAATTTTTGTTTCTAAGAAAAATGAGAGCCGCAAATGAGGGATATTTGTTTAAAATTTCAATAGAATAGTAGCAGTATAATGTCCTCGTAAGTGGTTATCAGGCCCTTGTAGAGCAAAATTGAGTATTTTGGTCTAAATAACCCAAAATGTGATGTCCAAATATGTGGACGCCAGGTCCTAGGAGGTTAAAGTGCCTATTCTCCAAATGAATTTTTAAAGATAGGAAATTCCTCTATCACGAGCTGCCTTTGTGTAATATTTTATATATAAAACTAAATGTTTAAACGAAGATTTAAAAAAAATCATATATTTATAACTACATGAAACCCAAGTGGATCCTTTTAACTTTTTAATTCACACATACCTGATAGGTTGAAATACAATCAGTTTGTGATTATTGCACGCCTGTAGTTTACATGGTGATATAACACTTCTTTAGTTCACTTTTATTTTGAAATGCCAAAACCTACACTGTATGTTTAGAAACACAAAAATGGTGTAGGTCAAGCAGGAGAATGTATGTATGTGTGTGTGCAGATCTTTGATGCAGCTAAAACTAAAGTACAGCAACGTTTGTATGTCAGCAAAGGTCTGGAAATGCAACTGCGTGAAAAATCTCTTCACTCAGTCCGTTTTTAAACGCCAATATATATTCAGCAGTAAATAGGTGATGGCAATGACACTGTGAGACAATTTATTTCAGCTTATGGTCTTTTTGAGGGAATCTATTAATGAAACCTGAAGCCAAGATCCATTGGATTTAACTTGATCATGTGTCAGAGTAATTTCTGTAGTTTTTTAATAGTTCCTATAGATTATTTTTGCTGGAGTGGTATAACAATTTTTAAACCCTCACCTTGTAAATAAATGTTTGTGCTCCAGAATGTAACCAGGCATTGTTTACCTGGCTGTTTGTAAATCAGTAAGATATGAGCACATGTTATTTTGAAACGATGCATTATTGTTAAAATGTAGAAAACATTTTAATGCTGCCTTTGTAAATACATTTTTTGATGTTACTTGAGTTACTGACTGTATGCAGTGTTTATGGGAGTGCTGTACTTGCTGTGGTTACATGTCAAAAGGTCACATCATGCTTCAGCCGTGCTTTGCATGCTGCATAAATGCATTTTATAGTGTTGATATGTGATAATGTTCAGTGTACTGTGGGGGGGGAAGGCACACTGTTCACTATATGTTGTTGTCATATTGGTTATGGTTTGTATAGTTCTCGATGTAAATAAATAATCCTGAAAGCTAAAGCTGACTTTGATTTATTTCACATAAACACCTCCTGCTGTAGGCAGCACGGTGGCACCGTGGTTAGCACTGTTGCCGCACAGCAAGAAGGTCCTGAGTTCAATTCCAACATCAGGCCGGGGTCTTTCTGTGTGGAGTTTGCATGTTCTCCCCGTGTTTGCGTGGGTTCCCTCCGGGTACTCCGGCTTCCTCCCACCGTCCAAAGACATGCAGCTTGTGGGGATAGGTTAATTGGATAATCCAAATTGTCACTAGGTGTGAATGTGCGAATGAATGTGAGTGTGAATGGTTGTCTGTCCCTGTGTGTTGGCCCTGCGACAGACTGGCGACCTGTCCAGGGTGTACCCTGCCTCTCGCT
This sequence comes from Neolamprologus brichardi, assembly GCF_056152115.1. NCBI lineage: Eukaryota > Metazoa > Chordata > Actinopteri > Cichliformes > Cichlidae > Neolamprologus > Neolamprologus brichardi. The sequence continues at coordinate 31,764,588 of NC_142117.1, forward strand.
CTATGACAGCTGGGATAGGCTCCAGCGCCCCCCGCGACCCTGAAAAGGATAAGCGGAAGCGAATGGATGGACCTCCTGCTGTATAGATGGTTTAGAGAATCGATATTAATTCATTAGTGTAGTTTCTTCTACTGTTACCTTTAATACTTCAAGTACAGTAATCAGAAAGATTGGAACCAAAGAAAAATCTAAATCTAAATTCCTTCAGTTTATTCTGCAGACAAACTGTTTTTAGTGTTTAACACTGTAAATAATTCATAAGACTACTGCCAAATGTAAAATGCTATAGTTACCCTAAATTAACTATGTTTCTGTAATGTTTAATCCAGTAATATAACTAAGCTGTGTACTCAAAATGATCTTTTTAATGTTTGAATATAATTACTGTTGTTATCGGTGGGTTGTTTTGTGTTTTTTTTTTTTTGACTGTTTAAAAAAGCACATGATTATTTTTTTTGATTTGATTGAGGACCGATTACACTCATTTTAATTTGTTTGTATGGTTCGCCTAATAACCATTTAGCCAGACGGTCTAATAAATCCATGTCAACATCCTTTCAGTTGATCCACTCTCCCTCCTGCACACGCACGAACCATTTTGCCTTCTAACTTTGTTTCCAAACTGCTGAGCGGTCCCTCTGATATATTAATTTCTGAAATTGCACCTCGTGGTCACTCTCAGTGAAAACCTCCGTCTCCACCCCGTCTTTGTGTCAGTGCCACTTTCTCCAAACCAAAGATCACGGCAGGACTCATCACCTTGTAAACCTTCCCTTTCACTCGTGCAGATATCCTGTGATCGTATCCTGCACCCACTTGTTCCTCTTCTCATGTGCACTCACTGTTGCTTTGTCAGCTGTTGCCCCAGCTTTTTAAACTCCTCCATCTCCACTTCCTTTACTCCTTACATCTTCACCTTCCCATCCGCCCCACTCTCATTCACGCTTGCACTGCGTGTCGCTCTGTAGTGGGGAAGAAATGTCCTGTCTTCACCTGCAGGGGGCGACCCGAGTCCATTTTGTTCAATCTCCTCTCGTCTCCTCTCCTCCCTGTTTTCCAGCGATGATGCAGACTGTACCCTCTTCATCTCGGCTTAAACTGGATGTCTCAATCATTCTTCATCAGCTCTTCGCTGACGGGCTCTTCTCCAGATTCACCTGAATTAAACCGGTAAGAAATTTCATTTCACAAGGGGAACAGAAGGCGTTTGCTGTCTCCCTCTCAATCTCCGATCAGCGGCAGTGATAACTGCATTTATTGACCCTGCTGCATCTACTCGAGACTGCGGATGATCCTGTTGTGTTTCTAATAAGGTTGTTTTCAAGTCATTTTCTAATCGTTTCCAGGGGTGCAGATTCTAATATAGCGTTTGCATACCAAGCTTTGAAAAGGTAACCTCAGCACAATTGCTCTCACCTCAAAATGTGTATGTGGAGTCACACCATGTTTTATTTATTGTGTCCCCCACATCTTATGTTTTTTGTCTTTTCTAAAATCAGCAAAGCCGGTCCTTCCTCTTTCTGTATTTTTCCCTTTGAACAAAAATAGTTTCCTAGTGTGAGGAACAAGGTACCCAGAGCAGCATGAATGTGCATTAGTAATAGTGAAGTGACAGATTTCTGTTGGTGTGGCTTGAGTGGTGACATTTATTGAAAAGGCCTGAGTTGTACTGGATTATGTAAGATGTGACCATAAAATGCTGAGGGCCAGTGGGCAGCATGCACAGCCAGTAAGGCCTCGATCGTCTTACCGGAAGCCTGGAGATTTTATAAACTGAACACAAAAGGTGCTGTTACTACATATTTGTTCATTTATGTAAGAAGCATTTGAATTTGCTTCCACATGATATAATTTTGTGGGTTTTTGCAGCCTGTGAAGCATTCATTTGTAGTTTTTCAAGGCAAACCTTTGCCATGTGTATGAAAAAGCAAATCTTATGTGAGCTTTAGGTGGTTGCACAAAGAAGTCAGGGGCACTGAAGCATTAAATTGAGAGAGAGACTGCTGCCTCCATTTTCACTCATCTTCAATTTTTCATGAGGGATCTAGATTAAGCATCAAGTGAGGCTTGGTAAACAAATGAAGGCCCACATCTGTGAGGACCGGCAAGCAGCTGCATGAGACAGCTGACACAAAACAGAAGCTGACACAGCTTCTATTTCACAGAGCAAAACAAGCTGTGCGGGCACATCTTAACATAAGTACTCCTGCGAGGCTTGGATGCACAGATTTTCTCAGTGGCCTCTTCAAAGGTGTTGCCTGAATATTAGCAGGCAGGTGGCAGGGCAGCCAGCTGAATGATGGGAGATGGGGGAAGCATTTTAGTGGTACAGCTATAAATTTCCCTGTTCTCTCTTGTACTGTTATGATGTCACTTGAACTTTGCAGTAGCATAAAAACTGACTGCCCGAGTGTTGAATAGTACTATAAGTGATACCAGGAAACGGAACAGGAAGAAAGTGGCAAATGTCCTTCAAACCCAGAAAACTTGTGAATAGAATGAAGCTGAATGAGAGACATAAAGAAGAAAAGTTAGTTCATGTATGAAATCAGAAGATTTTACAGTACGTCTCTTGTAACTGGATCTAATCACTTTCAAATGACCCGAACAAAGCAAACTTGAGCTCTAAAGGATTCTGGTGTTTCTTGTAAATCCAACCATTCCTTTTACTTTCACTTACCAAAGTCAGGTAACAGTTGCAGCACACACTTGTCTCTCCATTTCCTTTTCTTTCTGGGGGATCACGCATAAGCCTCACCAATCAGTTTGTCCATTTCCAGCTCCAGTTTGCCATCACTTGTTAACAACATCCTGAAATACTTCAATACTTCACTTGGGCCAGCAGCATTTGGTTGCAAACGAACTTGGTGTGCTGAAGGTCATGACATGGTGAAGTCAACATATGTCATCTACAAAGATTAGAGACACATCACTGTTGTTCCCATTCCCAACGCCCTCCTCACACTGGCTGCATTTTCAGTGCTGGTCCATAAATATCACAAACAGGAATGAAGACAAGAAGCAAACTTGCCAGTGTCTAACCCTGACTAAAACGATGTTGGGCCTTGTGTTTTGAATGCAGTCACAGCTATTGCTTTACTTATAAAAGAATTGGATGGCTCATAGATACAAACCTTACAGTCTGCACTGCTGCAAAAGACAACAGGGTTCTCCAAACACATTTGAATACCTTCTCTAACTCTACAACTCTATACAAACATGTGTAAACTTGACGTAAAATGAAGAATTGAAAGTCTAACTCTGTAGCCTTCCTGAACTTCTCCTAAATCTTTTGCTTTAGCAAATGCTAAAGTAACAGCCTGTCTCCTCTCCCAATATCTGTCTCTGTTTTTAATGCACCCCTGGGTCAGGTAATCCTGAAAGCTCTCCTTCTTCCACATGATGCCCTCCTTTTGTACTTATATCTTAACAGCAAGTTCTTAGGTTGTTGAACCTTTAACTGCAAGGCCTTGAACAAGTCCTACCCAGATTTAATGTCCCTAGCCAGATGACTGTCCTGTTCCCCAGGCAGAATCCAGAAACGGGTCTCTAAGCTCGGTAGCAGGTAAAGGTAATGTGCAGTTGACTCCAAACCCATACCTGGTAGTGTTACCCACTGGGTAACACTTAAATGTGTTTTTTGTGGGCTGTTAAACTCCACTCCCAGGTCTGGCTAGAGGATGAAGGCCCATTTCTCCTTTCTTTTTATAAATGTAATTTATGATTCTTTACACCTAAAATTTCCATTTGCACAAGTTATCACTCCCAACATAACTTTGATCGATGATATTTCACTACTTTCTAGATCAAATATTAACAAATGCAGTTATATAAAACTCAACAAATGCACCATATCCATCATGTCACTGCTGTGCAGATAACTGTACCATAGTGTCCATGCTGAGGTCTGCACTTAACCGATTTAGAGCTGGAAATCAATTTAAGGCTGATGGCTGCAGCAGAAACAGTTGTGTTAGCAGGTTGGGTTGCAGCCTTTCTCTTAAAAACAATATTTTATAGCACGTGTCTGGAAACATTCAACAAGGAAAAAATTTGTTAGTAGCACCAGTGTTTTGTCTACCTGCACTGAGAGATTTTGTGTCTCAGTGTGGTTTAACAGTAATCACTGCAGTAAATGCAGGTGTGCTGTCTCTGTTGTGCAGAGCATGTGCTGAAGCAGCATTTAGTGCGATGTTTTAGCTTATGTTGCAAACGGACACTTCTGTCTGTAGACCCTCTCTGCTTTTCTTGTCAAGTTTACAAAAGTTGACTTGTTCTAAGCACACATCAAACTCTAATAACAGGCAACAGCACAGGGAAACGACATGCTATTTCCTGCTGCGTAAGTGAATTTATTAGGACACAAATGCAGAGCAAATGCCTGAGATGGAGCAGCAGGCAGTCAGTTTTCTTCCTAGTAGGTTTAAATTTCTTTACTTTAATTGGAAATTTTCTTGGAATTTAATTTTTTGTGCTAGATGAACTTGTCAACCACAACTGGATAATGGGAAAGGCATGATGAGGTGATAACAGCATGTGCAATTTCTCTGCAAAAAAAGAGTTGCTGCTTAAGATCAAAGGGCCTGTCAGTAATCTCTGTCCTTTACGAAGGGTCCACACAGGACATTTCATTCACATTTCTCATAGTGGATTAGTAGAAACTCTCTGAGCAATTATGGTACCTGCTGGCTGACTAAAATTGCAGGACAATTAAAGGAAGTGGCATAGCTCTTAATCTGAGCGTGCAGGTGGCAGGGCAGCCAGCTGAATGATGGGAGATGGGGGAAGCAGATTTGGCAGAACTTCCAGATTTTGGTAACATATCAACAAACTTAAAATTCATGTTGACAGTTTAAAGCTCTTCGAAATACAAAGTTTACATATAGATCTCCCTTAATGAAGGAAAGGGTTAAATATCATGAAGGCTGAAATATTATATTTATTTATTTGTCTATTTTTGTCAGTTTTAAATAAAATCATACATCAAGCAGCCTATTAAAGGATTTTAGAAGTGCAGAAGCAGACAGTTGGGTCATGAGAGCTTGTAAAAGCCTCAGTAGTACTTGGCAGTTTAGAGGTGGCCCATCATAAACACTGTAAAAGTTGTGGAGGTAAAAAGTCCACAGTCACTCAGCTGATTGGACAAAAAAGAGGTTCTTGGATGTTTTTTGTTTTTGTTTTTTTTGTTGTTGCAAGCAATAGATGGTGCAGAAAAGGGATAACAGAAATAATGTGTATTTGTTAATGCAAGTATCTCAAAAGTATTCACAAAAGACAATCTCAGTAACTCAAGGCACACGGATAATCAGAAACATAAAATATAAGAAAACAATTCCATTATGAAGGTCAAATGTAACATCGACACTGTCATGCTGGTTTGCATCTGACTGTCATAAAGACAGAACAATAATGATAGTGTCCATAAACAAGAGACAGTGTCATTGTATTTTCCCTCCAAAGGCAGAATTTGCTTTTTTTGTCAGCGTACTTAAGCTTGTCTGGTTGTTATTTTTTCCCCCCGGATAGTTCACTGTGGCCGGAAGATAGTCATTCCTTTTTTCCCTTGTCCCTAATTGTATTTTAAACTTAGCAGTCTCTAGTTAGATCAGGGAGTTATATAATTCAATACAAGTAATTTTTTTCGGCTAATGTTTTCTGTTTGTACCTTCTTCTCTGTAGCTCTTGTTCTAGAATCAGTTTCTGTCTTGTTTAACCACAAAGTTGTTCCCACCTGTAACATATATTCCAAGGAGCATATTATCTTGTCTGCTGAATTCACTCGCATTCCTAAAGCTAGAGAGAGACCGGTTGCCAGCTAAGAGCTAATTCACTAATGTCATTTTTTTAAGAGTCAGATTTGTGAATACAGCTCTTCACAAGAGTGCTGCAAAAAAATTCTGGATCCTTGACAACATTTCAGTCAGAAACAAAATAAACAAGATGTTTGGCATGTTTAACATTTAGGAATAAATGCAGAAAAGATTCCTGGTTTTCACCACTGTAGGATTTTGCAATCCTGGGAGCCCAACAGGCCTGAGGTTATCCCACACTGGGCCTGAGAATTTTCTTACAAAAGCTGTAACCATTAAGTTATCATATGACCTCAGCTGTTTCATATACAGAAACACCCATTAAGGTTTTTTGAGCTACAAAGAAGTGTAAAAAATTACACTTAATAATATAAATATTGTTTATGCTGGCTAAATCACTCGTTGCTGTGTTTGTAAGAGGTTAACTGTGATTTCTCCTGCTGGTCTAGCCTACATTACCTTCTGTGCTTCTACACATCTTTCACTGCCACCCCCAAAAACCTCACTTTATTTCATGGTTTTATGATGAAACAGGCTGAAAGATTTAAATTATTATAAGATGGCACAGTTTTTTAAATATACCTGTTGAATATTGTTTTTAAGTCATCAGTATATTTTCTTTACTTGTTATCTGCTGTTTTTATGCAGGATAAGGACCTCAGACGTTGTGAAGACCCATGCTCCAAATTAGACATGACATTCAACATTCACATTTCTGATTTACTGAAAATAGGCTCCTGCTCTGCCAGTAGGACAGCTTGATGGGCAGACAGACTTTTTGATGCTTGACGATGATGATGATTTCTTTTAAGTGCTCTTGAGGCTGCCACAAACTCAGAGCTGATTTCATAATGTGTGAGCGAGAAGAGCCCTTTGGTGTGGGGGAGTTAAGGAATAACAACCAGCAGGGTGGCATGCTGGCTGATGGCGACGCCAATGCCAATGACATTCGGACAGAAGATGGTGGGAGAACTGGGGATACTGGCTGTCTGTCAGGATTGATAACTGAAACAGCAGAGCAAGACAAAGTCATCATCTGGGGCACAGACTCTCAGTGTGATGACCCTGAGCTGGCTGAATTTGAGATGTTAGAGTGTCAGGAGTTGGAGGCTTATCTTGTTGAGGAGGAAGAGGACTTTGTTGGGCTTGCAGAGCGGAAGGAGCTTCAAGAACAGCCGTCATCATGCAGAAAATCCACAGCAGAAGAGGCGATAGATTATAAGGGCAGGGAAGAAAGGAAGTCAATTCTGAACGGTGCCAGTGAGCAAGAATCCAATGGCTCTCATGTCTCTGAGAGCAGAGAAGCTTCCAAGACTGAGTTAAGCTCTGAAACTGATGTCTTTGTGTCCTGTCTGTCCACCATTTCAAGCATGGCCACTGCCATGGACACTGTTGGCAAGAACCAGATGACAGACTCCTGGCATATTGCCTCTGGTCCTCATTCAACCATCTCAGAGGACCTCACTTCCCAGATTTGCACCACTATCTCTGAGAGAGGCAAGGCCTCTCAAATAGTTGATGATTCTTCTCTTTTTGCTAGAAAAAGCACAATAACCCAGAAAGATGTAGATATGAATTGGAATTCAGCAGTTCAGTCAGATGATGCTGTATCACAGGCACATGATGTCAGTGGCAAGCCCGGGACAAATAATAACCATAGAAATGAAGCAAAGGGTAGTGTTTTGGAGGTAAATTGTACTCAGCACAAGGCTTTAACCTCTCCGACAAAATGTCAAAAAGAAAGCAATGCTAAAATAGATAAAAGCACACAAGCGGATGAAACCCCTGATGTGAACTACAGGGCTCTCAGAACAGGTACAAAGGGGACTCAGTCATGTGTTGAACCTAAAGCCATAAAGAAACAAGACTCATTTGATAACACACTGAAGAAACAAAGCTCTTTTGATAAGAGTCTGAAAAAGCAGCCTTCATTTGAGAATTCTTTAAAGAAGCAGCTCTCTTTTGATAACACCTTAAAAAAGCAGGGCTCCTTTGAGAACACCACCACTCACAGCTCTTCAAGTCTAGAAAGGAGGAAGCCATGGGGAAGCCCCAGTCGACCAGCAACTCCTACATCCCCTAAAACCACCTCCTCTTCGTCACCTAAGAGACGACCTAGTGGTTCTCCAGCTAAGGTCCAGGGCATCAGGGCACTGAGCCTGGAGCGCAGTGACTCCTCTCAAAGAGGAATAAGTCAAACTATCAAGCCACATGCTAAGACGAGTTTGAGCAGTGGAATCCCCAAACCTATCATGCCTCAACAGAAGGAGTCCGAACCCAGGAGATCTTCGCCCCCTCAGAAGCCCAAAAACGTGCGGCCAAAAATCATCACGTATGTTCGAAAGAATACTCAAGCAAAACCACCACTCACCGATGCACTAAATGAAGCCTCCACACACACAAGATTACCCTCTTACTCCAACCCACCAGCTCTCAAAGATCCAAAGGTTGCTTCTCAAACGAAATCCACACCAGTGCTCTGTTCCTCAAACCTGCTATTTGACAGATATCGACAGGAGATGCAGAAGACAGGATACTATCCTCCAGGTGTTGCTGTGACTGGAGTAAAAACTCCAAGCAGCACTATCCCTCAAAGGAGTGGAAAGTCAGACAACTTCCAGGAGGCATCAGAGAAATATCTTCAAGAGGTGAGAAGCGGACTTTTGTTTTGATATGTTCACACGACTCGGCTTATGGTGTGGTACAAGTATTCCAATTTAGCATGATGGTGGCTCAACCTGAAAGCATTTTTAACCCTTTAATTGTTCATGCAGATTGGTCAGTTCCAGCTACACTGCACATGCTGTGTTTTAGATTAATATGGTCACGTACTGGCTCACATTGCACCACAAACAGTAACGGAGTGGTAATAGATTAGATGTATTATCACACAAAACCAAAGTGCCTAACTTAATAATACATGAATCAAACCTATCATATGGTACCTTGCTGTCCATCAGTCTAGAATGTGAATGATGTTATAGTAACTGGTTTTGTTGGTGATGATGTCCTTCAGCAGCATGTTTCCCCTGAAGGAGGTAGTGTCTACCGCTCGCCAAGAACCCTGAGACCTCAGCTTGGGCTAGGTGCAGTCACCAGGCAGCCTGCAGCCAAGCCAAGAGTTCAGCAGGCAGGTCAAAGGTCAGGTCCCTCACAATATCTGGCTGCCAAAGTGTCCACTCCAGGCCAACAAGATCTGGCAGGTGAGATGGTAACGTTTTGGCAAATTGACTCAAAAGTGAACTGAAATGTTAGTTGCATTTTTAGTATCAGAGACAGCTGCATTTTCAAAGGTTGTTTTGGGAATGTTCAAAATTTAACACAAGATGTATTTGTGTATGCTTACGTTAAAAAAACCCAGTGTGGTTAGATGATTAGGTCAAATCTTGGGAAATCATTTCAACAGATTTCTCTCATCTCTCTCTGCCTACTTCAGTATTCTCCTCACTCTCCCATCGCGTAGATGTCGAGCTGTAGAGTTATTTATTCAACAAGCTTCTTGGGCTTGCTGAATGATTCACCTAATTTTTTTCCTGTCATGCTTATGGATGAGCCTTGGCTTTTGGCACCTCAACTCTTTGAAGTGCAAAGCATTTGAAGTTAGTGTAACTTGCACATGCTACCAGCTCGCACTGCATAATTTTGCCTTCTTACATTATAAATGATACTCTTGGCTGGTTGCACATATGCTGCTTTCTTATTTATGTGGAATTTAGTCATTGAATAATGTTTATATATCTATATATATGTAATCTTCCTCTTTTATTTATTCATTTTATTTCAGTATAAACTAAATCAGTTTTTTAAAGGTTTTTTTCTTGGTTTTTTTTTTTACTTGTTTTTCTACCTTTAGGAGAGCCCAGGAGGGCAGGTCCAGAAACTACGCCAAAAAGCCTCCTGCTCAAATCAGGCCAGTCTGGCCTTCGTCCTCCAGGCTTCTCTGCCCTTCCAGCTGCCCGTCTGGCTTCTCTAGGATTTGTCCGGAGCTCCAGTGTCTCATCTGTATCCAGCAACCAGTCTAATGAAAGCACCCACAGTGACCCAGGCCGAGGTTCTCAGTGTAAGTTATGTCCACTCAACTCATTTTTTTATGAATTAGACTAATACTGTTTTTACTGCTACTCTGCCTAAATAAAAGGTTACCCCACACCAATGTTTTACTACATCTGCATCTCCTTATTAGTTCACCAGCAGGTGTGGCTGGTCTATCCCCAGTTACTATAGTAACAGCTGCTCATTTTGTTTCATTTTCAATCATTTGTCAGAATTCTGCATTTGTAAGCCGCTGCAGCACAGAGCCTCGGAGAAGAAAGTTACTCTCTCTCCCTCTGCTGCCTGTGCTCAGCCTGCATACTGCAGAATTCCCAATGCATATTGCAGTACCATCACTGAAATATTCCCCAGTCCTCATCTGCATAAAGCAATGACAGCAAAATTCACCTGGCAACGTAATTATCTCTGTGTGTGAACGAGATGTCAGCAAAGTGTCAGGAACGAAAGTGTCGGTTAACAAGACATTGTTTTATTACCAAAAAAGGTTTTGCTAAATATGAGCAGGCCATGTGTGTTGTCTGCTGATTCATAGACGTTACACAAACTGACCATTGTTTAGGAAATGTTTAGATATATGGTTATGTTCTGGGTGTAAAACCAAAGCAAATAATGCAATAGCAGCCATTGAAAGTGATTCACTAAAAGTAGTGATAAATAATGATTCTTCTATTTTAAATACAATGATTTTATTTTCTTTGTAATAATGTAGGGCAGCGGTGTCCAACTCCAGGCCTCAAGGGCCGGTGTCCTGCAGGTTTTAGATGTGTCCTCGATCCAACACAGCTGATTTAAATTGTTAAATTGCCTCCTCAACGTCTCTTGAAGTTCTCCGGTGATATCTAAAGCATGCAGTACACCGGCCCTTGAAGCCTGAAGTTGGGCACCCCTGATGTAGGGTCTTTACCTTACAATATAAACCGCCTCTGGAGAAGCTGGAACCAATAGCATCCAGTTTCATAAAGGCTACCCCAGAAACCTGAAACACTGAAAAGAAACACATAAGCAACAAAGCAACAGCTTAATACAGACCAGTCATGGTAAAAATAATAGTAACAGTAACAGAAAATATAAAGAATATCAGAGAAAGCGGCTCTTTAAGACAAGCTTGCAAACTTCTCTGGTAAATTTAATTTAAACTGATAGACATCAGATGAAAATAAGATTTCGCACTCTGGTAAGGTCATTAATTTTTATCTATTGTATGAGTTTAATCATGAATGCTGTCTTTGCTCATTGTCATATATAATTACAGGTTAATGTTGTCCTTTGCTTAAACATCACTACATTTATTCCAGTCTTTGACAGCTGAATCCTGCCTATCCTTAGAAATTGTAGCAATAGTACTCTTAATTAGTTGGTGTATACAGTACCACTGATTCTCAAGAAAACAACTACAGTTCAACTCAACATTGATATGAGGATGCCCAACTTGACTGCCAGTGGCTCTGTAATCTTTTTAGATATGTAAACTGAAGCAGATTTGTGTACATTTGAACAAATTCAGTATCTGCCAGATTGTAAAATACTTGGAAGCAGCAGCTCAGATGGCATACACAACTGTCTGCTTGCACCACAGTGTTTCCCTTTAGGCTGTTGGCTCAGACTGCACCACGCTATAACCATAAGCCCCAAATGCAGCTACAAGCAGGAACAAGCAGCTCCTTGTCATCATGATGCTCAGGTCTGGTGAAATAATTAATTCGCTGGTGTAGTTCAATCAGGAGGAACGTATTACACAGTATGCTGACTGTAAAGTAACACAGACCTTTCTTTCTATTTTTCTGTCACCAGTTCTTTATCACTGCCACACGGCCCAGAGGCACATTTGTTCTGAATGTTATTAGCTTGTCTATTCTTGCTGCTTGCAAATTAGTCACAAGCAGAGTCCTCATTGGTGCTGATCAGAGGATTCTTACTACAGGGGGTGGATTTGTATTGTACATGCACGCTAGAAAGAAGCATTTAGCAGTGTGAGTCAGCCTTCGGCCGTCTCCTTTAGCCAATCTTTTTCTTGGCTTCGTCTCCATTTCAGTAGGTCACCTTTGGGAAAAGGAAAAAAAAAGAAAGGAAAAAAATCTGCTGACTCTCCCTGGTGTATTCATGCTGCTGCATGCTGCTGCATTGGAAAGCATCACTAGACGTGTTGCACAGAGCCTTGGCATTTTTACATCAAAAGTGATTTAATGTCCTCCTCTAATCTGTGTTTATGCTATACTGTCCTTTGTATCAATAAAATGTGCTAATATATATATATATATATATATATACACACATGTATGTATCACAACAGCTTAATGTTTTTTGAATGTCTGCAGCCTCCTTGGGTCACAATTTGACATTATTAGATCAGTGTGATGGTATTTTAATTCAAGGGCACAAAGCTATCCTTTCCTCTTCAAAAGTGTTATATTACCAATAGAGTTTGTGTCAGCACTACCATTGACTGAGCTGCTGAATATTTTATGATTAGTAATTAAAGCTCTTTGGTTTGACTCTTCACTTATAACGACAAAGTAAATTCCATCATTTATGCACTGATGGAATTTTTTTGACTAGTATAAAGTTAAAGGTTTATATCTGAGAAATGCATACTGTATACAGCATGCAAAAATATGTAGAAACTATCATAATTTCATTGTGATTATTTAGAGGATGTTTCAGCTGCACTGTTCCTCAGCCTTTCATTTCCATAAAAGCTAGAGGCATAACAGCAGCTCTTATGAATAATTACTATGTTTACAGCACCCTGTTTTTTGCGAATCTTGATGAGAGTGTGCAATTTACCAGAAAAAACAAAACAAAGCAAAAAAGAACCAAAACTCCATTAGGAAAGAGTGTAATGATCTGAAACGTGCATGGAATTGACAGTTAAAAGCTTTAATGCCATCATTCCACAGTTTTTCATTTTCAAATGGCGCTGAGAATTCCCTCAGTATTGCTAAACCAAATCAAATCTTTTGTGTTAAGAAACAAGAACATCATTTACTATAGGCCATGGCTGGCTCTATACCTATTAGTTTGCATAGTCAGGTATTTCCCAAAATTGTACATGTGACTGTACCGTAATCCACTGAGACATGAAGTGATTGAAAGCGATCCAGCATTTAACAACTCACACCTTTACAGAGGGTCACAGGGGCTAAAACATTCAAGTCAAACTGTGGGAAGGAAAAACTCCCTTTTAATAGGAAGAAACAAAAAGCTCGCAGTCATAAATTAGCCACAAAGATATGTCATACCTGCAAAACATGAATAATTCAGTTTTTGTAGTCAACGTCAAAATATCTACGTTGGCCAAGGTGAAATATTTGATAGCTATCTTAGCCATTTCCTCAGAATCTAATGTTTTTTCTTTCTTTTTCGTCATTAGATATGCAACATAATTCTTAGCACAACTAGAAGTTATTAATATACAGGTAAAGACAACCTTTTAAATGCTATAACTTGTTTTGTCCATGGTGACTTGCTTGCTTTTATTACAATTTAGTAGACATTATATTGGGTTGAGTTTTCTTTTTGAAACTGTGATATAACCCACTGAGTAATGCTCAAAGTTATAGGGAGAAAAATAGGTAAAAAAGTAGAAAAGAAATTGTGTGGTGGCAGCGTTTAAATTTTATTTAAGTAAGAGTTCAGAAAATGCTGGAAAAATATGGCGACCTGAAGAGCACCAAATTTCTAACAGCTTGAAATTTTCATAGAATGAAGGGAAATTTTTGCATGCATTACTTAAATATGAGGAAATTGTCTACAAAATAAAATTCACTAATCCTGTGGCGGTCAGGTGAGACTCACTCACTGATATTTTTAGGAAATGACCCATATATTAAGAGTCAGCGCTAGAGCGAGCACACTGACTGCCTTACATAGGCTTAATCACATTCGGGAGGTGAGAAAATTGCAGCTTTTAAATAAAAACATATTTCGTACATATATAAATAGCAACATTGTGTGATTTTTGCCACAGTCCCTGAGCATGTTTTTCTTTTCTCATGTAGATCCCAGCAGTGGCAGCGATGACACACCTCAACATAAAGCCACAGCACCAACCAGAGAAGCCTCCCCTGCTCAGAGCTGTCCTCACCCTCCTAATGCCCCCAGCCTCCAGCGGCGCAATCTGCCACCACGGCACTGCTCCCCACTAGGTACAGCACTCTTGCACAAAGCCAGAGGAACCAAACGATTGGGCTCAATTTGTGTATGTGTGATAGAAATTCACGTTTGATTTCATTCCTCAGTATAAGCCCCACCTATTCCCACACAGCTGCTTAGAGAAATGTCTGAGTTTTAAAGGTTATTGTGGAGTTTTAAGTAAAACCAGGAAGACAGGACAGTTTGTCTGTGCTGATTTGAGCTACAGTCCTGTACATGGGCAAGAAGTTGAGCTAGAAACAATAAACACAGCTGTGCTTTTTGTACTCAAGCAATGATTTTTTTTTTTTTTGCAATGTTGCTAATTATGATTGTAGTTGAGAGCATAATGACTATGATTGAGTGTTTACTCATTTATTTGCTTTTATTGTCCATTGTTCAGCTCAGTTTGCTTATCAAGCTTCTGATTTAGGACTAAAATGAGTAGAAAATAATAAATAGTATTTAGGACTACTTATTCATGTGCTGTGTTTCCAAACTGTTGCCTAGCATTGCATCACAGCAGGGATACAGTATCATACAGTAGCCTATACTCCCCCTCTGGTCTTGTGGGCGTCTTGATTGTTAGCTAATGCACAGTGGTGCTCATGTTGGCGTCTTTGCAGTGAATGTGGAGCATCAGCGCCATCCTGTGGCGACAGTTTGCATTTCTGGGTGAACCACCAGTCGCCCCATCTTTCCACAACAGAAACTGTGTCAACAAGTGAAGCAGTAACTCCAGCTAGTGGTCACTGTCCTACAGTGATCGCTGAGTCTTTATTTCAGCCATTTTTTATGCTTTCAGTTATTCACTGATTTGATTAATTTTAAGGAAAAAGCAAAACAAAGTTGTTGTTTGTTTTTACTACCAGTTTCCATGCCTAGGCATTAAATCTGCTTTTCCCAGGAACTCTGTTGGAGGGATGAACAATATTCTACAAAAAATATTCTACAAAAAAAATCCCTTTATATCGAGGATTTCATTTAATCAGTCACATGTGTATCATATTTTATTCAATATAAAAAAGTGGTGTTATTTTATAATGTTATTCATGTTTTGTGTCAAAGTTTTGTCTGTATTAAAAAAACAGAAGTAGTGTAGCAGAAGTACAGGTTAACCAATATTTAGGCAAATACTTCCTATGAGATAAAACCAAAATAAATGTCTGTCTTATGTTTTAATTCTGTGTATTACAAAGAAAATAACACCTTTTTTGTTACACAGCGACTAGGAGAGATTTACAGAAGGATGCAGAGGCTGAGCTGTCACCAAAGTCCTCCCCTAAAAGACTTGCAGTGGTTTCTCCCAAGCCACAATCCCCTGGTGAGTCAGCCCTGTCACACCGCATACATTTAAACACAAACTATAGGCACATAAGGTGTGCTTAACATACCATGATGTGCTTATCATACCATGATGTCTCTTTGGTTTTTTTCTAACTGGTAAAAAGAAGGTTTTTTTGTTCAGGACCATCAGCTGCTACTGTATCTTTAAAATTTGCAGGGACTTTTTCATTCCGTGTCGCTCCTGCTCTCTCGCCGCACTTCATCCCAGACTTTACCCATAGCACCGTGATGTTGCCATAGCAACAAAGCACGGTAGCTCTAATGCTAGGATGGCTCCTTCAGGAGCAGTACTGCTGGCTCAGATTACAGCAGCACAAATCAGTAATTTCTGCTTTTCTCACAGACCAAACAGTGCAGGTGATAAGGGTTTTCATACTACACATATAATACACTTTTACACCAGCATCCACATAAACTGACTTGTTTGTTTTGTTTGTGTATATATTTCTATTTCTATAATAAGTCTGAGGAAAAGTACATCAACATACTATATTCTTCTGCCTGTTCTGCGTATCTGCAGTTCGTGGTCGGACAACAGCAGTTCATGGGGCCATTCAGACCGAAAAGGCACAGGAGGTGGATCGCGCTCAGATCCAGCAGCTGCGGGAGCGATGTGAGCGGCAGGCCCTGCAGCTACAGACTCTGCAGGCTCAGTTAAAGAAAGCCTCGCTGTGCCTGGATGTTTTCAGCATCACTACCCAGCACTTCTGTCACAAGGTAAGATTTAGCAGAGTTCTGCAATCCTGGCCTGGTCGACCGCAGACTTGGAAAGCCGAGTAAGAGTGCAGTGTTCCAATTCTTTCACTCTTAATCCTAAAATAGGACTACGTGTGTATGACACATGTGATATTAATGCTGTGACTTTATTTCATTCTCGTTAAACCTCCTCCTGGGGTGAAAGAGAAAATATACAACATCATCATTATCAAAAGGCAACATAAATAAAAATATTTGTCACCAAATCACCAAATTTAGCAGTTTTACACTGTATAACAATATCCTTAATATTAAATATTACACCATCCTAATAACATTTGGTCTCGACCTAAAATAAACAGGCAGATATTTTTTGTCTTTGCAAATTAAAATGACTGCATTAATAATTGAAGCTAAACCAGTATTTGATGTATTTGAGGAATTTGATGTTTTCTTGAATAAAAATCTTGGAGTTTTAGTTGAGAATTATGAAAAGAGAGCTTGCTCGTTGCTGCATGAGTCTGTAACAGTAACATATCTTGATATGTAGCAGCATTCAAACAATTCTTTTAAAATCTCCCTGCAAGTTTGCTTTAATGCGACACAGAACAAGTTCCTCACTAAAGTTGCATCCTTTGCAATATGTTTGTAGATTCATCGTGTTACTGAACGGCAGTGTTTTGTAGGGTTACAGTCAAAAACTGCAATGCAAATGTTGCAGTGAGCTCCAGAATGCGATTACACACTGTGTTGCAGTCCTTTGCACAAACCTGTAGCTTCTGTCTTTTGTTGTCAGGATTGCTTTGTTCACAAAGGGAGCCGCTTGCTTTAACCCTCTTGTGACATCTTTTGAGAATGACTCTAAAGGCAGCCTCTTTTGATAGTTGGTAGTGAAATGCTGAGGATTTCCAAAGGTGCTTTTTTCTAGTATAAAGAAAGAGAATGCTTTTGGGATGTGTTGTGGGTTTGTATACATGGAAGTATATTGGCATGCATTTGATAGGGGGGTGTGGTATATCTTGTTGTGTCCGTTCTTCTGGTGCTGCTGCTGGATGGGCGACTCGGTGGAATCGAAACACATTTGATATTTAATATTCTTTTTTAATCACTCTTGCTTTTCCTGTATGCTGCTCAGATGAGACTGACAGAGTGTTTTCTGTTCTTCCAATTTTTATTCAGTACTTGCTTTACCCTTTCCTAGTCCTCTGTTTGCATTCAATATATTTGTCAGCCCCACCCGCTGGTGGTGCTCTACAACCAAAGATTAATGAGATTAGAGCTGCCTGTATGGCCTGCCTCTACTTTTGGTCAGACTGATTGCAAGACAGAATCCCCTCTAAATTTTAACAGTGGATCTTTCCAAGCATTTCTATGCCGTTGCACATGGGTGCATACTCTGTTTTAGGATGCGTGACAACATATGCTAATGTGGTTTAATTATGTTGTAATGAGTGCATTGAAGAGGTCACTAGATGGTTAATATTGGGTTAAGCTAGCTGATTTGAAGTGTTTTTGTGCTTACTGAATGAGGTATTTGTGCATATAGATATTTTTGCAGGACAGTTTTTATTCAAATCAGTGTTTTGGTTTCTAATGAAGTGTGTTTGTTCTGTTATGCACATCAGTGTCTGTAGATATGATCTTCCAGCTGAGCATCAGAGCTTATCATTCTCTACTCACTGATCATCTCCCTCCCCATCTTCTTTTGCTAAATTTTTTTCTCATACATGCAAAAGACTGTGTGTGTGTGTGTGTGTGTGTGTGTGTGTGTGTGTTGTTCCCTTCCATCCATATGAATGTGATACGGGGCGTGTTGGTGGGGGTTTAAGAGGAAGGCAGGCAGAGCTGGGCTGGGGCCGGCAGTCTTTGTTCCAGCAGGGATAAATGATGGTCGCGAACCAGGAAACGAGGTGAGGCTTTGGTCTTTCCATCTCTCCTCCCCTCTCTTTCCCTCCCCCTCTGTCTCCCTTACTGTTTCTTTCTGGAACTTGCATCTGTCACTGCTGCCTCCCGAGCCGGCTAAGGGATGCTGCTGCTATCTGCTAGCCTAGTATGGGCCACTGCTGCTGTAGGCTCCATTTCTTCCGTCTGTTCTGTCTCGACCAAACGGTAAAGTCAGTCAGTGTTCTGCAGGCAGCGAGCTTGTTTCAGCACCGAGGATGCCTCTATGTATGTGTGGCTGTTCGCAAGTGTTTAGTGTTTGGGGGGGGTCTATTTATATGATGATTATGTTCACTTGTTTGCTAGAGACAGAGCCTGATAGACAATGTAAAGCTGTGCATGATTATGCTGAGTCAAAGCAGGCTTGTCTTTCTCACTGAGCATGCTTCTTTCATTTCATAACAGTTTGCAGGGACATATATATAAAATGCCATTGCTACTGTGCTGTATGCTGATTTTTCTTTTTTTGGTGTTTTCATTGCATCCTTTTTATATCCCTACTGGTTAACTGGGTTTATTATATGTTATTATATATTATATATACATACATGTATATTATAGTTTCCTGTGTGTTAACTATGCACTCCTCTGCTTGGGACAAAGTCTAAATAAAAAAAACAGCTGCACACTGAAAGCTGTTTGTGGTACCACTAATTAGATCAACTAACTTAGTAATATTTTGCTGTTTGTGGTACCACTAATTAGATCAACTAACTTAGTAATATTTTGTAATATACTTAGTAATATACTGAAAGCTGTTTGTGGTACCACTAATTAGATCAGCTAACTTAGTAATATTTTGTACTCTAGTGAAATTATTGTAATAATAACTTGATTTATTAGATTAAAGTAACACAGACTGAAAAATGTAATTAATACAGACATTAATAAAAAAAAATATAGAAAATTTGTTTAGGCTTCTCTAATTTGAGAACTTGGTTTTTTTTTCTCTTCTATATGAGTGGAAACAGGATATTGTTCATATCTGAACTTTTTGAGGGGTTTTGGTTCATTATGATGGTCATTTTCTATATTTGATGATTAATAAAGGAGCTTGTAAAAATAGCAAAACAGTGTAACTGATAAAGAAAACCTTCGTGATGGGCATCCTAAAGATGGATTTTATGAAGATCATATGGGGAAATTAGAATGCATGTCACATCACTCCCCAGAGATTTGAATTGAATGTCTTGTGGGCAGGACCGTGGATCGATGGGTAGGAGCAGAGGTGGAGCTAAAGCGTATGAAATGAAAAAGCTGCTGACCCTCCTGAGGTCACTGCAGAGACTTCTTGATGACTTCATGTTCCCAGTAAAACCTCTTAGAGGGTGACATCATGACTGCTGTGACATACTGTTTACTGTCTCATACATTTTTCACCTGCCTATCTCCTTTTCGTTGTTTCTTGTCAGTCTCTCCCCCCTCCTTTTTTTTAAGTCTT
This sequence comes from Neolamprologus brichardi, assembly GCF_056152115.1. Taxonomy (NCBI): domain Eukaryota; kingdom Metazoa; phylum Chordata; class Actinopteri; order Cichliformes; family Cichlidae; genus Neolamprologus; species Neolamprologus brichardi. The sequence continues at coordinate 31,784,007 of NC_142117.1, forward strand.
CTGCAGTCATTTCACATTTTGGAGAGAAAACACATGTATCACACATAGCCTGTGCAAGTGCTGTATGGTATAACTTGCTTATTTATTTAGCGTTAACCTCCTAAGTAAGTAAGTAAGTAAGTAAACTTTATTTATTAAGCGCTTTTCGCAGACAGACAATCACAAAGCGCTGTACACAAATATTAAAATAAACAGTAAAATCAATAAACATTATATACAATGTAAAAGATCAAATGTAAATAATGTAAAAATATAAAATGTAGATCAACAAAAGGCTTGTTTGAACAGAAGAGTTTTTAACTGTTTTTTGAAAGAATCCACAGAGTCAAGCAAACGTAATTGTAGTGGCAAACTGTTCCACAGCCTTGGTGCAACAGACTGAAAGGCTCTGTCCCCTTTTGTCTTCAGTCGTGTACGGGGAGTCGTGTAAGACCCGAACTCTTCCACAGCATGAGTTTTTAATTTCTCTTTGATATTTGGGCATATTGGGGCCCGATGAATGTAAAAACCTTTACCTGATTTTTGTTTGTAAGAAAAATGAGAGCCACAAACAAGGATATTCTTTTAAAATTTTGATAGAACAGTAACAGTATAATGTCCTCGTAAGTGGATATCAGGCCCTTGTAGAGCAAAATTGAGTATTTTGGTCTAAATAACCCAAAATGTGATGTCCAAATATGTGGACGCCAGGTCCTTGGAGGTTAAAGCTTAATTAGAAGCAGAAATGTGAGAAAGAAAGGCCTGGTAAAAATAAATAAATAAATCAGCCTAATGTTAACTTTTCCTTTATACGAGCTGTTGTACCATTGCATATCAATTCATACATTAACTTCATTTTTTTGTTCTTTATCCCCCTTAGACCAAAGCTCTTTTTGGGATGCATTTTTAATTTCTCCAAGCTATTTGTGAACAGTATAACATTTTTCTTTTTCTTTTTTGGCTGCTCCCTTTAAGGGATCATCTGCCTCTAATCCTATCCCTAGCATCGTCTTCAGTCACACCAACTCTTTGTGTCCTCCTTGACTACATCCATGAATCTTCTCTGTGGTCTTTCTCTTTTCCTGCTACCTGACAGCTCCATTTTCAACATCTTTTGTCCAGTATAGCCACCATCCCTCTTCTGCACATGTCCAAAGCATCTCAGCCTTACTTCTCTAACTTTGTCTTCAGTGGGACCTGATATAAACTAAGCCTCGTCTTCAAACGGAAAGTTGTTACTTTGTTACATAGTTATTACTTTCTGATTTTATTTCTGAAAAAAACAACAACAAAAGTATATCTTTATATAACGAAATGTGTTTATTTTAAACCATAACACTATACAAGAAACTGTGCTTAACAAAGTACAAAACACTGTTGAGCAAAATAAAGTATAAGGTTCTAAAGTCTCCTGTCACTGGCTGAAGTTTCTCCTTTCTGATAAAAGAAGCTACTGTTTTCAATATGTAATATGCTGACATTTTGGTTTTATGTATATAGAAAATAATAACCATATTTTTTTTATGATTGAAGATATATTTTAGAAAATGTTATCACAGTTCCTTATGTCTTTGCTCTACCCATGTATGAGCAGCAGACACCCCAATTTTGACAGTGAAATTTCTCGTCTTTAGTCTGATGTGTAACCGCTAAAATATGTCATGGCATATTTTAAGCCAATGATAGTAAATAGAAGTAGTTGGTTATGGATTCGTTACAATGTAAAATGCATACTGTTGTTGTTTTTATTTATTTGTATTTATTTATTTATTTTACAACTCTGAGATGTAGCAAAAATATGCATGTCATTATCTAAGATCCCTAAATGCTTTTTCCACACGACGCATCACATCGGTGAAGTCCTAATATCCAGTAGCACTGCACTGACGCGTCCTGTTTCTCTGTGTTCTTGAGTGCAATATCTACATAAAACGGTTGAGTAAATTATTTTGCATCATTTGCTGAAAAAAAAACAAATCTTCCAAAAGGGCAAATTTTTAACACATCCACATTTTATTCACCCGAGCTTCATAGCATAACAAACTGTAGTGAAATTGGTGGGAGCAGGTTTAAAAACCCGACCTGTTAGCATTGTTTGTCGTGCTCTCTTACAGCCACCTTTAGCATTTATGACAAAGATCTTGCATTATTATGCAAGATCTTTGCATGCTTGATTTTCGCTGCTGCACTGACAAGAAACACCTAAATCCATTTGCACGGTCTAGAGATGTATGTTGCTGTGTGTCTTTTCAGAGTGAGAGTGCCATTGTGAAGGAGAGGGAACTGTCCCTGGAGCTTGCCAGAATCCGTGATGAAGTGGGTAAGTGGGATACGGCGTTACAGTTATGGCACCACAGGGAGGAGAGAAAGCAGTGAGTCACTCATCGCTCGCAATCCATGATGTATTACCGAGTGTTTGACCATATGGCCCATGGGAATTCACTTTGCAGACAGCAGTCTAGATTTAGTCTTAGACTGAACGTTAAGGTGTGTGTCTGGTCTATAAAGTAAAAAAAAAAACAACAACAACAAAAAAACTCCTATGTTGACACAGTTTCAAGTCACACTTTAGAACAGACTTGTAATGCAATTAAAAATATATTAAGAATTTTATAGATTTATCCTTCTTACTTTTAAAACTACCCTTGTGACATATAGCACCATAAGAGTGAAAAAAAAAAAGAAAAACTAAGACTGTGTGGAGTCAAAATGACTTGCCTGTCTTTTTAGGATGTTTTTTTTTCTTTTGTCTGTGTCTCTTCTATTCTGTTTCTATTCCAGCTGTCAGTGTTGCACACTGGGAGCAGTTGCAGCAGGAGAAGGAGGAACTGGAGCGTCGTTTTGAGTCTGAGCTGCAGGGATTGCGGGCTCAGCAGCAGAAGGAGCTGGGAGCGCTGGAGGAGCGGCTGAAAGCACAGCACGTGGATGAGACGAATAGTCTGCAGGCCCTGCAGCGAGCTGAGCTGGAAGAGCTACACTTCAAACAGCAGGAGCAGGTCTGTGCTAGGCAGCCTGGATATGAACCGCCATGTTTATCCAAATCTCATATGAGAAGTGAGAGTGAAATTTAACTAAAAACACAAGTTTATCTAAAAGACAAAAGTAAATCACAGCGGTTATTTTTAAATATGAATTTTTTTTAATTTATAAAATATTAACAGAATCATTTATTAAAGAGAAACACAAATGGGAGAAAATAGTGTGTTGCATGGTGTTCATATATATATGCATGTATGTGAACAGCGGGTAGCGCTGATGAGTTATTTTTGTGATTGTTGCCTGCAGCTTGAGGAGATGAGTCAGAACCATGAGGCGTCCTTGATGGAGATGGAGACGGCTCACAATGATACACTGGCCACTCTGCAAGAGGAGCATGCCAGGACTGTGAAGAGTAAGCGCCCCATTTAAAATCTGTTGCCACCCTGCACTGAATCACCACAGGTCAAGAAACATGACGGTGTGTGTTTCTCGTGTCAGATTTGAAGATGGCCCATGAACAACAGAGGAAGTCTTTGGAAGAAGAGTTTGAAAAGATCAGACTGTCACTGCAGGTTAACAGTTCTCCTTAAAAATTCATAATATGACCTAGTTAATAGTTTAAGTCATTAACAGTTTAATATCCACGGTCATCAGGATCAGGTGGACACACTGACATTTCAGAACCGTAGTCTCAGAGATCGAGCAAAACGATTTGAAGAAGCTCTCCGCAAGAGCACAGATGAGCAGATCGTGGTAAGAGCTTCATGATACACTGCTTACTGCTCATGTGACAGTAGCAACATTAACAGCAAAAAACTTGTTGATTGGTTTTACAGCTCAGTGGTGTTTTTTAATGCTTTTTAAAAGGATGCTTTGGCTCCCTATAAACACATTGAGGAGGACCTGAAGAGCCTCAAAGAAGTTCTGGAGATGAAAAATCAACAAATCCATCAGCAGGAGCTGAAGATTTCAGAACTGGAGAAAATAGTAGGTTTCAAGTTTCTACCAGAGAACATCTGGAGTATGTTGCAAAAATATCCAGTGCATTAAAACTTCTTTTAAGTTGGCATGATTCAAGGCAGCTTGCTGAGATTTATGAATGATTTCATTAGTTATAAAGTGTATCATTACTCAGCCTTCCCATTTACCTCCCGTCTACTTTCATTAGCGCTAATGTTTCCTTTGTAAACCCAAATCATTTAGCCTGCACCACTGTTTCACTCGTTCCACAAGTATTTTAGTGTGGTGTACCGTGTTACCTGTGTTTTTTGAGCAGGCTGCAAAGAATGTGTTCCTGGAGGAGAAACTACAAGTGTTACAACAGCAGAATGAGGACCTGAAGGAACAAATAGACAAGAATCTCGCTGTGTCCAGGTCAGAGAAAATCGATACATGTGCTGATTAAAGTTCCAACCATGAGATTTAACTGTGCTTGGTGCTTTCTTGTCTTAGAAGTGTTGCAGTTTTCATCTATGTTATACAGAATATTTTTGTTTATAGAGGTCAGTTAATCCATCCATCCATCCATTCTCATCCACTTATCCTTTTCAAGGTCGCAAGGGGGCTGTAGCCTATCCCAGTGGTGTTAGGGCGAGAGGCAGGGTACACCTTGGACAGGTCATCAGTCTGTCGCAGGGTAACACATAGACACAGACAACCATTCACACCTATGGGCAATTTAGAGTTTCCAATTAACCTATCCCCACTAACTGCATGTCTTCTGACTGTAGGAGGAAGCACCCAGAGAGAACCCACGCGAACACGGAGAAAACATGCAAACTCTACACATAATTAATGTTTAGAAACATTTACAATAATGAAACCCATAATTCTGAATGCAGAAATTCAATACTTTATAGAACCACCACTGGTAACTTGGAATAATTGTTTTGTGCATAATATTATCAGTCTCTTGCATCATTTAGATAATCACAGCACACAGTGTTAACACTGGGTGATCCTATCTTAAGAGAGCATAAACGAATGCTGGTAAAGCTCAGTAAACTGATGCAACAGAAAAGGGATAATTCATCTAAATGGTGTGATTTAGATGGGCCATTCCTTGACTGGATTCTGTGTTAACACTGAATCAAGCAGTGGCCCAACACTGGAACACCTTGACTCTTTTCTTTTTCAGCCATTCTGTTGCAGATTTGCTGCTGTGCTTGGGATCATTGTCCTGTTGCCTGACTCAATTTTGATAAAGCTTGTTTGGCTGTCTGACAATAAGAAAAATAAGCAGATATCGTCACTCCACCACTGTCTTTGACACTTGATATGAGGCATTGATGCTATGCTGTTATCCTGTGTTTGGTTTTCATCAAACATGGTGCTGTGCATTATGACCAGAGGACATTGTTCCAGAAGTACTTTTGAAAAGTTTGTTCAGATGGATTTTTGCAAAGTTGAACTGTGCTGCCATACTTTTTTTTTTAGAGAAAAGGTTTTCTCCTGACAGTTGTTCCAAACAAGCTATACTTGTTCAGTCTTTTTCCTCTCTGTGTTGTGATGAACTTTAACAGTTAACGTGCAAAAATCAGTAAGAAAAAAAAACCGTGACCACACACTTCTACCTTTTCCTTGTTACTTTAGGCAACTCTCTGAAGAGAATGCTAATCTGCAAGTGAACGTGGAGAAGGAGAGCAATGAGAAGAAGCGCCTTAGTCGCACCAATGAGGAGCTGCTGTGGCGCCTACAGACCGGCGAGCTGAGTCCTCGCATGTCCCCCAGCTCCTCCCCTATCCATCAGCCACCCTCTGGACAAGGCTCTCCTGCCCGTCCACACTCGTATCACCAGTGATGCTCTTCTGGAAGTTCTCGTCACCAAAAGCTTTTAGCTGGAATCAGAAGGCCTCATTTGTTTTAAACCTCTTGTGTGAATGTTTCTCTCAATCAGAAGAGGGATGGATGTTACACTATATAAACACAAATAGGTCTGTTTGTTGGGAAAATCCACTTGCCTATGTGATTTAAAGTTTGAACCCCACTGACCTAACCAATTGTACTGTTAATCGCACCTGTTACTAAAAGAAGGAATTCTCTCAGATTTTCCTACTCCACATGAACGCCCCACACAGCAGATGCACTGAAAAACTCCCACAGATTGTAGATTGATTGGAGAGCAGAATGAAAATCACGGTGCCTCATTTCCATGTTTTCGCCTACATCTCCATCTTCTCATCCAGCGCTCAGGATGATGGATGTACAAGACATAATGATAATCAAAAGTGCAACAACAAACACAAAAAGCGCCTTTTGCCATCCACTCTCTCCCACCAGCAGCATCCACCAGGACAAGGAAAATCCTTTTTGTGAGTAAAATCACAAAACTACCTACAGTGTTACTCTCAATGTTCAGATTCTTCTCTGGGGCTTATTATCCTTTTCATCCTGAAATATTGTAGGAGTTTATGACTGACTATCAAGCCGTTTAACCTCAATCATCCATGCTACTTTAACTTGCATATTAGCATTGACCTGAAATGTGTGGCTACAACAACAACAACCCAACTTATATCTTCTGAACTGCCAACACAGTCAACAGTTTTCCTGACCATACTTTGTAAAATCTGTACATGTATTGCTCTCTTTAAAGCATGATCTGTCTTCCAGTTATAACTAACTATATTTTAGGATTGCCTACAGTGGGATGAAGTGGCACGGAAGGGCAGTGGAGCATCGCGATTTAAAAGGAATTTCTTATTAACTTGAACAGGATTCATTAAAGCTAAAACATTGCGTTATACATTTCACACTAGGTGAGTTGATGCCCTTCACCCTTCAGATGAATTAATATAATAGACTGCTCAAAAAGGTAACACTTGATCATCACAGTATAAACAAAGTCAGTTAAACTTCAGGAATATTAGTCTGTCAGGTTAGGAAGCAAAAAAAAAATATTACTAATCAATTTAATCTGCCTTTGTGCAAATGAAACAACAAGAAAATCTCCAAGAAGGTAAAGGTTTAACACGTGTTCACATACATCTTTGCTTATTCCTGATCCTTACAGAATGATTTTTTACTCCAAGAGTGTGGAGAAGATGGGCTGTTATATGAGCAGACCTGGACAGGCCGTAGATCTGCTCCTTTGTGCCTTTGTGCAGATTACTAGCAAAGCCCTAGAAAATGACCTCCAGTATGCCAATGGTAACGTTATGCTGCCTGTAACATCATCCAGCATGACTGGGTTGGCAGTAGGTCAGTGATGGTCTGGGGAGGCAGAATTGCACAGGTCCTGCAAAAAGACATATCGAGACTGTCTTGTGACAGTATGTTCAAAAACATGAACATAAATAAACTGCCGGAGGTCATTTTGAGGGGTTCTGGCTCCACCTGTTCTTCCTTGCACTGAGGAGCAGATACTGGTTTTGCAGCTAGATTGATGCCGGTGCTTTAGCCCCTGTTCTCTCTTAATATGACCCCTCTTTTCTCATCTTCTGGTGCCATCCTGGGGGAGCTGGGCTACTTGTGCAGGTACAGTCTCATGCTACCAGTAGTGACAGTGACACAAGCAAAGAGCAAAACTGCAGAAAAATAAGGAAGGATAAGAGAAGACAGCGGTGTATGGTCACCACATGCAGCATCATTCAGTGTTTGGTGGATCTTCTTGATGCTTCTCCAGTGCTGCTGGTTTTGTCTAATTCCTGACGTCTAGCTCAGTTTGTGTTATGCTGTGATGATCAAGTGTTCACTTTTCTTTGTTGTTGAGCAGTTTATAAACATGTCCTACAAAGTGAACATGCAGACTACATAGAAACCACCAAAGAGGAAATCATTGAATACGAGCAGTTCATTAAGTACTGTAGCTGTCATATGGTTGGACTTAATTGCTGCCGAATCAGCCATAAATGGTGCAGACGTTGCAAAACATTTATCTGTTTTGTTGCATTTTAAGATTATGCTGTCAGGGCTCTGGCAGCTAGCTGAAACTATTGCTGTTTTCTCTGTTGATGTTTATTATTATTTTTGATTGTTTGTGTGTGTTTTCACCACAGAAATCTTTATAGAGAACGAATTAACCGCAATTGACAAAAAACCCCAAACTGATTACATTTCCATCAAAAATAAGCACGAGAGTCTGATTGCAATGTTACCTCATTTCTCATTGTAGAGAATAATCTCAGGTCTTGAGGAGAATTAAGAGTCATCAAAAGGAAGCAACTGCCTTTTTTTGTATTGTATTTTTTTCATGTTTACATATAGCCACCTGTCTCAAATGTCTGTTTTGCCAGATAACATTTCTAGAAATTTTATTTGGATGTAAGCATTCTGTAAAAAACTATTTTAAAGAGCCTAACGCAGTCAGGAAACACATAATAATTATATGAAATGGGATTTTATGACATTAAGATATTGTAATAAAGCAGGCTTTCTTTTATCCATTCCCTCAGACATAAAGTACGGAAATCTGCTGAAATAGGGATTTGGTTCTAGGTGAGTTAAATTTACTGTTAATACAAGTTGATTATGTTTAGCTTCATCGCTGGTGGGTGTTTTGAAAGGAAGTGGAAATGATGGCTCTCTCCATCAGGTACTCTGATTGCACTGAATGCCTGTGTCCTGTGGACATGACCTTGTACTCATTTACCGAATGTTTGTCCGACACTAGAATAAGAGGTTTTGTTTACAGTTTACGTCCAATGTCAGAAAAGATTGCTGCATCGCCTTGCTTCTGTTGTTTACATGATTTATGTTCCTATTCAGTATTTCAGAAACTCATGCGCTGGATACGGTTGTCTGAAAGCATGCCTTTATAAGGTTTACGTGCATTGTTTTGACCTTACACTTCCTGTGCATTTATTTATTTATGTATTGTCATCCCTCAAAACTGTAACTGTAGCTTAGCTGGTTAACATATTGTGGTGAATGATGAGAAGTAATGTCTATACTGTATATGTTGCACTTTGTATTTAAGTATTAAATCACAGCAAGTATACACAAGAAGGGAGAGCCTCTTTTTAAGGTTACTAAGTAATAATGCAGAGCAGATTGCAGCAATAACCACATTAGGCCTGCATTTAAAAAAAGCTCTCACTGGAGCTTCCTAAATGTAAACATGGTAATATTGTGAAAAAAAACAAAACAAATCTGCGACAATCTGACTTGATTTGAATTATATGCAACTTGGTTGACATGAGATTCATGCCTTCCAATGCATGAACTGTTGTATTATATCTATTGGCAGAGGGAAGACGATGGTGGAGTTCTTCTCCGCTGCGATGGTGTTGAGAGTCTGAAGGTATCTTAGCTGGAGAGCTGAGGGTGAGTCAGCCATTACCAGAGAGGCTTCTTTCAGAGCCCTGGAAGCATTCATTTCCCCCTCTGCGGCAATGATCTGAAATATAGGCAGATGATCAGTATCTTCTGATGTTTCATTTCTGGGCCTGAATACATGAAAAGGAAATTGAATTCAGTCTTCCATTCCTCTCATTACCTTGGCCCTAGCCTCCCGGCTGGCTTCAGCCTCTGCTGCCATGGCTCGCTGCAGCTGATGAGGCAACTTCACATCTTTGATCTCTACACGCTCCACTTTGATACCCCACGGATGAGTGGCTTCATCTAGGGCTTCCTGCAGAGTAACATCCAATATCAAACACTCTAGTCACAGTTATAGTTTAATAAACAACAAATCAAATACTACAGTGAGAAAACCAGTGGCTTCTCCTTGTTTAAGCATTCTCCTTGTGGCCAAAAAAAAGTGTTCTTTGAATGGTGGGTGGGAATGAAGGAGCTCTAAAAGTATCTGTAATAAGGCTTTTCTTACCTTTTTTAAAGGGTATGCTTATATATAAAAATGTAAATGAAATTTTTTATAATAGGTGTAACAGCACTTTATCCTCACCTGCATGCTGAGTGAAATGCCCTCTCTGTCAGATAGAAGTTCTGCAAGGTTTTTGGTACCAAGGACATTCCTCAGAGTGGTTTGAGCAAGCAGTCGAGTAGATGAGTGCGCATTGGTCACATTGGCCACTGCTGAAATGGGGCAGTATACGCGGAAGTAAACCACACCGTCCACAGACACCGTCACAGAGTCTTTGGTTAGGATCTGCAAATGTTTAAAAAAATTGCAGTTTATTTACTGACATAAACTACAAATGGCTTGTGATGCATGAGATAACAGAGACAGTGTGCTTTCATAATAAAACGAAGCAAGAATATACCTCTTGAGGAGGGATATCAAAGGACACAGTTCTCAGATCTACTTTCACAAAGTTATCGGTGCAGGGTAATATTAGGAAAAGTCCTGGAAAAAGATAAAAGCCAGTTCAGATGATAATGTGGAGTCAACTTCCAAAGCTTTCTGGGATGGCTTAACCAAAGTGTTTGTTGTATATTTAACCACAAACCTGGCCCTTTAGCTTTTCTGTCTGTGATCCGGCCGAGTCTAAAGATGACAGCTCGCTCATACTCCTTCACTATCTGAATGTTGGAGACAACCAATCGCACAACAGTAAATAAGAAATACAGAAATATAAATGGAGTATTTTTTTTTACGGTGTGTATACACATCTATGTGAAGAAATAGTGATTAAATCCTAATAAGCAGTGCTCCACAATGAGAATATACTGTACCTTGACACACATAAATATTGTGAGTGGAAAGGTTACTATTACAAAGATGATGGATATGAAAACCAACAGCCAACCACAGCATCCCAGTTTACCTGAGTTTTTATCTGCAAAAAGAGCAGAAACACTTTACAAGTTTTTAAAGTGCAGGGTATGTACAATATCTTGCTTTTTTTCATAGCACCTTCATTTCACATTTAAATTCAAACCATAAGTTCTTGGTGTTACTTTAATGGCATAATTATCCAGTAATATGCTCCACTGGGACGCCACCTTTTATTAAAGGTGACACAAAACATTAGTGCCGAGAGATGTAATGGATCTACACTGCTCCTATTCCACTAATGATGTAAATAATTTCTAAGGGAAGGCACGCAGCTTAAAATCCACGTGAGTCACAAAGTGTTGTGCAAACTCACTGAGCCATTCAAATATCATCATTAAAACACTGAGATGTCACTCTCTGTGTCATATACAGGGTGGGAGAAAAAAAAAAAAAAGTCTTTTCAGGAAGACTTTCAGGTGAATCTTTTAAACAAGACACAAAGCTAATACATAACTACGGATAATTTAATTTATTTACTTCTAATATTAAAAATACGCCAGCCAATTATGATAAATGGAGACGACTAATGCTTTTCTAATGAAAGGCCATGTTATTGAAATGCAATAAGTGATGTTAAAATAGAATGTGATTAAGATGTATATTAAATTAATATGCCAAATGATTATGTAGGTTAAGGATCTTTGGGTAAATATATGGTAATTATTAATTCACTGCTTTCCTCCTTTTCGCAGTTTTTGGAGCTATGATTAATGTGTTCAAATATTACTATAAAAATAGCCTATTACATATTATAGGCAAAAAATTAAAGATTTAAATATCTATACTGCGCACTGAAGAGCCGGTATTCTCATCAAACATACTTACAAAAGTCTTGAGCCATCAATCATTTCTTTATATTTTGGTCCTGAGAAACATTTCACCAGGCATGTGAAGGCGTGTCTAAGGTTTTCTTTGGACATTGGCTGATTTTCCTCTCATTTTCTGTCCAGTCCTCATAGATTTTTTTTTCTTTTTTGTCATGCTACATAATGCTAATGTATGAATTATTAAAGCATAAAAAGGACCCTAACTCAAGGGATGGACCAGTGTTAAACCTACACATAAAACACAACTTAAACCAAACACTTGGCATATTTCTGCGTAGTGTGTCCTTAAACGTGGACAAGTACAAAAGAAGAAGTGGAAAATCAGTGGCAGCAGATCATATGGAGCAATGAATCCAAATTGGAAAATTTTGATTTGAATTCAGTGTCTACAGCCATCTGTGAAACATGGTGGAGACTTTGCAATAGTTTGGGTCTGCATTTCATCTAGTGGTGTTGGAGATCTTGTCAAAACTAATGAATGCATGTGAAAAGTACTATCAGGTTTTGATCTAAGCACAGTGTAAATGCACTAAACGTGTTTACAGTATGTTTGGCTTAAATAGAAAAATGCACAATTCAACCCTACTGATGATGTATTGGCCTCCCCAAAGCCTGGACCTCAATATCACTGAAGCAGTGTGGGAATGGAACAAAAGACAGCCAGCATCCAAAGAAGGGCTTTGAATGTCCTTTAAGAAGCCAGGAGAATTATTCCTGAGGACTACTTAAGGAATGCTGAAGAATAATATATTTAGGGGTGGATGTTTCTCAGGATGTAGAGCGGGACATCTGTTAATCGGAATGTTAGTGGAGCCACCCTGGCTGCTCCAGGGATGTCTCCCTGAGCACAATACTTAACCCCGAATTGCTCCCAATGTTAAATAGAAATAAATCCCTTAGATGTAGAGAAAAGTGCTTTTGTCTTACAGTATATACTATACTCCCACTGTACTTTTACACATTTCTATATCTTTTACTGTACACATTTCCCTAGCATATTAGAAAGAAATGAAGTGAGGCACAAGACTTTTACACAGCACAGCTGTTCTATGCAACTCCTACAATTCTGGACTCTTTAACATAAGGTTTCTTGGGAGAAAAATCAGCCCTTATTTTATATCCCTTATTCTAAAAATAAACATTCAGAATGGGTTATAAAAAGTATTTACCTTCAATAATGCCATCATTTTTCTGCAGTTTATCCTGTGTGACCATCTCTGCTGTGCTGGATGTTGTAGAACTCATTGGTTGTCTGTGATCGAGCAAGCTAGAACAGTACTGCACTTGTTTACGTGTCTGTTCTCTCTGTGGGTGCGGTCTTTTCCCCTTAACACCGGTTGCTTTCTACAACAGTGAGACACGCTTGCCCCGTAAGTCACCTTTAGGTTGCTAAGATGTAACATGAACCATTTTTGTTTAACCAGGATCTTTGTGGCTCTTGTATTGAAAAGCTATCTCAGTCCTGCTCTTGTGCTTTCGTACATTTAAGTTCAGCAGTCTGTCACCTGAGTCAGTCACATGAATAAATAATTGTTGTATCCAAGTCATGAAACATGAGAGGTGATGTTCAAAGAAGATGATGCGTAGTTTTCCTCACATTTTTCCCATGGATTCCCCCAGTTTTTACAAAATTTAGGATTATTTATGAGGTTTAAAATTCTTTCTTCCTTTTGGACCCTTCATGAAGAGATTCACATGAGTTTCTGATGTGTTTTTTTTTTTTTCAATGTTTCTCCTGTTTTTTGTTTTCACATGTATAACTTCATGCTCTGTTTTTTCTAGGAAGAGTGGGTTTTTTGGTTTGGGTTTTTTTTGGGCCATGGAGATCCTGAAGTTTTTCCCTTTTTTTTTACCCATTTTTATAAAATAGTGCAAATGCATTTAAATTACAATCTTATGACACATGCTCCACTTTTATCAAAGTGAATGGGCCAAAAATACAACTGTAATTTATTTTTTGACTTGACAAAAGAACAAGGTGATTTTCAAGTGCAGTGTTTGTACTGCCCCTTTTTTCCTTGACTGAGATCTTAGTCCAAATAACTCACATATGATTCTGTTTTTATTAATGCTCTGATTTACCGATGCCAAAACCTCTTCGGACATATTAGTTCTATATTCCAACAAAAAGAGCAAAACTGTTTCCAGTTAAAACAAATGTAATCAAATTGAAAAAAACAAAAAACAGATGGAAGAGTCAAATTTGGCTAAGGAAATTTTAGCTGGATAACATTTTGTGACTTCTTACATCAATAATTAATCAGGGACAGGAACACAGTGTTTCATACCACTGGGTCACACACACTAAAAATAAAAAAGAGTCGGCAAAAGTAATGTTTTTTTCTCTCAATAAGTAAATATCCTTAGTTAACAAGTAGTGAATGAAGTGCAAACAAACAAATAGCCATGAAAGAACAATGGCCTTGGAAAGAAGATGAGTGGTGACTATGCATGCCTTCCCATTCTTCTCCTTGTCAGGCGAGAACAAATTGGACACCCAGTAAACTCGTACTGCCACAGCAAGGCCAGTGGAAGTACTAAAACTTTTCAAGATTAATACTTCATTTCACATGAGTTTGACCAGCATATTACACATACAGCATTTTTCTTGTGATAAGGATTTTTCTGATTAAAATATTTGCTTTGGTTGGAAAGATCCATTGCATCAGGCACCAGCGGCATCCATCATTAACTTGCGACTAAACTCATAAGCCAGGAAGAGGGCTCCGTTGGCAGGGAAGGTGCGCACCATTGTAGGAGTTAAGCCAGAGTACAGAGCAGTGAACCCTGTTGGGACAAAGAGGCAAAAGCAAAAAAAAAGACAGCATGGACCAATTAGCAATATTTCAAAATGAGAGTCTGTCAATGTACCCTTATCACACAGATAACAGTTATTACGGTAATGCTGCAATGTCACAGAACAGTGACAGTGTTTTATAGTGCATTTATCTCTGATATGTTACACAAGGTTATAAAACATAGAAAACAATTATTGCGAGAGACTGTTTTTACTGTTACCCACCTCCTATGAAGTGGGGAGGTTTGTCAGCTTAGATATTGTTTTCTGATTCTGAATATTACAGCCTGGCATCAAGATAAGGGCCTACTTTGAACACGTGTGTCCTAACCTATAAGCCAGTAGTAAAGGGTGCCAAAAGCAAGGGTTAAAGTCCCAGTTTAAAGTCCAAACCCACATTCTTTAAAGATTAGCTACACACTTGTAAAGTTTTGTGACCTACTGCTGCTTACACTGCTGACACTATCATATTTTTAACTTACGTTCACAGACATAAAGAAATATAACACATGCCAATATATTCAAAATGGCATTTGGGGTGCATCCTGCAAAAGTATGTGTTCCCAAGACCACAATCATCACACAGAGAATCAGAAAACCCACTCATAATCATCTGTGCATACATGTTCAAACCTTACCCTCAGTGCGTATAACACCCATGAAGGTCTTGATGAAGCCCTCTTGCCTCCCTGCTAAGGAGTACACCTGGATCCTGGACTTTATACAATCTATTGGATAGACCACCAACCAAAGACATCCTCCAGCAAATCCCCCACTGAACATCAGCGGAAGAATACCTGCAAAGGCAGAAACTATTTTGAGTCCACAGAAACATACAAACGTGTTAAACTCCAAAAATACCATAAATACAACAAGAAGATGATATAAGCATACCTATATCATCTTTGCTTGTGCCCATGTGTCGCGCAAATGTGGACCGACACCACTCATAGGCTCCAAAGAAGCAGAAGTAACCAGGAAGTTCCCTCATGAAGGTGGACATCAGTCCTTGGTAGAATCCTAACGGGCCATTTGTCTTCAACACGGTCTTAACCACAGTCCACACTGTGCTGAAGACATCCCAGAAAACAAAGTCTAGCACAGCTTTGGTCAACTAAAACTTTTCTTGCCGTAACAATGTCAGGTTTTGAATTCCACTTACCTTTTCTGTCCTCTTGCCACCTTGCCAGATGCTTCCATTTCATGCATGGCCTGCAAGCGACATTTCACCAGCTCTGTGGGGCATAATGCCATGGCGGAGAAGATGGAAGCTAAAGACCCTGCAGATGCCTTCTGAAGATCACTGACGAGCAATGACAAGTACAACAAAAGATAAGAGAATGAAGAGGAAAGGGTTTTAATGTACATACATCCCCATCTTCAATTTTTAGAACTACAAAAAAGAGACTGTTTTATTTCTGCCTCATGCAGCCAGTGCTAAGGTTTGCTCTGACCGCTGATACACAAATAACTGGCATGTGTCCGACGATCAAGAGCTCTTAATGGAAATCGATTTAATGACTGTTCCCAAGACGATTTACCAGTGTTGTGATTATATCACTCATTTCGAGATAAATGTGCTAAACCTTATGGATTTTTAATGTGATGAGTCTGCTTCTGACTCTAACGTGCAGTACTATGCAAAAGGTTTGAGTCACTCTCATTTCATATATTTTGCTTCCAAGGTGCCAGGCTTTTTTGTAAATTTTAAAGTCATGTTGAGCAATAGTTTTCCGAGATTTCTGAACGGTCCTTGTACCTGATCAGTTTCACGGGAATGTATTTTTTTTTTTTTAATTTCCTTAACACTGAACTATGAATCATTCAAGGATAAAAAGGCACTTAACTCATGAGATGAACCAGTGTTGTGTCTACACATATAGCAGACATTCTTAGCAAAGAACCAATTCTAAACTGTGTCTTTAGGCAGAGAAGCAGCCTGTTACAAAAACACAATCTGTTTCAGCTTCTTTAGTTGAATTTATGAAAAAGATAACAGAGTTTGACAACCAAAAGCAATATTTTTGTGCAGCGAAGGCGATTCCCAAAGAACTATTAGAGGAAGTGCAAAGGTTATACGCATTTAAATATGCTTTACTAAAACATAATTTTACAGCATTACAGATTTCCTGCTTTAGGAAGCTCAAATCCAAGTTCAGGCAAGAGGCTGAAAGGTCAAATAGAGAGATAAGATAAGCTGTATTTCATACTTGATACAATTCCAAATTCCATTATCAAAATTAGATGAACAGCTTAGGAAGAGTGTGGCCATCTGAAAATTAGCAGCAAAAATGTAGGCGTCAACATATATTTTTAGTCATATGGTAAATGGCCTGTATTTGTATAGCGCTTTACACAACCAGTCATCCACCCATTCACACACATTCACACACTGGTGATGGCAAGCTACATTGTAGCCACAGCAACCCTGGGGCGCACTGACAGAGGCGAGGCTACTGGACACTGGCGCCACCGGGCCCTCTGACCACCACCAGTAGGCAACGGGTGAAGTGTCACAACAACCGAGACTGTCAGAGCCGGGGCTCGAACCGGCAACCTTCCGATTACAAGGCGAACTCCCAACTCTTGAGCCACGATCGCCCCGTGGCGAGCAATCATGAAACCTAGAGCCAAAGCCACGACTCAGAGTCACTCTGAACAAATCATTTTCCTTCCGGGTACATCAAAGAAACATTCTCGTCATTTCTAGTTTTTTCTTATCCTAATCACTGTTTACTGTGACATAAAATCAACATTTAGGTTGTGATAAAAGCAATGTGGCACAACTGTAGAAAAAGGTATTTCTTAAAGTGATCAGACAGCTCAAAATACAAAGCTGGTTAAGGAAAGTTATTTTAAAAATGCAATTAGTTTAATGCCCGTTTGGCTGAGCATAATTTCAGTGGGTTCAATGTGTAATATTAATGGCAGCATTTTCATTATAGTTCATTGAATGACAAAAAAAAGCTTTTTCATTAAAATCAAAATGAATATCCCAAACAACTTAAATCCTTTAAAAATGCTCCATCAATTTTAACATTTGTCTCCAAAGAGCGTCACTGCCAACCATTTCTCTTCACTTAGTTTCCATTTCTGGCTGCAATAGATAATTATTATTGTGGGGAATTTACTTAATTATTATTCACTTTATTATTTAATTCTCAATTGCCAAGAAAGACACTTAATCTAAAGTTTTAAACTGTGTGAGCACACCCACTTATGATTATGATGTTGCATCTCAGTACATGATGAAATGCTTTTCTGCACAGGGAGTGAAAAGAGGAGGCAGCAAGTCACAGAGCGGAAAGAAAATGTGGAGGATTGAACCCCCAAAAATCTCTCAAGACACTGAAAACTGAGAGTTCACATGAACATTTGTTATAGCATCAAATTGTGCTATACCCAGCTGCTCCTCACTGAAGTCTGTTACATATTATGCAGCTTATTATGTAAATAAATAGTCAGAAATATCTTCTTCCAACCTGAGATCAGCGCCTTTGTCCATCCTTGACATAAAGCGGACGGCATCCTGGCAGAGCCCATAACTCAAGAAGAGCACCGCGTTCTCAGCGATGTTGGCCATCAGGGCGGGCGTTGTGCCTTTGTAAAGACCACGGAGTCCCACCTGCCGGAATGTTGAGATGAAGCAGTGGATGAAGCTGCGGTACATTGTGGGAAACGTCTGCATCTTCACCTTTGCTGTGTCAAATGGCTGACCGCTCAGCACGCAGGCTGTGCCACCTGAGTGGGCATCGAGACGTGAATAACTGAGAAGAACTCAGAGATTAAAAAGCATTGGAAATCAGACTATACCAATATATGTACATGTATTAAGATACATATGTGTGTATGTATAATATTTGATCTTAAGAAACTGTATTTTTGAGGTTTTAATTATTTTTTAACTGTTCCTTTTTCAGGGTGGAAGAATTGTACAGCATACATCTTTAAAGACTTTAAAAAAACGAAAACTGGGTGCACAGGTTTGAATTTATTTTCATGTTTCTCTAATACACACAGTATACAAGGTCAAAAATCTATACACATAACCCCATTAGTATTTGGTAAGCAAACAGTGCAAGTTATATCTCAACCAGTTACACCTTTTGGTGGCCATCAGCAAACTTCTGGCAGTTCTGGCTGAATATTTGAGCACTTTTGTTGGCACAATTTGTAAAGTTCACGTGGTTTACTGCTTTTTGTGGATTTAGCTATCTTGGATTATTTCCATTCTCTATACTGACAGTATGCAGTATGTATAAAGGTTGAATTCAGTGAATTGACCTCGCCTAACCTTGATGTAACCTAACACTGACCATAAACACCACAGCCGCTGTGCACCAGTCCAACACAGTGCTTTACTGTAAATTCACAGTATGGCAAAGCAAACTGGTTTCTCCTGCATGAAACTGTGTTGTACTTTCATGCAACCTTTGAATAACACAAAGTAAAAAGTACACACTTAGCAGTGTTTTTAAAAAAAATATATAACTTCAAATCATATACAGATCCATTATTTGATTTAAAATTAAGAACATTACATCTAAGCTTTAAAATTCCAGTTTATCAAAGGCCACTGAGCAGTCCTTACCTTTAAATATAACCTGTCTTCTTCCTCTCCCTTCTTTTCTTTCTTACATCTTTCTCCATCTCCGAGTGAAGTTATCTCTCATTCTCCCTGGGAAATACAGCAGCTGTACCTTTAGCTTGCAGACACACTGTGTGACAGACTGCTCACAAACAGTTTGTGTGTTTGCTGATATTTGTTAAGCCGATTGAAACGTTGCATTTGAAGTTATCTGCCACTTAAAAAATGTTACTCCCTTTATGATCACTAGTTAGATGCCGAAGCACACATGACATCTGCACCAATCAGTTCCAGATTACTGAATCTACTGGGTGCTGTCAACGAAATCCTTTTTTTATGCTGGCAAAGAGAAACAACCAGTTGTAGTCAGCAGTGTTGGGAAGGTTACTTTTAAAATGTATTCCATTACAGAATACAGAATACATGCCCCAAAATGTATTCTGTAACGTATTCCGTTACGTTACTCAACGAGAGTAACGTATTCTGAATACTTTGGATTACTTAATATATTATCATGCTGTTTACAACTACGTGAATGTTCTATTGCTGTGATTTATTATTGTTACTGAAGGTCCGCGGCTCCGAACCGTAGTAAAGGGACCTCTGGCTAATACGGTGGGTTCTGTGTCGGGCTCGTAGCCGAAAAATAGCTTTACTTTGTTGTCTGGGTCAACTTTGCTAGCGAGAGACAAAGAGAGGAGTTGAACGGCTGCTCCAAAGGAACTTATTGTTTTTGGAGGAAAACACGAACACGGTGTGCAGTCGAGTCTTAATAGCTTACTTACAACTGGGCTCGTCAGGCTCTCTTCTTGGCTGCAGTGGCATTCTGCCTATTAGCTTAGCACAACAACAACAGGCGCTCTCTCACCCAGGAAACACGCAGAGAGAGAGCGTCACCCTGTAACCATGGCAACCGTAACGCTGCCGCCTGGAACAGCAGAACGTAGCTGTCAAACAAAACCCAAACAGTCCTGACCTGCGACAATATGAAACAGGAAAGTACCGCCGTGTAATCCATTTATTTCAACAAAGTAACTGTATTATAAATACCACCTTTTTAAACGGTAACTGTAACGGAATACAGTTACTCATATTTTGTATTTTAAATACGTAACGGCGGTACATGTATCCCGTTACTCCCCAACACTGGTAGTCAGTCATGATCACTAATGAAAAGTTAATAGGCCGTGTCCTTGTCAGGTTAAAAGACATCGTACAACCGTCAACAAGACAACCTGTGCAGATAAGAGAAACTCCAAAATAAACCCAAACCTATTCATATAATTACTGCTTTATATATAAAAAAATCATTGAATACATATGTTGTGCAGTTATTTCACCCCAGAAAAAGAACAGCTCAAATAAATCATTAAAAGCTGAAAATATCCATGTCATTCATGTCAATGATGAGTATACAGCATATAAACCCTCTGACCTCTGACTAAACTGTAGATAAATAACTGGACATATACAGCAAATGGTGTTAAAGACGATGTGGCCTGCTTCCAATCTTTGAGCATATCCCAATTCTTGAATTTTGCAAAATTAACCTCACTTCTTTACGTTAACAATTGAATGACAGCTTGCACTAAACCGTTCACCCCCACACTGATGGGATCAGGTGTTATGCTGTGATCCTTTTGCTGCCAGGGTTTGGGTCACTTTTAAATCAACACAAAGCTGGTCTAAGTGATTATCGTCAATCTGATGCGAGTGGCGTGAAATACAGCCGCGTCTTTAGTTAAACTCACCTGCAGCTCCAGCTGAGAAGTCGATGATCGCCTGAATTACAGGGTGTGGAGCCATCGTGACTTTAAGGACACGAGCCTGAAAATATCCACATGGTTTTCATTCATTTCACCTGACATTATTCGCAAAAGAGATTAGAAACGAGCCTTAGATGAGAAATAAGTTGTTTTAACAGAGGAAGTCAGTAAAATGGAGCACCTAGAAGGAGCCCGTGGTGCTTACCTGTAATCTCTTTAGCGTGGGTTAATCCTTCGCAAAGAACAGTGGGAGCATTTAACGCGTCGCTGTACTTTCACTCCACCTTACGACACAAGTTCCCACATGATCTGAATTCGCAGAAAGGAGGTAGCTGCACATTCAGGAAACACAGGACATAACTCAGACGTAATATTATTCATCCGTGCTGTTGTCCGTGGGAGCTCAGTGTTAGTTGATGCAACAACATAAGGTATTACAGTTTTGTCGATAAGTTCATTTCATTGGCGGGTATAAATTGTCCCGTCCTACCGAGCGCAAAACGCTCAAGGAGTTCACGCTACAGAGAAAAAGACACACTCAGTTAAACACACGGTTTCATTCTTAAAATTAAGTAATTGGATAATAGTTGAATTATATGAGATATAGATTAGATATATGATACACTACTGATCACCGAGTTAAAGTCATATTTGTCAACAGGCTCTATTTTATAACTCAGTCTTGTGACATTTTGCTGATTAGAATGAAATAGCTTTCTGCATCGTAACATCATCTGTGAATGATGTCTCGATAGATTTAACAGAGGTATAAATATACGGACCGGCGTGTCTATTACAATTTTGTCGTGATATTAAGAGGAAGACATACCAAGATTCTAGTACAGTGGAGTACTTTATGTGATAACGTAAATCCATCGTGTATTCATTCCACTCATGTACGCGAATAATTGCGCAATGTTGACGGAATTATCTCTCCCGAATTTACTCATCTTGTACTTGTACATCTTGTACACTGAATTTATGCCAGTAATGCACCGTCTGATTGTAATACCCGAAGAAGACCACAAGGTGTCCCCCTACTCCACAGTTGGCTTTAGACACCAGACAGCTTCTGCTCCAGCAAACAGTCGCAAAGTGGTAGAGCTACAGATCATGAAAGGAACGAGTCCATTTACTTCATTTTTTTAACCCCAAACTTTTTGTATTTTCATTTTTACCATTCGAGAACATTTTATAAAGACCTTATTTTTATTAGCAAATTTGCTCATAAAATGATAATTAAAACTATACAATGTGTACACAGCGCAGATTCTGTGACAAATCTAGCTTATTACCAGGTCATCCAGGGAGGCATACGTATCAAATGAATTATGGAATCTTTTTTTTGGTTAATAGTAAAGTTTAGGACGAGCTTGAGCAAACAAAAGTACCGCCTGCAGCCGACAAGCATTAAAATTAGCCGTTTTAGTCATCATTGCAGCCATTTATATACTATTTATATGCTAGTATATGCACATATTGAATTTAAAGTACACGAAAGTAAAAGTAGCTGCGATATGTGCCAAAATACGAAAATGCATTAGGTAAGTAATTCCCCTGCTCCTTGTCATCACAGCTTGCACACACAGCACATTTAAAATCTACCCACGGATTCTCAGTAATGTTCGACTAATGTGACCGTCCTCGTGGATTTTTGAGGTCTGCTTCCTGCTCACTGTGTGACTTTTGGATCTAAAACTTGCGGATGCTTGGCGGAATCCATTCATTTCTCTAATCACGTTTCCCGAGCAACAGGCTGCCACACAGCCCGCAGAGCGCGATATTTCCAGTTTAGTGCTTAAAAATTGGCATCGTCCAGTTTTAGTGTGAACCAAAAATGACCCCAGGTTATAAAGACACCCTGATGGTGCGCCAGTGTAGATTCTGTCTGTATGTTACTACACACGCTACAATTACTCTCACAGAGTCTGTAGTCTGCTTTCAATACTAACAGAATATTTAGTTACCATTGCTCTTATTTAATCGTAAATAGTGAATGATTTAGGGTTGCTAAGTTTTGACCTAAATACAGGATATTTAGGGAAAAGCAATGGATATAATTCTTCTGTAGAAATCTTTTTTTAAAAAGTAAACAGGGAAATCTTCCACATTTGCTCTCCACAGGTTTACTTTTTTCATTGAGTCTTTCGATGCAGTTTATTGGTGCTTTTCGGCTGTCAGTCAAATGTGGGCGGTGTCAGCTGACAAATGATACTTCCAGTAAGTCCTCACAAGCTGTATGTACAACAGAGTCAACAGGCTGTACGAGGAGCAGACGGAGCGTCTGTAGGACTGGACAAAAACAAACCAGCGGGTCAACACACTGTGACCGCGTATTCGACTTTACTTTACTTGAAAGACGTTTTAGAATCATTCTTTTAATCAGCTGATTTTTTTACATTTATTTTTAATTTTTTATCGACTTGGGATGTAACTTTCAGTGTTGTTTCCTGCGCCCAAGCGGAGCACTCTTTCCCCGGTCAGTTTTATCTTGCGTTCGCTCACGTCTCCGAGGCGAAGTTGCTGCTTTTGAGAAGCGACAGGTTCGTCACAATTACATGACATTGTAACACTTTTCTCACTCACCTTTCGACCATGGCGGAAGCGCCTCAGCAGCCACACCTGGTGGAAATCGACCCGGATTTTGAACCGCTGTCGCGGCCCCGGTCGTGCACTTGGCCATTGCCCCGGCCGGAGTTTATCAACCCGGGCGACTCCAACACCTCTTCACCAGTCCCATCTGTCAAGCAGGAACCCGCCAACAACACCGAGTTCATCAACAACCTGAGCTTGCTGGAGGAGACCGAGGACTTCACAGAGCAGAAACCCATCATCCTGTGCACTGATTTCCAGTGTCAGGAGAACTGCGTCCACCAGCAAGCTCCGCAGCAGCAGCAGCAGCAACATCAGCAGCATCCGCAGCAGCAGCACCCGAACCCGCAACTCCCGCATCAGCAGCAGCAGCAGGTGCCTCTGCTCTCCACCCCGGTCGGCTCGTCGTCCTCAGCGGCCGCGGCCGCCGCTGCTGCCGCTGCCCAGAGGAAGAGCAGCTCCTCCCGGCGAAACGCATGGGGGAATATGTCATATGCAGACCTCATAACCAAAGCTATCGAAAGTTCTCCCGAGAACCGACTAACTCTCTCTCAGATTTATGACTGGATGGTGAAGAGTGTGCCTTATTTCAAGGACAAAGGAGACAGCAACAGCTCTGCAGGATGGAAGGTAACTACTTGTTTTCTTATTCTTAACTCTCTCTCTCTCTCTCTCTCTCTCTGTGTGTGTGTGTGCGTGCGTGCGTGCGGGTGTGTCTGATAAAGCACTTGCTTGTGGTACTTCTTGTATAAAAGGAAAAATAAAAAAGTTATTCAGTGGGGAGTTTTGGTGTGTCTGTGGCTACTTAACAGTGGGTTCACAGGGGCTTCATTGTGCTTTATGCTATGTTTTTATCTCCTGTGGTATCACTGTAATACCCCTCCAGGGATTTCTGGCTTGTCTGTGGTGTTCAATAGTCGGTTTATTGTGACTGTATAATGCATTTGGTCAGGGTTGTTTATTTTTTATCATCCATCATCATTTCGAGGGTAATCATCATCTGCAGAGACTTATGCTAATACACGATTTGCTCCCTATGCATACTTTTCCCTGGGATTGACAAAAAGCATGCACAAAGAGTTGCGTAGCTGCTAAGTTAGTCCCATTCATGCTCACATGTCCTCTTCCATTGTTATCCATCCACTTAACGACCGTTTTATGTCACCATAACTTTAGGCAGTAATCTGACTTGATGATTTATATGAATATCCTAACTAAACGGAATGTTTCTTGTCCCCAAATTAATGCTTCCGTCAGAAAATGTTTCGAGTTGTGACTTAAAATCATTTAGAAAGATCTACTCTTTCAGTTTTCTTTTTTTTAAGGCTAAATCACAGTTTTCCATAACAGAGTGCGTGAGCACTGAATGAAGCTTTATTTATACATCTGTGTCGTAAGGAGATACCAGCATTCATGTGTCCTAGGAACTGTCCCAAACATTACGCAAGAGGGGACTTAAAATTTCTGATGTGGTGTGACAGGCCCTCCCACTGAACACTATTGAAGGGCGTAAACCTCTCTTTGGAGACGCATAGTTTCATTGGTGTCTGACAATAAATTAATGACAGTCTACTCTCACAGCAGGAAATCATATTGAGCCTGTAGCCACACAGTGGCCTCTGTTGTAGCGTTGTAGGCTGTCTGGGCTGCCGATGAAATTTAAAGCTTTTGTTTTTTGTGTTCCCGTGTCAGCAGGATCCCATGTTTGAGTCATGTGCTGAGAGATGACACATTCAGATCAGTCACAAAGGCTAGAGAGAATTTCTTCTTTTTTTTTTCTTTAGTTTGCACTGAATCAGACTTGTAGACAGATATTTTTCCCTAATTAATCATTCACACGCGACCTGCATACTTTTGCCAAAAACTACCACAATAAACTGCCTTCCGCGTATTCATCCATTCATCTGACTTTAGTGTTTGCAGAAAGGACGCAAACTCATGTTAGGCTGTCAAGTGTAGTCCTGTGAAGACAAATTAAATGAGAGTGGAAAAACCCCTTCAGTGTAGTGAAATATCCCCCAGTAAACAAAGCAGGTACTGGACAGATGTGTTGCTAGGGTGGTGATATTGTCCCAGAAGCCATTTTTCCCCTTCACTTCTTCTTTGTATGCCTTCGTACTCTAAAAGGTTCCAGCTTTGTGCTGCTCTCTGGCTTTGTTGTGATTTGTAGGCAAGGTGCTTTTAACATAAAATGTGTGTTTTTTATCGGTGAGACAACAAATGAAACTTTTGAGTGCAGTGTGTCGGTGTGTTTGTGAAAGAGGTTGCTTGAAAAAAAATTTCCTCTGTATTTACCATGCTTTTAAGCATGTTTTCCCAATGAGCAAGGGATGCTCGTCATCCTTAATACCCTGTAGTTTGTTTGTAAAACAAAAATCCGAATGCTGCATTTTTATGGAAATTAAAAGAAATAATCAAGTCAAGAATCTGTAGGCAGTGTGTGGTAAGCTGAAACCTCGAAGCAGAAACACCCACATGGTGTTAGTCATGTTAAGTCAAATTATCAATAAACACATTTTTTTTAAAAACTGGATGAGCAGACTGGTTACTTGGTTATGTGTGCGTCATCATTAGTACTAGTACTCCAGTGACCATAAAACACACCCTTTTTCTTAGAGCAAAGCACTGTATTGTAGTGTAATTAAGAAGTTGCGTAGCAGAGACTGGATATGACAAGTGACTTAGTGTTAGAGACTGCAGCAGAGTCGCAGTGACACAGTCTTAATACGTCCTTGTGACTTCATTAATAAAACTAAACCAAAAAAAAAAAATCAACGTTCTCACTTTTATTGCTTGCATTTAGCGTGTGGCATTTTTGCGTGTGACTGGCGGCTCAGCCACCGCTTGGGCTCACGGCTTATCCTGCCATGGTGGGGGTGTAAACTGAGTAATACTGTGGGAAAGCAAAGTGCCATTCATGGCTGCGAGGGGAGTTATTCATAAAGCTCTCCTCTCACTTCCACACAGGGGGGCCGTCACACATTGTCTCTCCAAAGCAACCACACTCATGAGGTGGGATAGAGAGAAAGTATCTGTGCCAAAGATGATGATGTTTAAATATAGCGTCTGAGAGTCATGCATTTTGGGGGTTTTCTTCGTTTATTTTTTAATTTTATTTTTACATAGAATCATCTTTTAATCCACTTAATCTGTATTTATTATTACTGTTCCCTTTTAAAATGTGCAAAATGTCTTTTTTCTGAGACCAGGCTTTGTTATCTTCAGTCCTGCTATGTACTATCTGCCAATGGGTGAAATGACCTGTTGGAAGTATGAAAATATGTAAATTGTGTGGCAGATTTCATTCCAGAAGGTCTGTAGACATACAAACAAAAGCGCTCAAGCTAAATATTGGACTGTAGTTAATCAGAGAACAACTTTGCAGCTGAAACTGTGCCTAGTCTTTAAACAACTGATTCATCACAGGGGAAAACAAATCTGCCCATTGGTTTTAACGGATAATAAATAACCATAAAAAGCTTGAGTCAACCAGCGCACCTGTCTATAATTATGAGTTTTGACAATAGAGCTATATCAGCACAAAAGCTATTAGGGAATAGCTCTAATCGGCCTCGTGTCAGTGGTGCTAAATTGCATTTTTTCTTTTCTGACTACACGAGAGACCAAACACTGATGTTCTCACATGTTAACACTTAAGTGTTAAGCATGGAAGTTTGCATAAAATCTTGAGGCAGAGCTTTTAAGATACTGCTTTGGGCAGTGTTGGGGAGTAACGGAATACATGTACCGCCGTTACGTATTTAAAATACAAAATATGAGTAACTGTATTCCGTTACAGTTACCGTTTAAAAAGGTGGTATTTAGAATACAGTTACTTTGTTGAAATAAATGGATTACACGGCGGTACTTCCCTGTTTCATATTGTGGCGGGTCAGGACTGTTTGGGTTTTGTTTGAAAGCTATGTTCTGTTGTTCCAGGTGGCAGCGTTACGGTTGCCATGGTTACAGGGTGACGCTCTCTCTCTGCGTGTTTCCTGGGTGAGAGAGGCCTTTTTGTTGTTGTTATGCTAAGCTAATAGGCAGAATGCTACAGGTATACCTCTAAAGAATGTAGCATCATGGGCAGTGTAGTCCGTGCTGCAGGGAGAATGGACTGCCATACCCGTTATGTGTCTGTGAGCGAGGGAGGGAGAAAAAGGAAAAGTACGAGCTGTCATCGAGCAAAAACGGGAGCTGGAAGCATGTAAATATAATAATAACCACTGCAGCCAAGAAGAGTGCCTGACGAGCCCAGTTGTAAGTAAGCTATTAAGACTCGACTGTGCACCGTGTTCGTGTTTTCCTCCAAAAACAATAAGTTCTGTTGGAGCAGCCTTTCAACACCTCTCTCTGTCTCTCGCTAGCAAAGTTGACCCAGACAACAAAGTAAAGCTAGTTTTCGGCTACGAGCCGACACAGAACCGCCGTATTAGCCAGAGGTCCCTTTACTACGGTTCGGAGCCGCGGACCTTCAGTAACAGTAACAAATCACAGCAATAGTACATTCATGTAGTTGTAAACAGCATGATAATATATTAAGTAATCCAAAGTATTCAGAATACGTTACTCTCATTGAGTAACGTTACAGAATACATTTTGGGACATGTATTCTGTATTCTGTAATGGAATACATTTTAAAAGTAACCTTCCCAACACTGGCTTTGGGTAATATGCCTCATTAGTCGTTGAGCTGTGAAATGCAAGCTATTTGCAAAGTCTCCACACAACTTGTGGCCATTCATTTGAACAAAACGTGGCCATAATTTGCTGCTGAGTTACAATTGTTAGCATTTGTAAAGTAGATTTGGCCATCTCGATTAGGTTACAGTTAGATGTGTTCAGACCATTCTGTTTCTCTCAGGTAGCCTGTTCCTGTTCCTCCCCCTACCAAAAATAATAGATTAATCCTGAATGGCTATTGATATAGCACTTGTATCCTTGGAGAACGACATCAGCAATTGTCGAAACAATGAGAGGCTATATTGGATGAGAGCATATCGGTCAGTCTGATGACTACAGCGCTGCCAAATAACTTTTGATTTTTATCCTTTGAGGTTTCATGATAACATTAAAACACTCAGAATAAGAACATATTCTGCGGCTTGTGGGTTGAAGCACTGGTTGACTAAGTCGTGGACTAAGCTTTTTCATGGCCTCTGACGTAGATAGATTTCAACAACAAAAGCAAAACCCGAGTTCTTTGTTTCTAGGAAGCGGTGACTGCTCAACACCTTAAAAAATTAGTTGTAATTTACCTTTGGATCAGTGTCTCAGAACCTGTTAAAGATTATTCCTCAATGTTGCTGATCTTTCAGGTGACGTGGCTCCCCTGAAGTGAACTGGTTGAAGCACGTCTCTGTGATTAGAGCTATCTACTCTTAATTGTTTGAGGCTGAGCTTGATTCTCAGCGCTGCTGATCCTACACAGTTGGTCGTGTCTGAACTGAGTCATGACAGCCTCCACACTTCTCAGGCCGTCTGTGACAGTGTGAATTTCGAGGACAGTTGTGCCAGGTGGGACCAGCTTGGAGAAGCTCTCAGAGTGGACTGGACATTGGCCCTGGCACAGGATGCCATCCAACAGGAAGACGAACAGATGGCACAAATGATGCATCACCAAACCTCTCTGCAGAACTGCTTATTTTTTTCCTAATATGTCCAGTTCTCCAGCAGACTGCCTAACTTAAAAAAAATCATGCTCCTTAAGTCACTATAAGCATTGCGATCCGGATTTCATATTGCTGCATGCACACAAACATATGCATGCATTAGGTAGCCAATATTATAAACATTATGTATGCAGACACTTGCATATTTGCCAAAAGTCTGTTCTTTTGTGTATTTCTCTACTATAAGTACGTCACTGCAGGATAAATATTAGCTTTTCACTGATGGAGCTGGATGGCTCAGGTACGCTTTGATGTCAGTTACCAGATCAATTTGGCCATGGGTGTTCTCTGTGCTCGATGCTCTCTTGACCTGAAATTCCTCAGCCTATGCTGGTAAACACTCCCACGGGTCTCAAAGCAAACTGTGCCGAAGCAGACAAACACGTAGGTCCGAGCAGATTGTACAGCGAGCGACACGAGGGTCATTACCATGTAAATGCACCTGTTGACTCCAATCCCTCTTACCGTCTTAGTCTCACAGTAAGCAAGGTTAGCACCACATAGGTTGTGTAGTAGTTAAGTAATCAAGAGTCATGGATCCCATGGACCTGTTTAGAATAAAGAATAATGTAGATTGTGAAACCTCAAATAGCCCAGTTTGACAAAATAAACTTGCTCACTTTTGGTTTTACCATCAGAAAAACTTATTCCGTAGCAAAATGAACAAAAATATCAAGACAAAAAAGAAACTCTCTGGAACACGTGGAACCATTAACAGTGACACCTGGTTCTCTATACTTCTTTTAAATTGTTGACATAAACAACGGCAAATATCCAAAGGATCCAAGAATTCTCTTGGAAAGCTCTACTTCTTGGTGTTTTTGCTTTGTATAGGTGCAGTTCTTTTAATTCTAGTTATTATCTGATACCTTTGCAAACTTGTATTGGCTTATCTTTAAATTCTTAGTTTAATCTCATAAGTAGAATACGTAAATGAAACATAATGCTGTTGAAAGCACCTGAACAGATCAAGTATATTATGGAGCCTTTCAGTTAAAATTACTGGAGCTTGAACTACAGTGTGATGTAGAATATATGAGATATAACGATATGAATGAAATCTGATATGATCTTGTGTTTCAGCAGTCATGATATGACTGTAGTAAAAACTGCTCTGCACTCAAACTGCTAGTGTGTGTGTGAGTGTGTTTTATTCCAGTATAATATGAGCTCCAGCTCATTGCTAGAAACGGTTTAACCCAAAGCTGGTTTCTTAAAAGAAATGGATTACTGGTCTCAGAAATGTCTTTTGGTTTGCAGTATACAACGCCTTTAAGTTTAATTGATCAGTACTAGGATTTAGAGTCACATTGCACCCTTTTTTAATGGTCTTAACTTTTGCAGATGATGCAGAAGTGAATCAGATTGCTGCTTGCTATCTAAAATGGATTTACCAGGAGTGTGGCTTAAAGAAAAGAAGAAGCTGAGAATTTAGGTATTCTAGCTGAGTGAGCAGAAAGCTGATGGTGCTTTATCACCAGTCACAGGCGGTTTGTTTCTCTGGGTCTGAATGTGTATTAGTAGGACAGATAGCTGGATAAAACAGCAGTCCTCCTGTGTTTGCTGGTTGGAAACAAACACACATGCGCACACACACACACACACACACACACACACACACACACACACACACACACACACACACACACACACACACACACTTCTCACCCCCCTGAGGCAATCAGGGAGTCCAACCTTGGCATTGCCCCAAGACATGAGGGGCAGCTGTGTTTCTCAGGCATAGAGCTGAAGGAGCTCTCCTCACCCTCCTCCCCATTTCCTGACTGCGCCGCCTGCCTCTCCATTCCTGGTTTTCTGCCTCAGCACAAAGCGGGCCACACTTGGTGTTTTGAAGGGTTACTAACTCCCATCTCCCACCCCACTACCCGAGCCCTGCCATGGCAAACCCCCAAGGAGCTAACTGCTTACTGTCTTTAGGGGAAAATTAAGAAAAGGGAGAGAAAACACAGCAGAGGACCCGGAATGCTCTAAGTTCAGTCTGGGTGATACTTGTTAGGAGTTGCATAACAAGACATTTACTGGAATCAGGGAGCCGCAGGCCAAAGTCTGGTGCCACTGGTTAGTCAGCGGAACTGTGAGGCACTGTGTTAGAGATATGTGGGACGTTAGTCTACTGTGTGTGCGCACATAACCTGGGCCTCATAATTAAAGCCCTGCTGCTGGCAGATGCGCAGACATGATGGCAGACAGACAGGCTGACACAGGGAACATTCCAGCGCAGGCTTTTATATCTTTTTTATTGTGGCGCGATACTCTGCCTTTCCTTTTCTCCCCAGCTGATTTTAATCCAGTATCCACTTAAGACCGCCTCTCCCCTTCACTTTTTGTATCGCTTAGTGCTTTGAAGTAGTGAATCACCATAGCTGGCGCACCAGGGGTGTTAAAAAGTAGCTGTGAGTATTGATGATTGCTACCTGGTAGTCTTTAACCGTCTCTGCCTAGGACTGCAGTAATTATACCTGTTATCAGTTAACATATCAGTCATTTGACCCTTTAATTGCCCATTTTGTCAATTCAAATTGTCCTCCAAGATTCAAAGGTGACACTGGCGAAACCGAAGACTGTTTAGAATATCTAATCCTGAAAAAGAATGACATTTATCACATTTCAAAGAGGCAGCAAATGTTTGTCCTTTTCGGTTGACGTAAGTAGATCCACTTGTTGAGGGGGTTTTGGCTGTGCGTAGTATAGCAGCGTGATACACATGATGTGATGTAACTGTGCTCATCCTCTCAAACTTGATTGAGCAACAGCGTGAAACTAGTAGTTCCACACATTGTTTCACAATGCCATGTTTTCCTTCTGTCCTGCTCCATATTTGTTTACTTCTGAGACCCGGCATTAGCATTGCCCTCTGTTGTCTTTTATTGTTACTAAGAAACACTTTTGAGGGGTCACCAGACTGCAATAACAAGCAATGTGGTGCAACGTTGCTGTCAAATGATTTTTGGATGTTTAAATCTGCGCGTGGAGCACGTGTGTTTTTATTTAGGAGTTAAGTCATTCTGTTTCTATCGCATCACATCCTTTTAACCTCACATGAGTATCAACAATTGATCCCACGTGGAGCTTCACGTCTGTCTGTCTCAGTCCAACAGGCTTTACAGTTTGCAGCTCTCTGTAAAGCAGAAAAAAGGAACATTTTTAAGTGCTTGGGATTGGCAAGATGTTCCAGATGGTCTGGCAAAAACTACGCAGCCAGGAATGAGCCTATAATGAGAAATTATACTGAAAAACCTGAGAAAAAAGAATCCTTCCTCAATGCATTTTATGACAGTAAATGCAACTTTTGAATGTGAATGTACACCTTGGAAATGATGTTTTTGTCCTCAGTTAGTGACGTAGCCAGGACCACAACTGGTAACTTTTTGCTAAGTTACTTACAGATCCTTTATCTCGCTGGAAAGGAAACTGGAAAACCCCATAAAGTGCCCCTTTCATGTCGTGATTTCAAACAAATCATGCCAAATGTGTACACGGCTGTTTCCACCGCCTCAGACACTGGCATGACAGAGCTCCGCAGCACTCCTGCCAGAGTTTTGTTTTGTCAGTTCTTTTTCTGGCTGAGGACCAGATCATTCAGGAGAGAGATCACTCAGTGATTGTAGTGTCCAGTAACTGTGAGTAAGTAGAAGTGATATACAAAAGATACCAGTAAATACTAGAGCTTCATTCAGCCTTACGGAGGAGTGGCGCCCACGCAGGTTGCTTTACGCTAGAGTTGAAAAATATGAAGTTGACATCCAGTGCCGTTGTCAGGTAAACAGTCATTTAGGATGAGTCAGAATGTTTTGTTTTTAAGATTATGGGTTTGGTAGTAGCAAGACAAAACCACGTGATCTTTTTTTCCTCTCTTCTTTTCACAACTTCTCACCAGTCAGGAAAATTGAAAAAAATCCTCTGTGGGGTTGCCATTAAGACCTCAGCGTTGTTTTATGGTGTGAGAAGAGGAACTGTGGTATGGATTAAAAAAATTTCACCGTAGAAATAAGAAGTGAAAACCCACGGTGCTTCTTCACACTTGCAAATTTCGCATCCCGTCAGTTTCTCATAGCTTATATATGAGTGTGAACTAGCTACAGACACACAAGGAGTGAACAGAGCAACACTTTAATGGGAAGGCTCACTGCCGAGGGCCCCAAACCACAGGCATTACCCAGACCCACATTGTTGTGCAATTCCTGCCCTGAAGCGATTATGCACGGTGCCTGTCAGGCTGGACTGGTATTATCACACCATCACACATCCATTTTGGCTTTCTGTCACATACATGAACACTCGTTGGAACTGTACAGCTGGCTGACATGGGTGGAAATTAAAATCTACGCTAAAATCAGAAGTGCTGTTATGACTGTACATCTGAAGGCAGGTTTCCCGCTTCTTTGTCATAGGAACATAGGTTATTTCAAGGCCAAAGTGCACACACCTATAACTGAACTGTCTTTGGGAGTGTTCCCTTTAGATTTGCATTGGTGTTGCAACATTTTGTCTGTTTTGTATAGAAAGGCCTTTGTCTGATCAAGTGCTTATGGGTGCAGTGGGTAGGGCAGTGGTTACTTGACCTTAATTGGAACTGGATTAAAAACCTGAAATGTACCAACCAAACCCTACCAAAGAAGGATATCAGTTTGTCATTGCTGGCTTATGCGAGAGGTGCAAAATGCGTTTCTCCTGTAACTGCCTGTATAAATAGCGCGTCGTACGTCTGCTCAAAATAAACATCAGAGTGGTTTTTTTGCTTTTTTTTTGGTGGAGGTGAATATCGCTGTGCAGTCTGCGGGTAACATCTCTGCCTTTTAGTGCGGCTCAACTTTCAGGGTTGCTGTATTGGATTCTGGGAAATTTTGCCGTGTAAGTCGGGCCAATTTGATGTGTAATGACATGTCGACACATTCTGCTCTCAGTGATTCATTCATACTGTGGTTGATGTGATTGACAAGCAAGATTTCATTGAAAAGAAAATGGTCTGTTTACAACGCCGGCATTTGTTAGCAATTCAGAAGCGTTTTTGTTGTGTTAAAGAGGGAGCCATTGGGAAAACGGTGGGAAATGTTACGACGCTCTATGAATCAAAAGAGAGAATCCTTTCTTTGTCGTCTTTCACCATCGAGCTGCTTTTGTGATATTTTGTGCCGTACTAATATTGACACTTTAATACTAATTGTTTGGCATACACGTCTTAGGCAGTTATTAATTTCCCCATCACTCTGAATTGCACAATCTGCTTTGTGCAAACATTAGACTCTCAGAAAAAGTGATTAATGTATTGTTGCATAAACTTAAAGTAATAAAAGGCAGCAAGGATATTATGTCAGCTGGCTGCCGTAACTATGGAAAAATAATCTTTTTTTCTAGAAACTCTTATCTCTGCTAACCTTCCTTTTTAAGAGGTGCAAACTTCAGCCTGAGACTGACAGGAAGTGGGTGGTTTGAAAGCACTACAAGGTATGCAACACGGATAGTGATGTCATCAGGAGAGGAAGCAACACTGAGAATGACGCCAGATTCAGTGGCTTCTTCCTCTTCCAGCGTTTCCTTCATTTTTCTTTCTTCCGCACTGCTCAGTGCTTGGAAGTGAGTCAGTGTTATTGCTGATTATCCTTCAACACAAACTTTTTACATGTTCTTTTCAAATACTTAAATGTCGTGGTTTGTCGTGGTTTAGACTTAATATAATAATAGACACAGTATAAATGTTGAAATGAGAGTTGCCCTGACCTGTACCAATGCCAGCTTTTTAATGATCGCCGTGACTGAGGTCAGTCTAGGCTGATTTAATGTCATACTTGCTATCTCTCGCTGTACCTAACAGTGTGGGACATATCAGTCTAGTTTCACTTTATAGCTCATGAGAAAACAGAGCCCTTCACAAACTCGTTCTTTAACTCTATCTGTGGTTACCTCTGCTGTCTTCACAATGCTTTTATATAGCATAAGAAGACGCTGATATTGAAAGTATACAGTGTGTGTCTTTTAGTGGTCTCTCTGGTTTAATTTTCAGAAAAGATGGAAATAACTTTTAAGATAACCATGAAAATATTTGGCTGCTTTGGTGTCTTCTTAAAGTTGCATTGTTACAGTTTTTGCATTCCTGCTCCATTTGCATACTGTATGTGTTTATATGTTTTTTTTGTCATATGTGTCACTGTAATTTCCTTTTTAAAGTGAGTCCATTAAAACCCACTTTGTGACAAAAAGAATAACTGTTCCAGCGCATCTTTTAAGGTTTCTTTAGCAATTTCCTTTCTCTGAAAACAGTTACTCGTGAATCATGCCAATTTTAGAACTAGAAAACAGGTAAGTGCATTACAGATGTACAGAGTCTGATTGATGTGCGTATTGTTTTTTTTGGGTTTTTTTAGACTTTGTGTATAAAGCTAAAACAAGAAAAGCTTTCAGGACCTGCGTTTTTCACCGTTAAACTGTGATCAGTTAAAAACATGTTAACGAACTGTAGCCAGCTATGTGTTCGGTACAGCAACTACATTTTCTCGACGATGGAAAGAGATCTGAGAAAAAGTTTAAAAGACCGCTACTGTGACTTTAGTTTCAGCCTAAGATGGTAGCAGTGATTTCCCACAGTAACAGTGCTGACATTATGCTCTCTTTTGCACTCTTGAAGTGTTAACCTCCAAGTGATGTCCTTTAATTTTGGTGACATTTTTAGTGCGTAACAGGAATCTCCCTGCTGCTTCAGAAGGTTACTTTTGAGAAGAGACAGTGTTCAGACAGTGTGGGCGGTCATTTTTTTTTCTCAGATTTTCTGCTGATGTTTGAATTTTAGCAGATGTAGCTTTTTCTTTTTTTTTTTTCTTCTTCCACATATTGCTAAATCTTCTGAGCGGAGACTCCAGTCCAATGTATTTGTATGCAGTCATTTTCTTAAAGACATCTTAGAAATGTATCAGTGCTTTACAGTCTGATTATGCAGCACTAAGGAGACCTGTGGTAATGAGAAATCCTCTCAACTATGTCACTGAATAGAGATTTTTCCACTGGAAGCCATAAAATAGCTTTGGGATATCCCTGTGTTTGCTAGTTTGAACTGGGGTAAGAAGCATATAAATATAACCCCCAAAACACTTCCCCCACCCCCTGTCAATCCAGTGGTGGGCCAGGCCCATGGAGGCAGGTCACCAAACAGGCACCCAGCAGTGGTCCACACACTGCATCTTTATCCAGGCAGAGCAGGCAGCAGACCAGCCCAGTAGTTGTGCCGATCAGAGGCAAAAAATATCCTCGCTCCACAGACACTGCTTTGTGCATTTACAGACTCGCATTGTGTTGCACATAGCAACACATGCACATATTTTAGCATGGTAAGCTTAGCCAGCACAACCTAGTCCCTGTCTATACACATGAGCAGCATGCTGCACAAGCCTGAGTCAAGAAATTAACGAGCACAAGAGAGAGCACAACATGTAAACAGAAAGCTGCCGTTGCTCTTTTTGCTGCGTCATTATTTTCAAAGTGTCTTATGCCCATAAATGTCACTCAGACCCCCATCAAGTGTTGCTGCCCAGATTTATGTTGGATTTCTGCATCCTTTGAAAGAATGGAATTGAGAATGCATGCTCGACTGTGCTCGTTCGATTGTTTGAGTATGTAGTTTAAAGTTTGGTCACTCACTCGCATATTCCGCAAAGTTTTCTTTGGAGTAATTTGTTCAAATATGAGGCCTGTCCAAAGTAGAGGAAATGATAGATGATATGTTATTCTCTCACCAAGCTATGTGTGTTTGGCTCCATAATGAGAGCAAATCCTAAGTGGGGAACTGCTTCTTAAATGTGCAGTAAGAGTTTTATCCACCATTGTGATCCTGTTGGAAAAGCCTACCTGGATAAGGCTCCACTCTTTCCTTTTTCCTCTTGTTTTGTGCAGTCAGACGGGAAAGTTGTGATTAGGAAGTTGTGGCTCTTGAACCCACTGTTTTCTCCAGCTGGTCCCTTGCTTTTGTACCTACCAGGGTCTCATTTTGCAGTGTTTTGCATATAAACCAGAAGAATCAGTATCAGGACTGGCCAGCGCTTCCTGTGCGGATACAATGCAGCAGGAAGTTCACTAATAGCCACTCTGCCACTCATCTCACTCGCCACTTGTCTCACACTATCAGACGGTGATGAAAGATCCTCGAGTGTCAGTAGCTTTGCTGTTTCTGCCCCTATGCCCAAAACCACTCACAGGCTATTTATCATTTGTCTGCAGCGTCTGAGATCGATCAACCTTCAACTTAACCATCCACTCGGGCTTCCAAGCTCTGTATGTGTGTGTGTGTATCAGTGTGCGTGTGTGTGTCTGGGCGAAGGGGGGGTGGTTGCATTAAGATTGCTCGCAGAGGATTGAGAAAAGGCGATCCTGCCAAAAGGCCGTCAGTAAATACATTTGCAGACAGATTTTCTCCTGCGTGACTCGCGTTTTCTGCCTTTCCTTCTCCACTTTACGACGTTCATATAAGTCAGCATCTGACAATGACCATTTTGAAGAGGTACTTTCCTGGAAGACATAGAGTGCTACTTGGACTCATAGAACTCTAAAGTGAATTTGAGGAGCTGCACACTGAGTGCTCTGTCTATTGGCCTTCTCACTCAGCTCTCTTTGCCAAATTGATTTATTGAAAGTTGACGTCAACGGGTGAGCAAGGGACTGTTCTTGCTGCAACATGAGTCTGCGATCAGCTGTGGCAAGTAGCATGCATGCATGGTGTCCCTGGGGAGCAAGTGAAAAGGACAAGGGAGGAATAGAAGACTAGGAAGGGGGTAGGATGTTGGGAGAGGGCAAAAAAGAAGCTATTTCTAGCTAGAACCTTATCCTGGGGTCAATTTCCATTTTTAATATGAGACTCTTTTTTTTTTTAACTGAATTGTGGCTACCAACAGTAACACGTTTGTGCTTTCCTTACCCAGTTTGACCTAAGGCGTTGTGCCGTGCCACTTGCTGCTATGCAAAATAAATGGCAACAATCATTTCCTTTTCCTTAGAATTTGTTTTTTTTTTAAAAAAGATGCTATAAATAACGAACCCAGTTCTAAGGCTTTACATTTCCTGTGCCCTGCTTTTTATTTCCACTACCTTTTATAATCATCGCTTTATTGACTTTAGTAAATAGGTCAGTGATTATCACTGGTCAATTCAATATTGGTGCTGAAGATAACATATCAAACTGCAAATACATGAAGTCATCACGGTCTGGTCAGATTGCTCTGTGAATGTGGCAGTGTGAGTTTGTATTGGTTTATTGTTGCACATGTGTGTAAGACAGAGACAAACAAATCCATTGTAAGTAGCTTGACAATTTGGGCAAAAATATTATCGCGTTTTTATCATCTTGATGTGAAGAATGGTCTTAATATGCATGTAATAGCTGGAATGAAACTCATTCACTATGTTTGTTAGACCTTAAACGAGAAGACTTAAGAAGGAGCCTCCAAAATTTTAAGTTCAAGGAGTAATAGCTGACTTGGTTTAGAACTAAATCCTAAATAAATCCAACGGTGTAAACTATTCAGCACCTTAACAGAGCACCAAAACAACCACAAAGTATTACATACAACTAAATGTCTTGATAATATGCAAAGACATAGATCATGAGCTATGAGCCCAATTCTTAGGAGAGACGCGGCTGAAAAGGAAGACACAGGCATTCGATGCTGCTAAGTGGGTCATTTTGGGGACTGCAGGTTTTGTTTCTTGTACTCATGGGATGGTAACATCCCCCTTTGGAATGGTGGGAAAAATTATCTTGCGGCAGATATTGCTCTAGTGTTTATAGTTTTAGAAATCGAAACTATTTCCAGATGCTGCGTGACCACTCTTTACCACAGATACTGATGTCTGACTCTCCATTTTCACTTTGTTCTGTCTCCATGCTCTACTTTGACTGTGAGGATAAGGTTGAGCAACCCAAAACGAGCATTTATCGGTTTGATGATTGGCCCCTGCAGTGAAAAGTCTAGTCCTCAGTTCACAGGCCTCCTGCTCAGCAAGATGAGCTATAGCAACCCAGTTTTTAAACAATTAAAAGTATTTTTCAATGATAATGATCAAGATCAGTTAATTGCATAACACTAGATGGGGCAAAATATAACCTTAGTAATTTATTTTCTGATATTTTAACAGTTAAAAAAAAAAGTGATTGTGAAGATGTAAAATCCTTGCATTGTTTGGAAATTTGTGACAATATTTGAGATACTTTTGGAAAAGCCTTTTGTAGGGAATGTGGCTTTTATATGCACTTAAGGAAACACTGATCAGTTACAACTAGTGTAGAAATCTCCCCAGGTATTAGATGCCACCCCAACCATCCAAAGACAAAACCAAAACAAGAAAACCCAGAAACAAAACAAAAAAACAAAACAAATGAGTCAGACTCTGGACGAAAGAGTGCTAAGTGCGTCTGACACAGAGTGGAGAAAGTTATCGCAAGTATATATTTAGATGACTTCATCGCAGCAAGCGAGAGTTCATTCGGTTTGTTGACCCATCACCTCACCTAGAGCTGTGTTCTCAACCCCATCCTGTTGTTAAGCGGGCAGACATGCTAAGCTGGTGTTAGGCTAATAGCTGGTTTACACATTTTCTGTCTTGACCATATTTCTCGCCCTTTGCCAGACTCAGCACAAGGCTCCAG
Source organism: Neolamprologus brichardi (assembly GCF_056152115.1). Classification (NCBI taxonomy): domain Eukaryota; kingdom Metazoa; phylum Chordata; class Actinopteri; order Cichliformes; family Cichlidae; genus Neolamprologus; species Neolamprologus brichardi. The sequence goes on from NC_142117.1 coordinate 31,823,530, forward strand.
ACGTGACCCAGCTGCAGCTTTTAGGGCTACTTATCTTGGTGGTTTGAAATTGTGCGCGCACTCTATAGGTTGTCGTCTCACGCACAGGTGCAGACATTACACATACAATAGCTAGTTACAGTGAAGAGCTCCTCTTAAGGCTGAAAATTGCGTAACGAAAGGTGAAAATGCACGGTAAGGACAGCACCGTTTCTCTAATGAGTTCAGTGGAAATAGTGCATGGAAACCACATTTTCACTTTCATGTGCTCCGTATCTCTGGTAAATGTGTGTGAAGCTATAGCTGCTGGCGTGTGAGATCATAGATGCTGCACGCTTTCAGTCAGTGAGGTGGGAGCAATGTTGCACTTTATACGTGTAGCTATATGGCCTTTGCAGCTGAGGTTTCACTTGCGGGTTTACATTATTCAAAGCAGCACTGCGTGTAGGTGGTGTTGCGCTCTTCTGGGGATTTTTTCATTAGACAAGTTGACATTTGAACGACTCGGAGAGCTTCCAGCACCTTGGTCAATTTGAAACACCTGTGTGGCACCGTGTCTAGATTTTTGCAGGTACTTGGCTGCAGTTTGCAAGTAGAAGGAGAGGTAAGCAAGCAGGCTGAGAATAGGATAGGTAGGGAACAAAAGAGCAGAAATGGAAACAAGATAAAGAGGGGAGAGAATACTGGAAAAGAAGAGATGAAAGGAGTAGGAAAGAGCAGACAAGGCGAGAGGAAGAGGACATTGAGGACAGAAGCAAAGAGAGGGTGATGTACCGAACAGTGTGGCCTTTCAGTAGTGCTGCCAGAGAAGGAGTTTTTAAATCAGCACAGTGTGTTCTTTACTGATCCAAGCCCACTCTGTCACACAGCTCCTCTTTCTGCATTTCTTAACAGCCTACATTCAAAACACATTCTCCTGGACTCAAACCGCCCAGACAGCCACGCTGCAGCCTCTCGCCGAGTCGTGACGTATTCAGTCATGTAATTCGGCTTCAGCAGTCACACGACAACGTGAACTTTGCTTTCGTTTAATGACTGCGGTGTGACATCAGACATCAGGGATTATCGCCCGTCGTCAAACATAAACTCTTTTGGCAGCGGGTTTTGGGGAGGCGATTTTTTGCGGTGTCCGCTTGGCTCACGACTTCGCATTCCATGCCTTTTTCTCTGCTTACTGACCGCCATGTTTCCTGTGAGACAGGAAGTCAGCTCCGCTTCCTGTCACAGTCCTCTTTCATGTGGTCACTTCCTTGTGTTTTGCCAGTACGGCTGTGCTGTGTTGACCGTGAACGGAGGTGGTGCTCCTCACGGCGAGCTCGGGAACGACGGAGAGAAGGCTGCAGTGTGCGCGCGCATGTGTATTTTAGTCAACATTTATTATGATTACTCACTGCAAAGAAGATTGCCGCTCCCGTTAACTGTATAATAATTTCAAGCACATGTTAATGTGTTAGCATCGTCAGTGCAGATGGTGGGTTTTTTGTGTGTGTGTGGCAAGAAAAGGAATGTTCTGCTTTTGAAATGACAAAGTGTTATTGTCAAATTTTCATGCAACATAAGATAGGACCGTCCTCCAGCGACAGTAATCAAGAGTTCACTTCTGCGAAATTATGGGTTTTGTAACCTTGCTGAGGAATGTTGATTGTGATGGCTGCCTGGCTGGGAATCCTGCCTTTACTGTTTCCTAAGAGATACTAACAAGTTGGCTGTGATTACAATTGAACTTTGCACACAGTGATTAGCTGGAATGTTTAGATTCCTGTGTACTGCAGCCAGAGATAAACCAGTGTCACATTCAGTCAGAGGACCCCACAGCCACCCCTCCCCTACACACGCACATGGACACACACCTAAAAAAAACTGCATACTTTTAGTTAAAAATATATTAACAGGAAAGAAATAATACTTGCCTGGTCTTAAAGAAGAAATGCTTCATAATTATGAGAGCAAAGGGATTTCCATTTGTACATCTGCATTTCTGTGTGCGTGTCTGTTTGTTCCCAATAGCGTGTGTTTAAAACCGATATATCACTGGAGCGAGCTACAAAATCAAAACCATACTGTGCTGCTGTTTGTCCTACTGCCATTCCACTAAAAACATGAGCTGGCACTCTCTCGCACACGCACTCGCGCACACACACACGAACACAGTGTGAGACGAGGCTTTTCCACTGGCCCCACCAGACGCACTCAGCCACACTCCCCACACGGCACACCAAGTTCTGCCGAGTTCTGGCATTTCCCATCAGAGCAGCTTTTATGACCCTTTGCTGGTGCTCCCTGCCTTGCATCAATATTTTTAAACTGGGTTTTTAAAATGTTTTGGATTATTACACCCTGCGTTCTAACCGTGACATTTGATAAAGCAGAAACCTGGGTCACTAAAGTAAGAGACTTTAGCTGTGACTTTCTACTTTCTGTCACCGGGGTGATATAGGGCTGCAACAGGACATCCCGGCGTCGATGCACACATCGCGTTCATTCCTTGTCCCAGCAGAGCTGAAATCAGCAGCACTCGTCGCAGTCATGGGAAAGAGAGGCTCATGACCAGACTTTACTCCTTGCGTTTTGTCATAGCTACCGATGTGCAGGAGGGGGAGGAGGGGGAGAAAAGCATTTACTTGGAGAATCACGGAAGGGCTGTCACGTACCTCAGATCGTGCAAACTAAACCACAACTATTGGCTGAAGCAGTTGGGTCATTTGATTCAGAGGTAATTACATTCATTGTGAAGCACCAGTGTTCATGCAGGCCCACATGTGCCCTGCAGGCTCAAGTCCTCCAGTGAGGAGGGGAAAGAGGGAAAAGTGCGACACGGAACAGAAGATGTTGAAGGAAAATAAAGGACAGGGAAATAAAATATGGCGTGTTTTTTCTGAAATCCAATTAACATATCCGGCGACATTTATGTTATTTAAAAAAGAATCACTTCATAATGAAGCGAGTCCAGCTGTGATGGGGGAATAATGTATTTTATGGCTCTAACGGTTTGAGAAAATAATCAAATTATGACTTTGCAATTTCACGAGGATGAACTCAGTCTGGGCTTCAGAGGTTGACCCGTATTACCATCTCAGCGTTTGATCGTTCTTTTTGTTTCAGTTTGTTTCTTGCAAGCATCTCAGCTTTCGCCAAAATGACCACAAACCTTTAGTCTTTGAACTTTTTAACAACAGATAAAGACTATTGTGTGTTTCCTGCACTGTCTAAATATACATGAAAGTTGGTCAAATTAGCCGGCTGACACTGACAAAGTGTCACATGCTTACACTTATCATTTTTACACGTGACTATGCTCAATTGCAATCCAACACGCGATGCTGAGGCTGTAGAGAGCAAAGGACACGTACCACTGAAACAATAGTAAGCAGGTACTACATGCTGCTTTGCAACAGGGATCATTGATAGTGATAGTATGCTGAAAGAAACCAACAATAGTAGCAAAGCAGATGAAAATCCATGAAATGATAAACCTAAAATAAGCAACTGTGTAGATTGACAATGAGAAGACTGAGGTTGACTGCCTACAAATACTGCAAATCCTCTAGACTGTATCAATATTTAGTCCTACAGTCATCACCCCAGAGATCTTTAATAACTGGAATACTTTTAAAATATTAGCCAGAACTTAATTTAGACCCCGAGTTCCTCCAAGGGTTTCCAGTCAGATCTGTAGTGCAGTTTGCCTTTAATTACAGAAAAGCAACAGTATGAGTCATTTGTTTGTTTGTTTGTTTCATATCATTGTAAACTAAGTGCTATGAAATCACATGTGCACTTTTTCAGTATTGTTCCAACAGATAAATTTCAATGCTGAGAAGTTCTGTATCTCTTATTTTAAAGAAATAAAAGTCACTAGCAATGAAAACTGTGGAATAAATTATACTGGGTGTAGATTTTAGTGTCCAGACTCCAAAGGGATGGTAGAAATGAGGAGAAGCGGAGGTGAAGGCAGAGCAGAGGGCAGACTGTGAACCAGATGTGAAGCGGTGACTCACAGCAGGAACAGCCTTGATGACGTTAGACACCATGCATGCTAAGCCGTGTGTGTGTGTGTGCCGGGAGTTTTAGCTTTTCTTCCAAAACAACAAGCTTTACGCATGCACAGTAATGTCTGGACAAGGCTCATTACTTCATGTTAAGACCTGGACAGAAAATGATGCAGAGCCTTGAAACTATAAATTATCATTTGAGGTTAAATGGTCAGTTCAGTGACAGTTTAGGCTGATGTAGAGTTTTAAAATCATTACGGGCTGAACAGCAAATTAACTCTGCGATGTTGAAGAGCCAAGCGTCCCAGTGCACGTCCAACTTCCAATAAAGCAGGGGCGACGTGCTGTCTTACTCTCTGCGCCGTGCTTAGCAGACATTTGTTCAATATTCTCGCTCTTTTGTTTGCTCTGTTTTAACAACGCTTCACTGGCTTCCTGCACAAAAATTAGTTTTTCCACTGGTGGTGTCACTAAGCAACGTTAGAGCGTGTCTGTAAGGAGGAAAGATTAGTCTATTTCCTCCCTTTGATTTTGAACTGGTTTAAACAAGACACATAGTTAGGAGGAATGTGGTATAATAGCGTTTTACAATAGGCCCTTCTGTTTTTAGGAAAGCCCACACCGACAGTGAATTTGGAGAAAAGCGTGTCTGCAGTTTAATCCCCGCTCTGTTTAGGATATTGCTCATGGAGTAAACTTACTGACATCTATTGTCTGTTTGCTTGTGCACATGTGTTTTTTGAATAGCGAGCGGCATTAGATTGTTGAGTGACATTAAAATCTCCGCTTTCTCCTCGTAAGTCGGCTGTAAAGCTGAGCGTGTTTTTACAAAGGACCACCTGTACAGATGGATTTGCACTTGTACGATGAATCAGATCTGAGGTGTTGTCGGAAAAGGGCATGCTTAAAACCCTCTGTTTGTCCGCTGCTCACCCAGCTTTTCTCTTTCTCCCTTCTGCTCCAGAACTCCATTAGACACAACCTGTCCCTCCACAGCCGCTTTGTTCGAGTGCAGAACGAGGGGACGGGCAAGAGCTCGTGGTGGATGCTAAACCCGGAGGGCGGGAAGAGCGGCAAGTCCCCGCGACGCAGGGCAGCCTCCATGGACAACAACAGCAAGTTCACCAAGAGCAGAGGAAGAGCAGCAAAGAAAAAGGTAACTCGTGCTTGCGTGGTCAGAAAGAATTCTTTATTGATTTACATACTGATTTTATTGATTTTTTTTCAATACTTGTTTACTCACTGTGTATGCAATGTGTACAATACCTTGAGATAATGTGTTAATCTTCCATAGTTTAAATAAAGGTTAATTGAAGCAGATTAACATGAAAAAAAATGCTATTAATTGAAAAGTAAAGTCACATTCTTATTGTCTTTAACTGTGTTCTTATATTGCAATATATGGACAGTGGAAGAAAAGCTTAGTAATAGTCAGCCCTGTGTTCAATGGTTTCTGCCTCACTTACAAACTTAAACTGACGTCGCTGGCATGCATAATATTACTGGTTCACTGACAGTCTTCCTGTCTCCCCTCAGCTGTCCCTGCAGGGCGGCCCTGATGGAGGTGCAGACAGCCCAGGCTCCTACTCCAAGTGGCCTGGCAGCCCCAACTCCCACAGCAATGATGACTATGATGCATGGAACAGCTTCAGGCCTCGGACCAGCTCCAACGCCAGCACTCTTAGCGGTCGCCTCTCGCCCTTTGTGCCCGAGGATGACCTTGGAGAGGCAGACGTGCATATGGGCTACCCCGGAGCCCCCGGGGCCAAGATGACAGGCACGCTGCCCAGTCTCACAGAGATGACAGGCTCTCTGGGACACAGTTCTGAGAATGTCATGGAGAACCTCCTGGACAACCTGAACTTGCTCTCTCCAAATAACTCTCAGGTTGGAGGAGGGGCGACAACCCCTGGCTCCTCCCAGTCCTCCCCTTCTCCCATGATGCAGCCGAGCCCTGGGTACCCCTCTTACAGCTCGCCCAGCATGGCTTCCCAGTCTCAGCAGGAATACCACAAGTGTGTGTATGGCCAAGCAGGAATGAACAGCCTGTCATCTATGCCACTGCAGACACTGTCAGAGAATAAATCCAGCTTCGGGCCTAGTATGAGCCAGTACTGCAGCACCGCAGGGCTTCTGAAGGAACTGTTGACATCAGATACGGACCAGCACGGAGAGCTAATGCCATCAGTGGACACTGTTGTGTCTCAGTCCAGCGGAGGCTGTATGCTGCCACCATACAACAGCAGCCAGCATGCGGCCAAACTCATGGGAGGAGGAAGCAGTCATCCACATGGTCTCCCTCACACTCATCCCCACAATGTGCACAGCCCAGCCTCAGCCACATCATCGGCTATGAATGGCCGTTTGCTCATGTCCTTGAACTACAGCGGGGGCGCCGCACGTTTACCGACAGCCAAAAGCCAGATGCAGATGCCTTATGGCCTCTCCGCCCACCTCGGCGGAGGAGGCATGCCCGGCAGCTTCTGTCCTCTTAACACCAACGGATACGGTCGACCGGGATTGTCAGCACCCTCGCATCAAGAGAAACTGCCCAGTGACCTGGATGACATGTCCATTGAGAAGTTTGAGTTTGACATGGAGACAGTCCTCCATGACACTCTAATGGACGGGGACTCATTGGACTTCAACTTTGAGCCAGTGGTGACCCAACAAGGTTTCCCACATGGGGTGAAGACCACCACGCATAGCTGGGTATCAGGTTAGAGACTGTGATTCACAAAAAAGTTCTTTCTACTTAAATTCCCGTTGCTGACATCGTCACAATCAGAACTGACATCGGACTAAAAATGTATCTGAAGATACATTCCTTATTTGGACATAACCTGCAGTCACTGTTCCACCATCATTTCTGTTTCAAAAAATACTTCTCAGATCACTGCAGCAGACTTGACCTGTCCTGATCTGCTGAGGACAAACGACCACCAGAGTTCTTGAAGGTGACGTCAGGATTATTTTCTGAAATAAGTCAGTACAAACTAAGTGCCAAACGTTTTGCCTTAACATATGAGCCAAACTGAAACACACGTCTCTGGTTTACTATACAGTAGTTGTAATCTTTGCAGACAATACTGCCAACTACAGTACCATCTCATCATGGTCATCTGCAGAAGCAGCAGCAGAGCAGTCTGTTTAAGAACTTAAACTCACACCAAGCTGTTTACTGTGTCACATCAATCAAGATTTTTGTAATGGTGATCGATTACTGCTGCGGAGAAATCAAAGAAGGTAATCTGGCGAATGGGTTATGCTGACAGACATGATTTAAAACAAGAAAAAAAAGAGAGAGATCTTTCTCAATGGATCCTTGAGTGATGTTACATAAAAAGTTACTTCTTGAATGTACATATTGTAATCATACAGTTTGTGAAATCATTTCTTGTCGTGTATTTTTCACAATTGTAAATAGTGTTTACAGAATGGAAGCAAAAATTGAGGCAGCAGAAATGAGCCCCACAGAGAAAACTGGATCAGACTCTTTTCGACCGTGCTAAGTGGACAGATGTGCGCTTGAGATCAATCGGGCTGTAAAATGAAAACACGTGTTTTGATTTCTTGTAAATACATTAAGAATGTCTATTAAAAATGATGCAGTTAGATGTTTACTAGATTCAGCATAAATTATTTGTGGTTAATAGAGATTTATGCTGGTGCATAACCTGCACTCAGACATGAGAATTGTTCTGGGTCATTCGTCACTCTGAACCTTAATACCACAGGGGCCTATTTATTGTGCCTAACAAAGTAAATTTAGACTGCAGGCTTGAAGGGTTTTATATTGTAAATGTCTACGGTCCATACGATACTCAAATCCAGCAGTCTTGAAGAACGGTGAACTCTTTCTTGTCAGTTTCCTACTTTGACTTTTCTTTAGAAGTCGGGAAGAAATAAGTGACTGTAAATTGTTATTGTTATGGTTTCCTGAACACTTTTTGGCGCTGTGAATGTTACGAGGTCAAGACGGTTTGGATAAAAGATATTCTCAGCGCTACTGTTGTTTTCACACCAAGGCTGCATAACACCTGCAGAAGACGCCGCCAGTAACCAGCCTGTGCCCTGCTCAGTTTCACAACTTTTTGTATTTTCTTCTGTGTCTTAAAAGGTTACTGTGACTGATTTAGATAGCACAGCGTCCAAAAGAGCCCTCTCATGCTGTCAGTAGGAACAGCCTTACTGCTTTCACTGCCCCTCCTACCTCTACATATCATCGTGTCCTTCTAAACATTTGATATTATGGTATCACGTGACTTGATAGCGCAAATTATCATTTCCGTAACAGGTCTGTTTTAAATTATTGTTCGTTTTCCCAGCAAACTGCCACTAAGTGTTACGTGTCTGATTCTTTATCTCAGCTTGTATATTTGCATTTTCAAACGGTCGTTTCCCAGTCGTTGCTGTTCTAGCGACAAACTTTTCAGCCCGTTAAAGCAACTTATTAAGCAGAATCATACATATTCACACAATACACATAATTGGTTCTCATAAAATTGACTGGTTAGGTGGCAGAGAGACAAAGGCAAAAACTGAAAGTCACCTATTTACATTAGTCTTGATGTTATGATGGAGAAACCGCACACAGCAGCAGGCGATCCTGTGTCGCTAAGGAATTTACCTTCAGCCACAAGTGAAGGTTCTTGAATTAGTTTTGAGTTTTCTTTGGTTGAAATGAAAACCTGCAAACTCCAAACCAGCAAATGATCTGACTCCAGTGACGTAGATTTTTTTTTCTTTTCTTTTTTGAAGCCAGGGAGTAAGCAAGTTTATGTAGAGTCAAATTAAATGCTTAACATTTCAAAAGGCAGAGGAGCCAATATAGAAGCTGCTTTTGGGCTTTATTGCCAGGTGTTGCCTTTTCTTATCCAAACATGCCATAATGTACTATAGCCAAATTTGCCTTTGAAGTCAAAGTGATATATTTAGCATTTTTATCATGTTATATATTCAGAACTATATATATATATATATAAACATATATATATTTGTGCCGGTCACTCAAGTCAGGATAAACTGTAATGAATCCACATAGGTTCACTCTAAAAGTTAAAGAGTTGTACTAAGTAAATTATATCTTTACATTTTTAAATGATTTAATCTATGCATTGTATTCTTTAATTTTATGTTGCTATTGTTCTATTTTCCTTTTCTTTGAACTTTTAACAGAGATATTTTATTGTAACATAGTGCTGTGAGATGTTATGGTGTTGTCAAGACTCTATGTTTCAGATAGTTCTATGGGGAAAAAAAATGAAGTTTATTTAGAAAATAGAAAATGCAGTGATTGATATGCTAAGCTTTTGTAAACTGACAATGTTGTTTTTATTGTATTCAGCTACAGTTTTTAGAAAATGGCATCAAAAAGCAAATTAATGAAAAAAAAAATGTCAAAGATTTATCGCATTTTTAAAATGAAACACACAATATTTATTCATTAGAGAAGTCCTGCTCAAAACGCAGATCCTGGACCAATTCAGATATTGCACTTTCACTTGTATATTTAATAACTAAGGGCTCCTCGTAACAAGAGGAAGAGTTCCTATTACATATTTTAAATGAAAATCTGTTACATTTACCTTGAGCAGGTATACAGGAATAAATTGGAATTGTGCTGTGTGATATGCAATCAATACAAATATGTAACATGTTCAATATTAATGTATTAAAACCTAAATAAATGTACTTATGTGTAAAGGATGTGTCATATTTGTCATTCGTCAATATATATTCATGTAAGAGAGAGTCTTCATGCAACTCTTTACAGTCCCACGAAAAACAACGTACACCCCATTATTCAGATACCTTTACACGCTTTACCGGTTTCTCAGATCACTGGGGGGGGGGGGGGGGGGGGGATTTTGGACCACTCTTCTTCACAACATTACTTCAGTTCATTGAGGTTTGCAGGCATTTGTTTATGCACAGCTCTCCTGAGGACTCGGTGCAGCGCTAAAGTCGGGTTGAGGTCTGACCCAATTTCGGCCAAGCTTTAGATGTTGGAGGGATGGCCTCACATTTGACTCAAGAATACTCGATGACTGCACCATGCCTAGGTTCACTAGGGGGACCAAATCGTCACCCCATCCACTACCGTGCCTAAAATTTGTTTGTTCTGATAACATGGTGCTGTGCATTATGGCCACACATCTCTGCTTTGGTTGTTCCATCGTTCCAGAAGTGTTGTGGTTTGTTCAGATGCAACATTGCAAAGCTTTCTCCTTGTAACCCTTGCAAACAAGCCATACTTATTCAGGCATTTTCTAAACGTGGCGTCATGAACATTACCATGATGACTCAGCCTTACAGATGCTGAGATGTAGCTCTTAGGTATTTTGGAAATTCTTGGAGCATTAGATTGTCTGATTGTAAATTTGATAGGATGTCCGCTCCTGGGAAGATTGTGGCATTGTGTTAAAACACATTTGAATTCAAACGTCTGCTTTTATAGAGAAGTTATAGATGATACAAGCTGCCATTGCAATTGCTATGGAAACACTAAAGATGTACTTCATTTTTTACAGGACTGTGTAGGGCCCTGCAAAAACTTTTTTTTCACATGGCTGAAAATGATAATGCACGAAGCAGAATTTTTATATCAGAATCTTGGACTTTTGGTCATGAGCATGCATGCTAAACATTCACACAAACTGTCAATGTTTCTTGGTTAAATAAGGTTAAACAGCTCGAAAACCTCATCCTCAATAAAGCTCAGAGTTATACATTTGACCCTACACGACTGGTTTTTTTTATATAATTCAGGTGATTTTCTAGTAATATGCCAGGTGGATGGATGAATGGATCCCTGGTGAGGAAACTCATGGCAAAAACTACAGATGAAAATGTGAAAATAAGAATTACATTTCCCAATGTATCTATGTGTAATAATGACAAACGATCAGACTTAAAAACTGCCTACACATTGCCAAAGGAAGATAAAAGACCCTCAGAAGAGAAGATTGATGCCATACGCAGAGACTTTTATAACTACGATTAAAAATCACTACTCATCTTGTGCTGCACTCCCAGTTCTGGCATCTCATTTCTTCCCTATAATGGTTCCTCCTGGCTTTTTCTTACAGCCACATTCCACACCATGCACCCCCTACCACTGAACCCAGTCACCCCAGAAAGAAAACTGCACAGCCTCTCTGCCCCTAGTGTCTCTGGCTTTAAATTGTAAATAAAAAATTGAATTTAACACTAAAGAGAATTTCTGTGCAATAACCATCATCATCTACATAATCAGCTAGCAAAATGTTGGTTTACAAAAGACACATGTCAGGAAGAACTTGAACTAAATGTAACAAATGAAGTGGCTCTCTAAATGTCACTCCCCCTGCGTCCAGGAAAAAAAGTGTTTGCATTTCTTTACAGTGTAAACCAATGTGGGCCAAGTTTTTGGTGTCAGAGCAAAGTGGGAGGGAGATGAGAGAAAGAGAATGCCTGTGAGCACATAGCTGAAGAATGTGGGTGTGGACGTCTGCCAAAGGCATATGTGATCCTTATGTTCCCCTGGGTGCCAGAAGACAAAATGTGGTTAAATGGTTGGGGCAATGTCAGGACACAGATGTAATGTGAGGACGTAGTAAAATGTCATTGAGTTCATTCCTATTACTGTGCATGATTTTGCATTCCCCTGCAGTTTCCACTCAGTATTTCATTGAGCCCCAGTTTTAACTTGAACACTTGAAGGGTTTATGAATGTATTTAAAAGAAACTGTACTGTTAAAACTGAGCTGTTATTATATAGCAGGGTTGTAAGATTTGCAGTCATAAGACTCTCACAACAAAAATACCGCAGCCGACATGCAACCTTTTATCGAAGCCACCTTGTGATACCTTTACATTAACAATGTCCTTGTTTGTGCTTTCAGACACTGCCATTTCTAAATGTACTATTTTACAATTTAAAAGTGTTCTGATGGAAATGACAGCACGAATAAAAGTTGTGTGGTATGCACTGATCAAACCGGACATATAAGAAACACAAAACACTACTAACAACAAGGCTGTAGCATCTTTCATTTATCATGCTTATCCTTTCCAGCTATCAAGCCTGAACACGCAAGTGTGTGTGACTGTATATTAGAGGTGTGTCCTTAGGGCTCAGTAGGTGATACAAATGAGTCTCAGAGAGACTCTGGGCACAGAGCACATTGAGCAAAGGGGCATGTAACTAGTGAAGTGCCAGTGTGGATGACAGACCCATGGGCCACCAGTATCAGCTGAGCCTGTCTCCTACATGTTGAGAACTTATCGAGCAGTTGTAAAGTTACATATTATTTTCACCGAAATTTACAACCAAGGCGCACTTGTTGTTCTAAATGTCCACTGGTAAGCCTATGTAATCTCAGAGATAGATATAGCTGCCCAGCCACCTATGACAGCATCTAACTGTCAGTTAAAGCAGCCACACCCATAATAATGACTCATTTTAACCTTTATTACAGTTTATCTATCATGTTACTATTGTTTTTAAATCCACAAAGCCTGTAAAATTAAACATTTTTCTTTATTTTTCTTTGATTTCCCATCTGTCCTTATTGTTAGTTTAAATTCCTTCTAGCTAGCCCAGATCTTCTTTCTGTTCTCTTTGACCCCATCTGGCTGTCTTTGGTTTGTTCCAAATGTTTCCTTGGTAAGGGCAAGAAACTTTGTTGTTAGTGTTGTCTTGGTGACCAAAAACGATTCTGTGGTTTGTTTAAATGCTATTCTATTCTAACCTTTAGCCAAATAAAACTTACCTCCCAAGGTACATGATACAGCTGCCACTTTTTCCATCTTTGACTGAAAAAACCTGTGCATGGCATCAATTACATCACTAGTTGTATTCCTCTGCACTTCATCACATGAAACTGTATCAAAGCAGCCGTACTTTGGGGCCAATAAAAATCACTATTATAAAAGCACACTTCCATGAGTGCGAAGAGAGGCGGAGAAAGAAAGACAGGGAGACACAGAGAGTAAAGGAGAAACAGATGTAGCTTAACTGCTGGGTAAGTTGAGAAGAGACAGCAGCCTGGGGGGGTGATTTGTGTCCTGACTTGACCCTTCCATCAGCACCGTTAAGATACCCAACACGAATGACACACACGCATGCTGCTTTCTTTTCTCCTTCTCTTTTTATCTTTACAGTTTCTGCCCGTGCTGCTGACCATCGCTGGTCCTCCTTTGTAATTTATGCATCGCTGGAACCGATTAAGCCCATATGACTTCAGCTTCCAGGTTAGTTACATTCCACATCAGTCTTTGCTCCCTGCGCCTTTGTACTGTCACATATTCTTGCTCATGAAGACCTCGCTAAACACCTCTGACATTATTTTCCACCTCATACTCTATTTTAGTGTCTATTATGGCAGCGCTAGATATATATTCTGGGGAGCTCTACTTATAGCAAATGATGTATGAAATCTGGAGAGTGGGCACTAGACAGAACAGTCTGGAAGTGTTTTGTTGAAGGCCAACATGTGTCAGAGCCGGCCCACTAACATCTCAAATATGGTGTGTTTTCGGTCATGTTTTCAGTCTTGTGGGTGCTGGGAGGAACAGCCTTAAGTGAAAATCTTAAACATTTGCTTCTGGTTTGTCTGGTAATACAGCACCGTGCAAAAGTCTTGAGCCAATCCTCAGTTCTTAACATTTTACTAGGAAAATTACAAGTATGTCTGTTAAGTTGCATGTTGTGTGCAGACAAACAGTCAACCATCAAGTTAAGGGCATTTTTATGCTTCAATGACTCATATTTAAGTGGCTTAAGAAACATGTAAAAATATTCCTCTGAATATGGTCAGGTACGGGGATTAGACTGATAATGAGCGAAAACACGGCCAACTTCCAAAGAAAAACTTTGAAAGAACTTTTGCCCAACTATTGCCCAAGACCAGTTTAAAAATGACAAGAAAAGCTGGCCTTTTTGGAAGCAAGGTATAAAGAAATGAGGGGTGAATCAAGACTTTTGCACAGTACTGTATCTTATGACTAACCCTGCAATGCACAGAAACAATACGAGCCCTTCTTCCAAGCTATACCACAGGCAATGGTTACTACAGTCTCTCTTTGTGTTGCTCAAAGCTGTTACTACATGCAATGGGAGTCTATTTGTGGCTGTTCACTCAGCCTGCAATGGCTCGCCCACAGACATATTCCATGATTTACATGAAAAATGCCCCTCTCCACCCAGCTTGGGTTTGTGGTTAGCTGTGACTGGCACGCGACTCATGGTATTTCCTCCAGAATGATAGTAAGAGAGTCACACACCGGCACGCTCAAGAATAAACAAAGCCTTGAAAGGCACACAGGATGTAAACATGAAAGTTTCTATGGCAAAGTTGCAATAATACAAAGAAGAAGAAGAAAGAGAAAGAGAAAAGAGACAAAATACATGGAGTAAAACATCTACAGAAAGGAGAAAATAAGTTACATGAAAATAGAAAAAATCTGCAAAAAGAAACATTTCTGACATTTAGCAGACAGAAAGACATTACAAAGCACTTTAGAATAGTTCCTTTTTAACATTTGCAGGCAAAGAAAGCAGGCAAAACTCCAAACATCTTCTTCTTCATTTTGGTCTTCATCTCGTGATTCCTTAAAGGTCTTCCTCTTTTCCTTCTGCCTGAGCTCTTCGTATCCACTTCTATTGTGCACCATCCATGGCTTTCGATGACTGAACACTGGTATTTAGACTCATCTACCTTCACTACCTCTACGCATTGCAGCTTCGTTGTTACGTGTGCCTACCTCTTAGTCACACACATGTATTCTGTCTTGTGCCTACTGACTTCCATTCTACCTTCCTCTTCCTCTCCATCAGCACTGCAAACTAGAAGGGACTGATTTAATCCCAACCCCACCTTGAAACCATCTGTCACTTCTACCACACACTTCACCGCTGTCTCATTGTCCCCATGCATTCTGCATCAGCCTCACATACATCTCTGCCACTCCTGACTTCCTCATATAGTACCACATCTCCTCTCTTAGCACCTCTATCGTATGGTTTCTCTAAATCCACAATGACACAGTGCAGTTCTGTCTGATCTTCCATATACTCTTCCTACTCTCCAAGCAAACATTGCAATTCTAGTGCTCTTTCTCAAGAAGTAATTTTGCTTCTCACTAATTGTCACCTCTCTTCTTAACCATAGCCTCATGGTATGGCTCATTTCTCAGGCATCCACTCAAGATTCTGTTAAACAATTTGATTTAGAAAAAATAAAAATCTGCCGTCCTCTCTCCACACCTCCACAGGTATCCCTCTGGATTAGCTGTCTTTCCACTCTTCTTCTGGTTCATAGGTGCCCTCACTTTATCCTTACTAATCAGCTGCACTTCTTAATTCACTTTCCTCCATTTTTCCTCCTCTTTTCCATTGTATTCATTCATCAAGAACTCCTTCAACTTTCTCAACACACTCTGTTCACTCCTTGGCACATTTCCTCTATATCATTAATCACCCTTAACTGCTGCACATCCTTTCTAGTTTGATCTCCACATCAATCAACACAAGTCCTCTTCTCCTTCCTTAGTGTCCAGTCTCACATACAACTCACTTTTCATTTGCCTTTGCTATGTCTCTCTTTGTCATACAGCTGGCCTCCCAGCACTCCTGTCTACTTTCTTCATCTTCTTAACCATCCCGCTTTTTCTTTTATAACCTTTTCCTTTCAATACTTTCCTGTACTTCCTTATTACACCAGTATGAGGTCTGTCACACAACGAAAATAATTTGTTCAAATGTATTTTATATCAAAGAAACAAATCCTCAGTGTTACAGACAGATCAGGGCTTTGTATCTCTACACGGCTTAAAATATAAAAACCACAGGATGCTGTAACTGTATTTTTCTTGGTTGTAGTTTTCGGCATAGTACATTTTTATTGTTTTGGAATAATAGCACCAACTTGCAAGTCATAACTTCATTCCAGTGAAGCCACAAAGATCATCTGCTAGTTCTTGCGGATGCAGCACATCTGCTCCAGAGTGCTCTCATCTATCAGTTATGATTCTCTGGTTTTCTCTTGTAAGCGAGCGAGATTTTCATCCTGACAGATGTTAACTGGTCAATCTAGCTAGAGGATTATACCACTTTTCAACTTGTTGTTTCATAATCTCAGATTTTATTAATAAAAGAGTTGTCTTCAGTGTACGAGCGCAGGAACAAGTGTGTTACTTTGCCATAAGTCATGAGTTTCAATGGCACGGGATAGGACAATGTATCCTGAACCTGCAGTTTCTCATTCAGTTAGCGATGCAGTTATTCATTAGCGCATTTGATTTAGTGTCCCCTTTACTCATGCGTGTCATAAAGTGTTTCAGGCTTGTTTACGTTTTATCTAGGAACATATCGTTTACCTGAGCCCCGACCTAATAATATGCATCCAGGGTACGTGTGGGCGAGAACCTAGTATCAGCAGGACATTTGAAAACAACACCATCAACAGCACTCAGCGTGGCTGACAAACACCGATTGCTGATCCTAACAAAGCAGCATGTGTGTTTGGAAAAATCTGGCGCTGAGTTGCAGGTGGAAGCAGTTCTTTCTCTGTGTTCCAACCACAGGATTTATCTCATGCCTGTTACACTCAAGTTTTGTGATTGCTCTCTGATGATACGATCAACAACATCATAGTGAGGTTTTGGGTTTCAGGATGACAGTTGGGCCTCTGAGCTGTCCCTTTGTCCACAGGCTTCATCGATTTATTTTGAATAATCCCTTTCCATTAAATTTCAGAAATTTAGATTACTGTATTGTCAATACTGCCTTGCAGAAAGAGCATATTTTGAGTTTCTGCTTTTTGGACTAATTTCTTCATCCTTCTAGTGGTGAGAAGGACATAACCGCATGGAAAAACAATAAGCGCTAGAAAAAGTAGTGATACATGCAGCAGAGATCAAAGCAAAAGAAATGGGAGCCAAACCCGTCTTTTTCCAAATTTACAGCATTTTTTTCCAAAACTATTTTTAAAAATCTTTCGAGCAACCAAAAGTATTTTTCTTTCGTGCCGCAGCTTTGTTGTGGTAACCGCTCTTGCATTTACATTTCAAGTTATCAGTTATGTAGGCTCAGCCTGTAACCTCCCCATCGTCTTTCATCTGAAAATGTAAAATGCAAAGCTTTATTTTTGAAAGCTTTATGTGCATAAAAGGCTATAAAAGTGCATTTGTGTAAACACGGAAACACAATGTTTTCAATTAAGTCCAAATATTCAAAGGCTCTGTTGCATCTTAAATATGTGGAATATATGTATCGTTTTTTTATATTTATTTTTTTCAGTCGCTGCTCTCTGACTTCCTGTTATTATACTTCAACCAATTTTCTTATTCTATTATTGGCATCATTTGGAAATTAGTAATAAGATTTCCAGACTTTTACTTATGCTTTAATGGACCCTTTTACAATTATGATTCAAGTATTGCGACCTATAGCGCACCATTGTTCTCTCCTATTCTCCTTTCAGAGTCTGGTTTTTGGTTTGACCAACTATAGCAACATCTATGACTGAGTCAGATCATTTGAAGCATTTCTTTGAGCATTAGAGACACATTTCATTTATGGAGCGATCTTTATACGTATCTGGTTATTACACAGGGGAGAAGAAAAAAGAATTAATCTGACCGAGGGTCACTCTTTAGAACTGTGAACACACAGTACACCTCATAAGGTCTCATTCTTGCTCATTGTAACACATGTTGTGGTATTAACCAGTGTTGGGAAGGTTACTTTTAAAATGTATTCCATTACAGAATACATGCCCTAAAATGTATTCTGTAACGTATTCCGTTACGTTACTCAATGAGAGTAACGTATTCTGAATACTTTGGATTACTTAACATATTATCATGCATTTTACAACTAAGTGAATGTATTGCTGTGATTTATTACTATTACTGAAGGTCCGCGGCTCCGAACCGTAGTAAAGGGACCTCTGACTAATACGGGTTCGTGTTGGGCTCGTAGCCGAGTAATAGCTTTACTTTGTTGTCTGGGTCAACTCTGCTTGCAAGAGACAGAGAGAGGCGTTGAAAGGCTGCTCCAACGGAACTTATTGTTTCGGAGGAAAACACGAACAAAGCGTACAGTCGAGTTTTAATTGCTTACTTACAACTGGGCTCGTCAGGCACTCTTCTTGGCTGCAGTGGTTATTATTATATTTACATGCTTCCAGCTCCCGCTTTTGCTCGATGACAACTCGTACTTTTCGACTCTCCTTTTTCTCCCACCTCACGCTCACAGACACAGAGAGAGAGCGTCACCCTGTAACCATGGCAACCGCAACGCTGCCGCCTGGAACAACAGAACGTAGCTGTCAAACAAAACCGAAACAGTCCTGACCCGCCACAATATGAAACAGGAAGTAACTGTATTCTAAATACCACCTTTTTAAACGGTACCTGTAACGGAATACAGTTACTCATATTTTGTATTTTAAATACGTAACGGCGGTACATGTATTCCGTTACTCCCCAACACTGGTATTTACTTGTAGTTTCATGTAAATAAGAGACAAAAAAAAGCAACTCCTATCCAAGTCCTTTTGCTATTGCCTCTAACAATGTTACAAGGTTAGCCCTCTGTGGCAGGCGTTCTGTGTGCTCTGAGATACTCAGTTATTGACTTAGAGAGTTCAGGGAGGAGCTCATGTCAATAAGCAGGCCTGCCCCATGCTGGCTCCAGCATATCGAGGTCTGGTTGTAATTCGTGGGACAGGCCAGGGCATAGTGCCAGGGAATTAGAGAGGCGGGTGGCAGGAGACATTTTAATTTGTGCTGCCATGTGCAAAGGCATGCACCTCTAGCCTGGGTCGGTTCCTGTGATTAGGCCAGCCAGCGTATTCTTAGAAGAGGGGAGGAGCACAAAAACATGGGGAAATGAAACAAGACCCAGGAAAGGCTATTGATTGCTTGACATGGTCTTTCTTAATATAATGGCGTGATATGGTCTGACAGCAACATCCAACCAAAACAAAAATACCATCGAAAAGTTTTAACCACAAATATGTCTTTTGAAATCCTTGTTTATGTTTCATCAGCTCATTATTTGATTGTCAGCAACCAAATAAAGCACTCTCATTATCGGTTTAACACAGGTAGCAATTTTCCTGAAGCAATTGGATATTATTATAAATAACAGATAAATATAATGTAATTTGAATATCACTTTAAGCTCCATTAATCATTGTTTTTTACTGTGTTCAGTATTAAAGAGTGGTATTTATTTATTTGGTTTGTTTTTCGGTTGTTGCTAATTCATAAATGTTGGCTTACATATTTGTAGCTTTATGCTGTTTTGTAGCTGAACAGATTGGATGCAGAAAGTTTTAAAAGACACAAGGGTGAAATACATCCCGAGTACTGGAACCAGCCGCTGAGCCATGTCAATCTACAACCAGAAGCCCTTAAAAGGAAATTAAAGAACCTGAGCTAATACTATTTCATGTTCTGTGAACTACACATTCTTTCTAATGGTAAATTTATATACAGATGAAAAGCTGGTGTAGCATTTAAGTGGATTCTTAACAGTCTTATTAAACAAAGTCTACCAAAATTAATGTTAAGCAAATTTTGATTCAATTGTTTGAATTAAAACTTGATTCACTATGAAATGTTGCAGTGCTATTTATCTGAAAATCACTGCCAAAAATGACACTAAGAGCAGTGTGTGTGAAACAATAAAAATAAGGGCTATGCAGCAGACCACATAGTTTAAAACAAGTGTAGAGTTTGGTACAGCTGAGAGTATCTGTAGATTTGCACGACTACTTTGTGTACATTTATAAATATGAAGGTCAAGTTTGAGTTTGCCATTTTGTCTCCACGTTGTTTTTATGTTTATAGCTTCTTCAAAGTGGTAACCTAACTCATGTTTCACTACTGAAATTGGAAACAGCTTTAACAAGAGGCTGATTTAGAGTTTTGTATGTTTTCTTCTTTCTGAAAACCAACAAATCTAATAAAAGCTTTCAGAATAAACACAAAACCTAAAACGAGCATTTATGGGTCCATTCATGGGGGTTTAGCATGTTCTTTTTGATAATGAATGTTGGACATCTGTAAATTATTTATGTAAACATTCATCGTTATTTTTAACGATTATTTGAGTCCATGTTTTGGTACAAATTTCTTAGAAATTCAAATTTAGAGTCAATTGCCTCTATTTGCTTGATGTCATGAATAACAAAAAAATGTACAGGATTTGTTGATGGTAAGTTAGTTTACTCATAAACTATCCCCAGCTGTTTGTTTCAATGCTTTTATTGTGGTGTTTTTGTGACTTTCTGAAATGTGCATCAGGAGCAGCATAACTACCATGTGTCACATTAAGCTCTACACCTTTGATTAACTCATCATGAAGATGAACTGGTGTAATTCTCAGGATGGATTTGGTCCAGTGGGATGTGCTGCAGTTTCTCCTGGCTCTGGCAGGGTGGGAGCACCTCCACATCTCCACGGTAACAGGCTCCCATGAAAGGAGCAGAGCAGCACACCAAACAGCCGCTAAAGAAAAAGAGTTCTGTTTTACAGCACTTCAAAAACCAAAATACTTATTAAATAAATTGTGGAGCCACTTACTTTTAGGGGAGATGGAAATATTTCTTTCAGTTCCTGAAGAGATGGGATATTTGACAGTATAAAATTATGTATTTTATAAAGTCTAAATGCAAAATCCTGTATATTGGCCGCAAATAAAAAAGTGTGTTTTTGTACACTAAGGTACATAATAAGTTTTTAAAACTTTTACCTCGCTCTGAGTTGAGAGCACATTCACAAGAGAGCTGTCAGGTTTTAAGCTATAAGCTTTCCTCATTTTCCTTGACAGTGAGGTTATTGGTGCTGGTGCTGGTGGTAGCCTGGGTCTAAGGAATGGCTTTTCTCTCATTAGTGAGCTGGGAAGAGGATAGCAATTACCATTCTTGAGTCCCTCAGGAAGACAGTGGCAACTCTAAAGGGTGTTGTTAGGCGTGCTACACTGTATGTAAAGGTGAAGCTTTGTCTTCAGTGTGACAGGTTGCTTATGTGGGTTTGGTTTGGTATTATATGCTCTATATACTAAAGGGGAATTGACCATGTTTTATTTATTGTGGCTTTTCAACATAACATCAAGTCAGTTGATAGACAAGGCAAAATAATCCCATTTAATATTTTCTTTTTTACCTTTCAGTTTAAATGTGGTAAAGGAGAATGAAAATGGAGACTGGATTGAAACCACATTAGAAAACCAATAATGTTAACACAAATACATACAAACACACTTACTTGACCTTATATATACTGCATATTTCAAGGGGGCAGGCTATGGAGAGTACTCGTTGTTCCACTTCCATTTAATGTGCTGTGCTTTTGAGTTGAGTGCTTGAGTGGTATAACATTTATATCCAATAAATGTGAGAAATAATGCACAAAACAGGTTTTTGCACCGTTGTTTAGAAAGGACAGAAGCAGTGTTGGTGCTGCCATTAGAAAAGCATTTTTTTGTTCAGTTTAAGCATCCATCCATCCTAGCTGGCATGGTGCAAAAGGTGGTATACACCCCAGACAGGTTGCCACTCTATCACAGTGCTAACACAGAGAAACAGATAAACATTCATGCTCACATTCACACCTATAGCCATTTTAGAATTGCCAATTACCCTAAGTTATGCATGTCCTTAGGCTGTGGGAGGAAGTCAGAGAATACTCAGAGAGGACCCACAACTGTACAGGGAGGATATAATATAATTCCAAACAAAGGGCTCAGCCACCTGGATTCATGCTATGATGCAACAGTGGTGACTGCTGCATCAGTTTCAAAAGAAGCGCCAGAAATATGTCTTATTTTAGTTGTATTTTAATTGTGATTCCAAATATTTTTAAACTAGAATTTTAAATTACAAAACAGAACTGCAGGTATTGTGATCCTGGGAGAGACCACTCATATCAGGACAGATATGTTTTCTGGGATAAAGTTTGATTTGTGCTACCCTTCCCTCTAAGGGGAGAAAAGGACTCAAATTCTCCCCCCAAAAAACCCACAACAGCACACCGTATTTTCCGCACTATAAGGTGCACTTAAAATCCTTTAATTTTCTCAAAGATCGACAGTGCGCCTTATGTATAATTTCCCGGTGGTGCTTACTGACCTCGAACCGATTTTATGTGGTACACGGTGCTCAAAAATCTGTCAAAAATGTTTTAGTACGACTTTGATAAGCTACGAAGCCGCACCGCTTGATGGACTGTCGGAGCATTAGCCTAGCGAAGTAATCTGGGTCCAAGACTCCGTCCACTTCAGGTCCCAAAGTCAAACAAACACTAAGAGTTAAAAACTGTCTAAATTCTGTCATCTTTAATAAAATGATCAGCGTTGCTGCTTTACCAGGTGTAACAATTAAGTTTTACATCCAGGCATCCATGAAAACAGAATTTATTAAATTTAACAGAGTTAGAAGTTAGCAGGGAGTTAGCTCACTAGTTTCCAACTAAACAGGATTTGACTGAGACGTACAGCTCTGCTATCACTTCCAACATAAATGAAGACAGAAAACTAAACAGCAGTGATGTCTGTAGGGTTACTGAAGTTAGACTAGCTGGTATATAATGATGTGTAGCATAACATAAACACAGTGAAGCTCGAGGATGAATGCTAACTTTTTTCCACTCGATAAAAGTTAACATGAGGGTTCCCGATGGTTAGGGACAAATGCAGTCGCATTGCAGGATGCTGTAAACGGACCAAACTTCAGTCAGGAGAACAACTGAGATAATCCATCCACAATACGAGGTTAGTCATTAATATACTGCAACAACACGGGAATAGAGCAGCTGTGAGAGAATTCAACATGAATCAATGGTACAGAAGTGGAGGATGCAAGAAGAATGAGTTGAGTCAAGTTTGACTTATCTGACT
This sequence comes from Neolamprologus brichardi, assembly GCF_056152115.1. Classification (NCBI taxonomy): domain Eukaryota; kingdom Metazoa; phylum Chordata; class Actinopteri; order Cichliformes; family Cichlidae; genus Neolamprologus; species Neolamprologus brichardi. The sequence goes on from NC_142117.1 coordinate 31,846,396, forward strand.
GTTTTGTTTCGCTCAATGTGCCTTATAATCCAACGAAAAATACTGTAGCAGAACAGCTTGATTCACTCAGTGTAGGGCTCAAGGGTTTGGGTTTTTACTTTCGTTTGTCTCCCAACAGTGTACGAGTGCTATCAGACCTACTCACATATCTTTATTATTGTTACGCAAACAGAAAAATGTTCCTGTGTGTACATTTTGAGGGAAAGAGAGAATTGCATGTGTGTGAGAGTCAATTCAGTGTCGCTAATGACTGCCTTCCCATGAGCTTAATCAAAGATTTGTACATTTAATTGCTGTCAAGTCAGCGCTCGCCACCTGCCACGGCTTGCCACACATGTTCACCCCCTCTCTGGGAGCCTTTCCAGCTCCATCTATCATCCACGGCTGAAGGCTGAGACAACACAGCCTGCTGGGCAACCTGTACTCAGTCGTCCAGCCGAGCCCAGCCAGGCCTGCACAGCATGGATCCAAAAAGTCTGCTCAGCATTGAGGGAGGTCTGTCAGCACCTGGACCGTACAGCTCCAAACCATTCCTCACATTGTTGAAAACAGACTTGCCTAAACTCTCCCCAAACAAAGTGAGTAAGATACCATGTTTTTGTTTTCTTCTCTCAAAGAGACATTCACACGGCCGTGCGCAACTTAGCCGTGAAATAAGATACGTAATCAAAGCGCGGGAGTTTTGTAAGATGCTGCCGACCTTGCACCTCTGCAGGCCTCACGCTTACTCATATGCTTACAGGTATCACCATGTGTGTGAGAATTGGTGGGCTGTTGTGTCCCTCAGCAGGGCAGAGGAAGGAATGTGGAATGTGGGCCTGATCTGTTATCAGCCTCAGCTTGTTTTCCCAGCTGATGCTCACAGGCCCGGTGTATCGCGGCCTCACAAAAACGAGGAACAGCTCTCATTTTTGAGGTAATATTATACAATGCATGCCCGACATTGTCAGTCCCTGTAGGCCGTGTCCTAGGAAGCAATACCATGATTTATATCATCAGGTGGATTTTGAAGGTGTGGACAAAAGCTATTAGTTGTTGTTGGGATTTTTTTTTCACGTTTTACATCAATTACAGTTTCATATTTACCTTTATACAATAGGACAGCCTTATAAAAAATTCAAAGTGACACTTTATTATAAAAAACAAACAATCAAACAAGACTAAAATAGTCCACCAACCCAGTCAACTGCAAACTCAGTGGATAATGAAAAAATATACATACATTCTACCAAAGTGACTGCACTTATACATCCAACCGAGCCAGCTCAACTTTCCTTCCTTTTTTTAATCCCATCCGGATTCGAACTCACTGTATTCAATTCAGTTGGATTTTCACTGACAAAATCCAACTGAGGACCTCAAAAGTTGTGTAATAATGTTGTGAAAAAAGGTGCTGGACTGGTTTTACACATATTCTATCCTGCACAAGATCACATATATCAAAGCGGTGGCTCAGTTGTTACAGTTAAGCCAATGTTATACACATTTGAAAGTTTGCTAATTATCCCCTACAAGGCTCCAGGCTAAGCAGAGGAAAACAGGCCTGACTTGTACTGTGGGAGTCACTTCGACTGCAAGCTGGCAAGTCTGGACAAGGTTTTCTGTATAGCGGAACATCTCCTGAGACTAGAGAGCTTCATGCAAGGCTTGATCCAAACCTGCTCCCATGGGTGCCTGTGCCAGGGAGCAGGTGGAAGGCTACTGCTGCCTTTTTGACTCCCTGAGCTCATTAGTGTCCCGAGATTTTTACCGACTAGGAGATAATGGGCCTTCCAACAGGATTGTATTTCCTGCACATTCTTTAAATCAGTGCATTTCTTTGATTGAGATTTGAAGTAACAGAAAATGTATTATTCATGATAAATATTTTCGTCGCTTGAGGTTTCTAATTGAAATTTCTTATCTTTGGAACTTTGGCGTAGTTTATTGATATGATTTTTCAGATAATTTCTCACCTGCATGTCCGACTGGCTGAACAGATGATGCTGGAACTGGAAGTCACACTATTCCAGCCACTTGGTTTGGTGCTCAGGGCCTGTTTTTGTGCTGCCATGGTCAGTACCTCTGTGCTGTTCTTTGAGTCGGCCGTTTCAAGGCACTGGTAGGATTTATTGATGTCAGCCATTGCTTTATGTGTCAGTGGTATATCCCATGTAGGAGCTTGGTCATTCATGATAGTCCCTCTTCCTGTAGTGTCTGTCTTCAGCTGCTTGAGGCATACTTCATCTCAGGGGGTCATCTGATGTATTTGCAGATGCTTTGTGTTTCATCCTGGCTCTGGCGCTTACTAATCTTCACCCCTGCCTATTTCCGTTGCTCCTAGAGCCTCAGGGTGCTGGATTTCGGGTGGACATCACTGTGACCTCATTGTGAGGAGTCTTCATGTCTTGACATTTCTCAGGGGCAGATATCTTGTTCTGTGGCCAGCTTATTATTCCAGCTGGAGACTTTGATGTCTCGTAGTGCACATGTATTGATGGCTTGGATTCTATTTCTATTGTAAGCGCCTTGAGGCAACTGTTGTTTTGATTTGGCATTACAGAAATACAATTGAATGGAACTGAATTGAAAAATTGAAGTTCAGCTGGCTTGTCAGCACCTGTCGTTTGGATGTTTTTGGCTGTGGTTGATCTTTTTCATGGTTCCCGTTGGCCTGTGGGATACCCACGTCTAGCTGTCCACCTCTTCAGTCCATCCTTCATTTATATTCATCAATATAAATACAATATTATCATTTGCTATTGCACCTCATTGATGCAGTGTTGTCTCACCATCTTCAAAGTGACTTTGTGTAAAGACAGTAATAAAGAAAAAAAAATAATGCAGAGTCAGTGTGCTGTTAGTTTGCAGGTGAATGTCTGTGAGAAATTAGCCAAAATTGCAAAGATCTGTTACGTTTTGCATTACAGATTAACTTTACATTACAAATTAACTTAGTACTACTTAACTACTTACAGAGTCAGAATCCAACATCATTCAAAAATTCCTACACAATGGTGCTGTAGCCGTTGCAGGATATATATTATATAACCAGAATATAACCAGTTGTATTGAGTCCCCTAGTACAAAGCGTTACCCCAGATGGGCTATCCTCGTTAGGTTAGACCAGGGGTGTCTCCAGGCCTGGTGTCCTGCAGGTTTTAGATGTGTCCTTGATCCAACACAGCTGATTTAAATGGCTAAATTACCTCCTCAACATGTCTTCAAGTTCTCCAGAGGCCTGATAGTGAACTAATGAACACCTGATTCAGGTGTGTTGACCCAGGGTGATATCTTAAACCTGCAGGACACTGGCCCCTGAGGCCTGGAGTCGGACACCCCTGGGTTAGACTGACCTTCATTGTCTGCAATGTGTTAGCGATCTATCTGTGTTTATAAATTAGATTATATTAGATTACAAGTAGCAAGTCTTCACTGATGTTAACCTGAGTTAGATTGGAATTGTTTGGAGAGTGCTTGGTCATAGGCAATCAGCTGATTGAGTTGAAGGTCATTAGTCTTTGGGATTCCGACACAGTGGGCATCTGCAGTAAAGATCTTGGGTTATTGATGTGGTAGGCACTGAGACACTTGTTTTTTAAAAAACATTATTTGGCCGTTATTAAATAGGGTACAGTGAAGAGTGACAGGAAAGCAGAGGGCGAGAGAGAGAGAGGCATGCGGTAAAGGGTTACGGGTCAGATTTGAACCTGGGCTGGCTGCTCTCAGCCTCATGGGATATGGTCCCCTGCTCATCCCAGTGAGCTGAAATAGCCCCAGTACTTAGACACTTCTGCTAAAACAATATAAACATGAAGACTTATGTAACTGAAAGCATGTAAATGTAAATTTTTGAAAATGACCCATGCACTTGAGGTTAAGTGTTTTCTATACTCAGTTTTGTTTTCACTTCCTGTTATCTAGAAGTTAACAGCTGAGCTGAAAAGAGGGTAAGCAGCTCCCATTGGTTGGGTCAGTCCAAGGTTATGGTCAATAAATCAACGATCAAAAGCCTATTGAGAGGAAATAAAGGAAAGGAAAGGAAAATCTTTTCGTACTGGGATTCCAGTACTGAACTGCTGTCATAAAGGAAACACTATAGATGATTTATATAGCTGCAATACTCACCTATTGTTCTTTCTTACTACCAAAACCCGAGCCTTACTGTGTATAATGTAAGTGCATATGCCTTTTTATGATTCAATTCACTGTGTGTTTGCTCGTCTTTGAGATGAACCTAGAGAAACCCAAACCAAGCAAAGTAATTTTGAAGGATGCACCACCCGAAAAAGAGGCTCGACCATATGGCCTCCCATCAGGGAATAAAAAAATACATAGAGTTCACAATCTCTCATATCGTGACAGCAGATGCATTGTGAGTGGTCTATTTCGCTGACTCACATGTTTGGGCCACCCACGTCTGAGCACGCCAAGCTAAAAATCACACACTGTTTCCACGACAACCATAATTTATACCCTCAAAACAATTTTTTCTTTCATGTTGAGCAAAAAAAGTGCAATTAGAAACTAACTTTCAGGCTGACATATATGGTGCAGTTTTGCTTAGTTTGAGAATGAGCATTGTGTCCCTGTCTGACTGTTCACCTGTTATGCACAGCAGAACAGGTGAGCGCCACAATGTTGCTGAATGGTGTGATAAGTTCTATCTTCATTTAAAAATATTGAAAAGCAATTAATTTTTTCTTAATGATTTTAGAAAATAGTCTCATATGAGGTCAGTATATGTGCAGTATGTGTAATCTGTTGGAAATCAAACTGAACTTTGAAGCCTTGTGCAAAAATTGTAGACCATCGTCATTTTCACATTGACAGAACCATGATTTTAACATATACTGAGTATGGTTTGTCCTTTTTCTTGATGCCATGTCTTAGATACTTGACCATCAACAACAGATAACTTAAGCAGGCTGATTGGTGAGCCAAAGCTTGTGTTGTTTTGAAAAAATGTCAGTGAGTAGTAATGACTCTACTGCAAACTAAATCTACCTAGGGGTACAAGAGTAACCTTAATCTGAACCAACAAAGCCTTGTATGTCAAAACCTTTGAAAACAGATGTTTGTAATAATTTGGCATTATGCCATTACAGATGTTGGGCCCGGACAAAGACCAGAACAGCACAAATCCACATAAATCACACTGCAAGACATACAAAATAGTGCTTCGTGACAGTTTGATCCTCCATTCTTTCATTTTATCTGACTTCCTACTGCGATTTCCTATTTCAAGTCAAACACAGTTTCCTACTTCTTGATCAATCCGGAGAATTTCGCAGGTTGGAGCCAAGATATCATTTAAGAGAAAGTCAAGACCTTTTGGTGTATGAATGGGAGGAAATGGCTGGAGAAGTCAGTCATTCAATAATAACACCCTTTCTTTGCTTCTGTGCTCTCAGGTTAAATACCAAAGCTTGTTTTCTCTGTACAGACTTGATTTGCTTCCATGATATGAAAGTGACCCCCCCCCCCCCCCCCCTTCCCCCCCACCCCCACTCACTGCCGCCGTTGTGAAAACAGGGCCCGATCTGGCCCCAGCAGCCAGCTTGTTGGGACAGCTGCTCAGATGATCTGGGCCCGCTGCAGGTTCCATGATTCATTTTCTGAGTCAACACCATGAACTTGAGCTTCAACCTCAATACAGCAGTGATTCACGCCAGATTTGTAAATTTGAATGATTACTCAGTTTTATGTGTACACCATAGATACTTTGCATCTAACATTAAAGCCGTGAAAACGTTATTTTAAAAGAAGAGATTCAAAAGAAAAGACAAGTCAAGACTTTCCTTCCTCATTTTTTTAAACCAGACAAAAGGTATACATATTTTGCTTTCTGTTTACTGTCACGAGCGCATGTGTCATGAGTGCTGGGTATTTATTACTGCTCTTTTCTCGCAAAGAGAAATCTGAATCAATGTTGACCACAATGCTTGTTAATTAATAAAAAAAAATCCCTATAAGCTCATTTTTTGCTTTATTCTTGGTATTGATGACAGAGAGAAGATAAGCACATCAGAGAAAGAGTAAGTCTTTATCTTTTCTTAATCTTAGTCAGTAGGAAATTTCCCAGCTTCTCTTTCTTACCTGCTTTGTGTCTCCCTAATATCATTACATTCACAGCTTCACAGTTTACTATCATTTAGAGTCCAGTTTATGGGTCTCTGTTGGGTTTTTCGATTGGTCGTTGCTATTCTTAGGACACATTCCTATGAATTTATCCCTACTAATTAAAGTCGTCACTGTCAAATGATGCGTTTGCATTTATGCCAGCTTGTGTGTTTTCTTTCTTAACTAATATTAGAAAGAATGTCTCACTACCAATGAAATGTTTTTATGTGTTCAAATTCTATATAGTGATTTTGTACTTAATACAGTTTTAAGGACCTTACAACTTCCACAAGGCTATTGAAGTTTTTGGATAGAAATGCACTGATTTCACAGTCTGACTGTGCATGTTTTTTCCCCTAAATTTGCTTGGGCTAAAATAAGTGATGCCATTCAGACGTCTGATTTCCATCATATTGCTGCAAAAACATAGTTACTGTTTTCCATAAAAAACAGCACATGACTCATCTGCTTGATTGACAGAGATGGAGATTTTTGGAAACTTTGTTGGCCGAAATACATTCACAGGCCACTTCATTAGGTACACCTTGCTAGTGCTGCGTTGCACTCCCTTTTGCCTTCAGAAATGCCTTATTTCTTCGTGGCATAAATTAACCAGGTGCTTAAAAGATTGCTCAGAGATTCTGGTGCATGTTGATATGATAGCATCATTCAGTTGCAGCAGATTAGTCAGCCGCACATCTATGATCTCCTGTTCCACCACATCCCAAAAGTGCTTTATTGGCTTGAGTGACTATGGAGGCCAAATTGTGATGTGCAAGGAACCAATCTAAGATGATTTGAACTTTGTGGCATGAGCAGCTATCAGATGATGAATACACTGTGGTCATAAAGGAATGGACATTGTGAGCAACAATAGTCAGGGAGGCTGTGGCATCTAAACCAGGCTCAGCTGGTACTAATATCCCCACACACCCACACCATCAGACCACCAGCCTTAACCACTGATACGAGGAAGGACTGACCCATGCTTTTAGTTACTGTTGCCATCCTGTCAGGTCAAAGCTGTCTAGACATTCTCATCTGACTTCTGACATAAACAATCGATTTTCAAACAGTGAAGTGCCACTTACTGGATATTTTGTCTTTTTCAGACTATTCTCTTTAAACTGTAGAGATGGTTCTTTGGAAAAATCCCAGTAAATAGTCAGACTAGTCTAAAAGGCACCAACAAGCATACTGTATTATGGGCTGATTAGATATTTGTGTTAACAGACAGTTGAATAGGTGTACCTAAAAATGATATTACTACTAACATAATACCAATAAAAGTATATTTCACATATTTCTATTGGTTTTTTTTTTTTTTGTTTTGTTTTTTTAACACCGGCTCTTTTTGACTCATTCAGAAATTCAAACCATGCATGTAATGACTTTGCAGAAATCAGTCTCTGAGGATGTACACTCCTTTTTCCACCCCTGTAAAACATCACAAAACCTCCCAGTTAGCCAACACCAAAGATTTCCGTGTGGCCAATCTGGATCTTTCTGGTTCTGTTCCTTACCCTGGGCTGAATTACTAGCCTGTCTTTCAGCCAGCACCTCCCTTACCAGTCTAGCGTAGAGAGTGTGTGGGTTGGGATGGATTAATGATGTCAGGCTAGCAGTTTTGTCACAGCCACTCCCAGTCTGCGTATAAAGCCACTAATCACCAATCTACCTTCGCAGACAACTTCGAGTTCATACTAAATATTATTGTTGTGAGTTGTAGGTCTAGTGACTAATACTTTCCATCGACATCTTAGTCATTCAGCCACTACAATGAAGAGGAGTGGCTTTCTGCTGACACACATTCCCACACATTGTTTCATCCAGTCATTTTCAACTGTTGTGTATGTTCCTCAAATTTCAGATGTGTCGGGATGGGCCTCAGTGACTAATTAATAACAGAAGTAAAGTAAGCTTCAGTTGAAATTAAAAGAGTTAGGTCATTAGAAAATTAATTAGAAACAGAAAACAACATAGTTTTATGACACATCGGCACGTCACCTGGGTTGTGAACACTCATAGTTTTAATGTTTTGTGACCTCTGTGACATATAGCACTCTGTCAGTATAAAGCTGGATCCAAAGCTGAAAACAGAAGTGCCTGGAGCTGGAATGTTGAAAGATGTAACACTGACATACACCAACGGATGCATCTCTTCATGCCGTCAAAAGTTGCCCTTGATCTCGCTTCAAATTTATAATTTGCTTCCATGGAGCCAGACTTTTGTGTAATTATTTCTAAGTTGTCCTGAGCAATTGGCTAAAGACTAAGACTAAGCTTCAGGTCTTTATAAAGTTTTTCGTTAGACATTGGCTGCTTTTATATTTACCCATTTTCAGTCCAATCCTTTTATCTGATCATTTTCAGAGGACTGTTTTTTTGTTATTTGTGAAACCACTAAACACAGGCTTACAAATCATTCGAGCATGAAAAACAGCACCTAACCTAACACTAGTTCATCCCTAATCAAGGGATGAACTAGTGTTGTGTCTACACATTGCTTAGTATAAAAACTTTTTACATAGTTTTTCCACCAACAAGGTAATTTTCCAAGAAATATTAAATGAAAACTTGGAATATCTTGGGATAACATGCAGTATGCGTGTCCTTAAACTGTACAAGTGGAGAACAAACATCACACTACAGGACCAAAACTCAGATAAATGGTATCTGAAACAATATGAAAGTAATGGGGGAAAAAATCTACAAATACCTGACACATGACAGTAGAGATGCATCTGGGCAAACAGTTGATCCACCTCCTTTTCACTAAAAAAAGCCGTGTTTGGGTTGTGGTATGCGAAATTTCACAAGGTACGGTTTGAAAATCAGCACAAACAGGTTTTAGGGAGTGATTAATCCAAAGCTTTGCTTCAAATTTCTGAAATTTATCTTTCAAACTGTCATCAAAAGATAAGAAGAAAGGTGCAATAGTATCGACAGCCATCTGTAAACCAGAGTGGTGGATTTTTATGGTTTGGATCTGCATTTCAGCTGGTGGTGTTGGGGATCTTGTCCAATTTGATGGAATTACAAATTCAGAAGTACAGTGATATTTTGATCCGCCATGAAATATCATATAGAAGGCGTCATTAGCAACTACTTCCTTTTCCAGCATGACAATGATACCAAACACACTGCCAATGCAGTAAAAGCATACCTGGATCAAAAAACACACAGTGGAGCATTGCCAGTCATCAACTGGCCTCCCCACAGTCCACACCTCAACATTATTAAAGCAGTGCAGGATCATCTTGACACAGAATTGAACAAAGGGTGGTCAACATCCAAAGAACAGCTTTGAATGACCTTCAAGAACCCTGGAGAACTATTCCTGAGGAATACTTAAAGAAATTACAAGAAAGAAGCTTCTCTGAGAGAGTTCAGGCTGCGTTAAAGAACAAATGTGGTCATACCAGATATTGACTGCCAATCTTGTTTTTGTTTTCTGGGATTTATTTTCATGTGTGATAGCGAATGTTTCAATAACTGCACCTATTTCCCATTTTCCCAGCAAAACATAAAGACTTTGTACTGTACATAGAAAAAAAACAGTTGACTATAGGTGACGTGACAGTTGAGTGTGGCCCTAATGGTACCTAACAGCTTGGTGTTTTCAGCACACTAAAGTGTGTGAACATGAGCTTTAAAAGAGAAATGTCAGCACAGTGTGGCAAGTGATGAGTCATTAGTGCTGACCAACAGCCAAATTAAGACACATTACAGTACACTCTGGTCATTTTGTGTTATATGGCAGCAAAAATAATGCACTCCACCTTCAAGCTATTTTGTGTGTTCTTCTGTCAAGGAAAACTATTGCCTAATGCTCTAGTGTTTTCATGTTCTGCTGTGACGCTCTCACCGGCTTAGCTTTCTTATTGAGTGAGCTGTGCGCGTGTGTGCGCGTGTGTGTGTGCACACTATGGGGAGTCAGCATGCAGGCTCATTTCACGTGGTTCGAAAGGTGAAGGGCTATTAGGGGAAAGGTGAGCATGGGACTGCTGCTCGGGGTTACTCAGTAACTGGAGCTCTGTTCTTTCCCTCTTAGACCTCTACTGCTGCTTGTGCACAGCCACCCCCACACCCCCCTGCTGCAACCACATTACAGCTGTGTCACTGCTCCTTGTTATCCTTTTCTGAAAAAATGAAGCAATACTTTATTTCTAAAATTCATTTTCTTCGTGGAAAGCATGAAGGCTAATCCAAAGCTACACTATAAACTGGTGTGCAAGCGTGACGAAAAGTGCACAAATCCAACTGTAAATAACAGATTTTGGTTTTAGGCAATCAGGAAAAGAAAAAAATTTAGCAATACATTAAGAAGAACCTGAATGAGGAACATCAGGGGCAAAGCCAGGAGAAGCTAAAACATCTTCCTCTTAACAGAAAACGATGGGATTAATGGGAAATTTACTCATCTCTTCGAGAGTTTCATTTCCTTTCCCTTCAGCAGTACTGTAGCATTTTATCATTCAGTGAGGCGCTCAGTCCGCTCTAGGCAGACAATTTAGATCACAAGAAATTAAATAATTTGGCAAGTGGTTCGATACATAAGTAACCTTTGAGAATTAAGTGGGTTAATTCTAAGAAACACAAGAATAAAGCAAATGAAAATTCAGCAAACGTGACATACGAGCAACCAGCTGTTGGTGTTGTTTACTAAATGTGTGTGTAACCGATCCGTAATAAGATACAGATGCTTCAAGCTTCCACGCAAGAATATAGTAATGGGTCACCAATGAGGATGTTGCCACTTGTCACTGGGTAAAAGCCTCACGGTGCTGCATTACCGCCCAGGCGTCAAAACAGTCGCATGTAACGCAGCTCCAGCCTGTCCTTGCAGCCCTGTTTGTTTACAGTTCCCGAGCGGGAACACATGAATTTGGGTTGATTTGGTCTGTAGCCGTCACCCCAGTGACAAGAACAACCCCTGTTCATATAATCACTACTTTTTTTTCCCCTCTTCTGCACACACACACGAGCACAGCTTGGCCCAATTCTTTTGCCTTAGGATGGGAGTCACGGGACTGTGCTTTGACAAAGCGCACAGCACGGCCGCCTGCGGACCAATGAGAGCAAAGACACTGTTCTCGGTGTGAGTAATGATTGACAGCATGTTGGATTACTCATCGAAACATTAGTCATGCTAAATTTGTTACATGTTCTTGTTCTCTATTCTGTGCGTGTGAATAGGTCTGTCTGTCTCTCAAGTCCACAGAGTTGGTCGTATGTTGGTGGCAAACCTGGTGATCTTGACAAAGTTTGGCAAAAAAGCTTCTGCTGTTCTTCAGCACATCAGTTACTTAATTCATATAAAATTAGGGTATGTAAAAATACATTAAATAAATAAATGCATCACCAAAGTTTAAAAAAAAAAAGAGCTTGACTATTGTACCGTGCATAATTTTGCAAAATGTTCTTTGTTCGTGGAGGGGAAAAAAACAGCATGAGTGACTAAAATCCAACAACAACACAGGAAAAATCTGGTCATTAGTGACACAATTTGGAAATCACTGCCCATGCTTATGTTCAGATCAGGAGTCTGTACAAAGTGTTCATGCCGGCTAAAGCAAACATGTTTCTGCTGGGAGGGAAAGCTTACACAATGAAGTATCTCAGCCACACGCAATACTGTACAAGCATTCTGGGGCACCATCAGGGGGTCCAACCTTTTCTAACAGTGTGAGGGCAAAAGCAGCTCCATCATTGGCTAATCTTTGGATGGAGCAAGCCAGTCAGCTCTGCGCTCTCCTCTCATCCCACAACTATCCAAACACTGTGCTGTTAGCGTCTCTGATATGCTTTGTTTATCAGGCCACCTGGACATGCATCTGGTCAGCTAGGGAGTATGCCTGTCAATAGCAATAGCCAGATGGATGCGCATTAATAACCGTGCCTTGGGTGTCAAAATCACAAGCAGCAAACGCAGACTTCTGAGGTAGTTTTGAAGTTCCTGATGCCGAGTTATGTTGAGCGTAGTGATTGAAATGCTGATTAGGGTAATGGGAACAGCAGACAATCAGAAGAGAAAATTAATTACTGTGCACTCGCGTTTCAGGTCAGTACTTCACAGTGTTCCCTTTCCTGTGCTAATAGACAAATTACATAATAGCCTCCGAACAGTGAGTGAGAGAGAAGTTTGACACAAGGTAACCTCTCAAAATTACAAAAGCAAAGTAGAGAAATAATTACGAGTAGCACTAATATGAGGGAGGGCATAGTTAAGCTTCATAATAAGATGGTGATCATACCCTGGGCTTGAAGTAGCGAGGGAACAATGCTCGGAGAGCATGTTACATAATTTATGTCTTCAGTCAAATGAGCTTAATATGAGGTGAGCGGCTCAATTCAAACCAAGAATTTGGCCGATGGGAGGGAATCCAGAAACAAAGCATTTTCCAAGTACTACTTATGTTAAACTATATTACTGATAATTTAGATTTCCGGATTAAAAAAAAGGAAAAAAAATGCTCCCTTTCTGCAGCCAGTTTGCATTTACTATTTAACAGGAGCACAGGACATGATGCACTTGTGTGCAGGTCAGTCTGGGAAAAAAGGTGCCTGAACAGATAACTCATTAACACTGTTGTGTGCCAGCTCGGTAGTGTCGCAAAGTCCATCACTTCATCCCTGATCTCCTAACAGCTTCCAGCTGTGTGCTATGTTGTCTTTTCAAAAAGACAGTAGAAAGTGTCTTGTCTGAGCCATGCCTTTTTTCTCCTCCAAAGTTTAGTATGTTCCAAATTAAAGACTCTATATGGGTAAAAAGTATGGACATAATCCGCGCGTAATGGAGGTTAACTGCTGTGACAGCTGACCTAGCATTTTCTGCCTAAAGGTTAGAAAATTGAATGAAAAGCTTATGTGTGGAAGTGGTATTGATTTATTATTTAACTGTTGTTGTTGTTGTTGTTTTTGGAGGGACTATCTTGCTAATAGGGAGCTCACTACGACAATAAAGATATTAGTCAACATGAAAGTTGAAATCTCATGTTCAAATCTCTTCTGCATGTTTGACAGAACATATGAGAAATTTTATGAGTCTGCTTGTTCTTGCTAATAAGGAAATGGGTGAAAAAAAATAAAGGCATTAAGAGTTACTTGACATTTAGCTATAGGTGAGGTATGTTCTCATACACCCAGGACTGTATTTTGTTAATAAAGCAATGCTGTGCATTTAGTTTTCTGAAGAAAAAGGCAGGAAGTAAGATTTTGTAAACAGCATTTATCCCCATTTTATCCTGTAATAACTTAATAGTTTTTTTTCCTAAATACAGTGCATTAGAACAACATCACGACACCATGGCAACTCTCACTTCCACTATTTACTAAGCCTTGGTTGAGAAAGGTAAGTCAGTTCCTAATAAGGAAGTGTCAAAATTTAGAGCACAGATTTGCAGAAGGATTTCCACAGCGGCTTGAATTTCTCATCTTCCTTTCAAAGTTCCTGCTGAAGCAATATACAACTGGTCACCTGATGTCTGTTGTTTGTTGCCAGTCACTGGAGCATGAGGAAGAAAAAACAAAAACTCCATATTGTCCTTTAACCCAGATTCTTTTATGTGTTACGCTTCAACTGGCAAAAGCTTGGTATCTGCTGCCAGTGATGAGATGAATGCCTGCCACCAGACTTACTGCTCCCTGCCTCTAAGTGCTGACTCATTTATTTCCAGGTGTTTCCACACAACTTTCTATTACATTTTCACTCTCAAATTCCCAGATTTCTCTGTAGATTTTTGGACACAGCATAAAATAAAACTTTCAGGTTTATTATGCAAGTAAATGTGAGTATGTTATTGCCACACAATTGCAGTTCTAGGTAGTGTAGATCATACAGATCAACCATCTCCCAAACCGGAGAAGGCTGGGAAATTGTAAAAACAGCAACTTTTTTCACCTATGCTTGCACTACCTGATATTCAATGCTTATTATTTAACACATATTTTTACGCCCTTGTGAATAACAATAAAAAAGTTTTAAAAATCTGGTTGATTTAATAGTGTCTGTTGAGCCCTGTGAATTCACTTTCTGTGAAAACTGCAGTGAGCATGGCCATCTTTCCAACTCCAGCTGTACATGGGCCAGAGCTATTTTACCAACTATGCCATTCTTGCCTTGCTTTCTATATCACCAAGCTCACCATGAATTGTCCTGCTTACATGGTCTCTTCATTTTTGGGAATTCTGAATTTTACATTTTACAAAACAGAACAGGATAATGGGTCTGAAAACAAATATTTCTCAACAGTACTTTTATTTCCCATGCTTACCCAGACCTAGAAATCACTAAAACGAAATGTCATCCTTTTTTATCCTGTGTAGGAACCCTGTAGCTCTCACATCTGCTTTCTCATTAATACAGCCTTTGGAAGGGCAAAGCTCTCACATGCTGAACTGTGCAGGCCCACATATATTCACACACAACTTATCTGCAGGTAAGTAAGCGAAGGCAAGCACTCAGTGTGTTGCTACACACAAACAGCGATTTGTTATTCAATAACCCTGCTTCTCAAACATCACCGCACTTTCTGCCAAAGACTGCTGTGTAAAAAACCCTCAAGAACCCAGCTTTCTGTTGAACCGGAACAGAGAATTGGGCTATTTAAAAGGACTTAAAAACGCTGTCCAGATGCTGAACTTTGTGGTATTCCATTTATTCCCAGTACTCAATGTCCTGGCCAATGATATCTGAGTAACATCCGGTGACTGGGGAAATCCTGGGACTCAGTGCTGGCAGTGCTGCCAAGATCAGGCTTGCTGCCATGAACCCTGATGTCAGATAGCAGAAATGAAATGCTCCCTCTCAGACCACAGGCACAATCGATTGTGGAGATTATTTTTGCTGGGTGGAGTCAACGTTTTGGCGATGTGATATTATTTGACGTCGCCAGCCGTGAAGTTTACTGTGGCAAGAGACTAAAAATACTACAAAGATCAACTGTGCTGTGCATGCGTTTATAAATAACTAAGACTGAAGTTAACTTAAGGACAACTCTTTTCACTTGCATAAGTCTGACCAACCGTATCCCTTATACCTTGGGTTTTATCAACAGAGAAATCCTTTGTTCAAAAAGTTAAATATTCTCTGTGTCAAACCAAAACCCAGTAAGCCTTTAATTTCTACATTATACTGAGAAAGGTATTGGCCACCTACACAGCATTTTATGACATCTCATTCTAAACCCACTCGCATATTTATGGAGTTGGTTCACCTTTAAAGCTACTGCAGCTTGCATGGAGTGTGTCTATGGCAATTTTCATCCAATCTCCATTCCGGTTCATCCCAAAGGTGTTCGTTGAGTTTGAGGTTAGTGTTCTGTGTGGGCCAGTCTGTTCTTAAACACCAAACTCATCCAACCATGCTTTTATGAACCTTTATCCGCTGGGGCACAGTCGTGCTGGAACACAAAAGGGCCTTCCCCAAACTGTTCACACAAAATTGAAAGCATAGAATTGTCCAAAATGTCTCAGTAAACTGAAGCATTAAGATTTCCTTGGAGCTAAAAGACCCAGGACAACTCCAGAAAAAACAATCCCAAAGCATTATTAAATTCAATGATGTGTGACCTAATGCGTTTGCCCATATAGTGTAACGTTAATTTAAAGGTGTATGCCTACAAATGACGTGAAGTTATACTGCACCTTAGGCTGAAAGTCAGTCCAGTTTTATATGTAAATGTATAGACAAATTATTGCTTTGGGTGTGTGAAGATGATGACAAGATCAAATTTTGTGTCAGCAACTACATTCAACTACTCATATTAAGGACTGCATGGAAGCCAACTGCACCTATAAAAAATAAATTCTGTGTTAAACCCACAACTTGAAACAGCTGCGATTGAAATAAACATGGCCTTTGTTGGAGTTTCTGAGGTTCCCCCTTGCAATGCTGTTTAGTTTTTCCCTGTCAGTGTAGTGAAGAAACAAATTGGAAAAGTCTGTTAAATTATTTTTTATTTTGTTTTATATAATGTTCAATATTTTCAGTACAGATACTTTATAGATACACTTATAGAACCCAAAGAGCACACAGTGTGAAAACAGATAGAAAGCCCCAGTGAAAGTGAAAACATCATACAGCATATACATATAATGCTCTCTATATACAGGTCCTGTCTCTCTCTGAGGTCAGTGACCACACCCCACATTTCCCAGAAGGTACCCCACCTTTACTCCTACTTTTATATACTTTGATGTTATTACACTATACAACTTACACGGCTCTTTAAATACCCTGCGGGCTGACCTTTGCTGGGCCTGTGCTTCGCCCGGTGTATTTGAGATCAACAAAGTGGCACAAAAGTGTCTCTCAGGACAGCAAGGTCTGAACCTGCTGAGGGGATCTGGGCACCAGGTTTTCTGGGTCGTTGTAGGCATTAGCTGGGCTGGTCAGAGCTGTGTAAACCTCCCCGTAGGCTCGGCAAACCAACTCTGTCGACTGGCGGAAAATCTGCTCCCTGCACAAACAAATACAACTCGTGAAAACCTAACCGTCAATGTTGCAGTATCAAATTGGCTTTTTAAGCTTTTTTTAATCGGGCAAGTGAAGGCATGTTGCAATTAATCACTGATCAAGAGCTGAATAAAGTCAGCCTTGAATGAGATGTGTCTTTTCATGTGACCAATGTGCGCTGCCACTGCTGTACCAAAACAAAGAACAACAGTGTGTGGTGCACACTGCCATCTATGGACGCACATTACAGCATTAAGGCACAAGAATCAGGTGACTGCCACAACAACACATACTGACTTGGCAAAGAAAATACCGCTCACATGAGGGACTTTTAATCTCTTTCTCCGATTTCTGTTCCAATTTTACAGACGTCATAATTATGCAATTAAGATCTGGCGCCACTATTCATCTAAAGTTCTAAAGCTCTAAAATGTAGCCAACTTAAAAAACAGACAAAACAAAACAATAATTGGCAGCAATTTTTAACAACTGTGCTTGTATTATAATAAAGCCATTTTCTTCTATTTGTTAGTATGTTGGTGTTTACGATACTGTGAAAGACATTACCTTCATATATTTTGGGGAACTAATTATAATTGGACAATAACAAAAAAAGAACATTACTACGTTTTATTTTAGTTGCGACTTCTTTATCTACAGACAGGATTTGCTTCAGTGTTGTCCAAGAAACATTAAGTGACCATTTTATTTGCAGTGCAATAGAAATAGAGGATAGAACAACTGGGCTGAAGAGCCTGGTGAGAGGACTCGGGGACACAGTGGGAGCACCTTGGTTGTATCCCACTCACGCTCTTGAGAATCCATATTTTTAATTGGCCCGCAGAGAACGAGGTAGCACAGTGCTGAGTGTAACGCCACACACTCCAAACCAAGTGCACTAAGAAAGAAAAACAAAAAGTGAAGCGAAAGGAGTCGAAAATCACATTCCCATTATTTGTGGGCTCCAGGAGCATTTTTCAGAGTGCAGGCGGCTGTTTATATGTGTTTAGGTGAGCAGAGGAGCGGACGTGAGCGATAGCGGGGAGAGAGGGAGAAAGACAAAGAGGAGGGATGATTTCAGGGAACGAAGCGAGGGTGAGAAATGGACCAGAAGCTAATTAATGGCGTCCTGCCCATCAGTCCTCCATGTCCATTAATAGAGAACATTAACCTGAGGTACAGAGTGCTCCTCAAGCCTGCTGCACTTTCCAGTAAACGTAACTCATAGAAAGAGCCCTCCAATGTAGCAGCTGCATTGAGCTAAAAGCATGTGCTTTTTCTGATCAGTAAGACAAATACAGCCAGTTCTGCCCACCGTGCTCTTGATGTGTTGGTGGCTTCAGCAATTTAGTATCCAAACTCTCTGTAAATTTATTCGAGTGTTTTGTTTAGAATGCAGTAATGATCGTATTACATCTGAGTAAGTGATGAATGTTGAACATAATTAGGTCGATGCTCCGGTTCTATTTTTATTCAGTCAGAACAACGCTCTAAACTCTGTTATTACACCAGGTGATTTGGGTAAACATTTAATCTGAGGCCTGAATATTGCATGTATGCTGTTCTCTGTGTGAACAGAGAAACACCTATCAACATTAGGGACAGAAACTCACTTGATGGCTGCACTTAGCAGGAAGTTGAGCTGCGGCATCACAAGCGTGTCAGGGGACGACAAGTACCGATCAAACTGGACCTGTTTGCATGCGAAGGGTAACAGCAGGCATCATGAATCAGGTATCTGCATGGGCCTTAGCTTTATTAACACATTTAGCATAACTCACCATTGCCGCCTTCACAGAAGAGCTGTCCATGCCGGGGAGGAGGGACAGAGCACCCTAAGAAAAGAAAAGTAACTGTCAGTTCAGAATTCACCTTCAGGTTACAGCGCTCGAGCAGCAACAATGTAAAGAACTGAACAAAGGTAAGGCAGTGGAGGGTCTCCATTTATTCACGTCTGCATGCAGTGCCAAAAAGGTTTCTTTGTGTACTGTCTATGCTGCCTTAAGCAGCAGCTAAAACCTGCTCGTGTGGCCAAAACTTAAAATGCTTGCAAAAAGGTAATCGTAATTGTGCATGGCTTAGCTGACCCCTAGAGAGCTGGCTGGAAAGATGATTTACAATAGGGCTAGACGATATGATCTAAGTGCTATATCATGATAAAATGTCATCTTTATCTCAGCATCTATAAATGTAAATATGCATCAGTGCATGACACTTCCTTTCTTGTCCTTTTAAAAGGCCTAACAGGGTTAGTTGGAGCTATTCCTGATTTAATTATATGTGGTTTAGATGATTTACAATCTGAAATTTACAAAGACACTATTTTAAATCAGTACCCAACCTCCAATTGACCTATAAGACACAGAATTAGGAAAACACTCGTCAGTGTAGTTCATCTTTGCAAAATTACTGAAATCAGAAATGCACGCCTCGATTTGTGAAAAAGAGAAATGTCCTTCCTAAATCCTGACGTTAACTACACTGAGTAAATAAATGCCTGACTGTGTGCACACAACAGCAGATACCTTTGAGGCAATTAGCTGCCACTGATTATCCAGAATGGTAACATTAACTCAAGCTTAAGCGCCTAAATTGCCAACATTAAAACCAGCAAATAGAAAGCAGTGCAAGGTTCAAAGCAAAAGAGTCGTTTTATAGGGATATGGCTACATTAACAGACATACTATGAACCTGCAAAGTCCTCTGCTAGCAACAAGCTCTGTGAAAAGCCTCATTTAAAATCATAGTTTTGTTTTGTTGTTTCTGAAATTTAATGCATCATAAAAAAACCAAAATACAGCACACCACACAGTATTAAGGAGTTAAACAGTTGGGCTGGAATCAAGTGCAAAAGGCGTGATTTAATCTTTTTAAAAAGACAACCACAAAAAAAATAAAACAAGACAGGCCACCCGGGCAGAGAAATAGTCTGCAGAAGATCACAGTTTATGATTGACCTCTGTGTTGAACTGCAGCAGCAGGGTGTGGTATGTCCTGACATGACCCAGAGTCAAAGCTTGCATGCTAAACCACAACTATGAGTCTTAGTCAGTCCAGTGGCAAAATGTGTCATAAAGAGGGTGGGAGGCTCATCAGCTCCTATCTGCACAGGACACTACTGGAGAACCCATCTTTAAATACAAGCTGATAAGATCTGCCCTTCTCGGTTGCCTTCATTTGAAAAATCTGATGGACATGCTATTATGCCCTAACAAAGAAAATGGTCATGTAACCATAGCAATAGTAAAGCCTGTAAATGTGTCTCAAAGCGGTAGTGCAAATAATACTGCGGGAGTCTGTATACTATTAAAAAAAAAAAAGAGGAGGACCATTAGCGTGTTTAACAAGAGAAATGACAGAAAAAAAATCCAGTTCTATAAACTCATAAGTGAACACATGTGAACATGTGTTTAAGTGCTCTGTGTGAGACCTGCTCAGCGCTGTGCTGCTGGACACAGTTGTAGATATAACTTAGTCCGGCTCTGGTCAGCACGTAGGATGCCTGCTCGTTGATCAGAGTGTCCAGGTGAGCCTCGATCTGAAAAATGTGGGAAAGAGTGGATCCAAATTCAAGTCCAAGCCTGCATTGTGAATAAATGGTACTTGTGATTAATGGAGAATCACTGTGCTGTTGATAATGAAGCTTCTACTGGAGCTCTTGTGGTGTTCAATTACACAAAAAAAGTGCTAAAAATAAAGGGGTAGAGGGACTATTGGAGCGTGAACAACAATGCACGATGCACACCCTTTTATGAGACAGCAAATTAGATCTCTTTAGTGAAAGATTTGGCCTCTGCGGATTGTAATGAAAAGGATGGGAATAATTATCAGCTATTAATAATGAACAATACAGATGCAGTAATGTGGAATAACAGAGACTTGTGATTCAACAAGTCTTGTTCCATACCGGCATATGGTTTTTAATCATTGTTATTAGAGTCACGGTGTTTACTTATTCATCAAATACAGCTACGTAAAATGAGAAAAAGAATGTCTAATTCGCTAATTATTTATGTATGTTTACAACTGGAACAGACCTGGAACTCGAGCATCTCAAGCCTCTTGTCTGTAAATTCAAAGAGGGCCAATGTGGTCTTCATGACATACAGTGAGTTGACCATATATGTAGCCATGTCAGCTGTGCCAAGGTTACTGGCTGACACAGTACACAACTGTAGGAGGGGGTCCAATATGCAAGAAAGAACCTGGGAGAGAAAAAGTAAGACAAAGCCTTAATCACTGAGTTAAATAGCACCTTTTCTAAATTAATAGATGGAAACAAATATTACAATAGACAACAATAAAGGGAGGTTAGTTTAGGGAATACATTTTTTTAAATCCAGAAACATGTATTTACCTGAGCAAAGTCAGCTTGACGAGCATCCAGAGGAACCACTGAGGAGTCGTGGGAGGCCAACACCTCCCTGAGAAGGGAGAGGGTCTGAGTGAGGGAGGCTGTAGGTCCCAGGTCTGCAGGTGGTAGCTCCACCTGCTCAGGCAGACGGCGCCATAAGACAAGATGTAAGCGAAGTAGAAAAACAACCAAAATGGCAATCACAATGGTTAGTTGTGTGCAGGATATATCCTCCACACAGGCAAGTTGTCAACCAACTACACTGCACACAATGCTACAACCTGCTATCACACTGATCTTCAGTCGGTTGAGCTGTTTTTTTAATGAAGAGGGTTTTGATTTTATTGGCCTCTGGACACACAATGTGGAACTGAGCATGGCCACCTTTGTCCAACTAATAGAGCAAATTATGAGAAAGCTGTGTTCCTGGCATTAGGTGGAATTGACACCAAAACCCTGAGGGCCTCCAATTTGATTAACAGCAAGCTACAGCAATAATTCTTGTAACTGCTATCGATCGGGACACAGCCAGCATGTAATGTGGAAGAGCTACTGCTCGTGCTGAGGTATATTTGGATGGCAATTTGACTAAATGGTGACAAGTCTGGTGTTTCTTGGCAGCTAGAGCCATTTTGATGATGCGGCCAGCAGGCCGAAATTGTTTACAAGCATAAGTGGTTCAGAAATAGCCTTGTTGTGTTTGAGGGTTTAGACGTAGAGCTGAAATATACAAAGTGTGTCCACATGGTGCAATACCAAACTTCACTACACTGTCATTTAAGCATTTTTATGAAAGAACATTGTGAACTTTTATCTCTTTCTTTAGTTAAGATGTCATAAAGAGACTAACCGATACTGGCTTTTTGAGGCCGATGATCTTTTTTAGGGGACAAAAAATTAAATAAACACTGACATTTCACCAGACATTTATTATAATCATACACAAATAGTCAACTGAAGCTATAACAAAAAGAAAAGTGATGATATAACTATTTAGAAACTCTCTAACACAGTATTTTACAAACTAGTTTACAACTTTTGACGAAGATTTGTTACTAGAAAAGGAACGATCTGTGTGTCCTCGTGGGATTGAACCAGGGACCTTTTGCTTGTATAGTAAATGTGTAACACAAGAGCATATGGTACATAGCTAAG
Source organism: Neolamprologus brichardi (assembly GCF_056152115.1). Lineage (NCBI taxonomy): Eukaryota > Metazoa > Chordata > Actinopteri > Cichliformes > Cichlidae > Neolamprologus > Neolamprologus brichardi. The sequence continues at coordinate 31,868,466 of NC_142117.1, forward strand.
ACAGAGTGCTCTCTGCTGGACAGACAATATGGTGACACCTTTTCTAAATTACACTACAAGTGTTCTATTCTCTATTATTATGTCTGCACTAGTGTTTTTTGTTTTTTTTTTTTAAAACAGCCACTTCCCCACAAATGTGTGAAAAAAAACAATACTGTGGATTATGCTACCTTGTCCATGAGTCTGCTTGCATGAAGGCTTAGACTGTTGAAGAACATCTTTTTGCTGAGTGAGTGCATTTCCTCAATAGTGATGAGCAAGGAGGCCACACTGGTTCCAATGATTGAGCTGGACAAAGACCAAATAGGGAGATAAACAGACAGCCACATTCAGTGTATGTTTGCATGATCAATTACCTTTGTTTACCGTTCTTTAGCAGAAAAAACCGTAAAATCTCACACTTTAAAAGCTTAAAGTAGCATCTTTTGTTCAACCAAAGGTGTGAAACCTGAAAGTTACTGTAATGGCTAATAGAAAATAAAATAGAAAAGAGACTAACTCCACAGTTTGCAAAAACCAGTCGAAAAAGCCACAGAATTCTTTGTTCTACACAATGAGTTCATTGATTATTTCATTATTGAAATTGATGTTTTTCAGGTTTTTGTTGCTGATTAATCAACCTTTCATTTCAGCTCTGCGGTTGCTGCTGAGTTATTTGGACCAAAACTTTAAATACCTGATGGTGTGGTGGTAGAACTTGAGCAAGTTGGACAGCTTGTAAAGAAGGACAGCGCCTGGCTCTGCTACTATGACTTGTTCTATCCGAACCTGAGGAACATTAACGGTGAGTAAATCAGTCAAATAGTGATGCACAAACAGCCGTCCAGTAGTTTGATGTGATTGCTCACTTTTAGCGGCCTGCAGACTCCTTCTGTAATGTGTCCAACCACTTCCTGCATGTTATCCTCCACGCCTAATGCAAGCAAAAGGCACAAAGACATAAAATATACATTAGCATTTGAGATCACTGTATATGTAATCACTGGATTCATAAATATACAACTGAGAAAAGATACATCATTCCTTAACTACAGCATAGTTAGTGAATAGACGATTTATATGACTTCCTATTGTCATACAACCATATTAGCCTTAGGACAGAAACCTGAACTGGATGATGGGAATTTAACTGTGCATTGTATAATTTGTCATTACCTTGCAGAGTGACTTGTTTCAGCAGAGCTTCCAGATGCTCTTTCTCTGAGGCAGTGGCTTGGTGCAGCCAGGCCAGCATATCCCCAACATACCTGAAAGGGTGACAAAACAGCATGTCAACAATGGACCGAGCCAAGGCTAATCTTTCCATACCGTGGTCACAGCTACAACAGTGGGCCATCGCGTTTCACTCCCCTCAGCCAAAAAACACACAGCATGAATTTTAGTTACATAATGGTAAAAAACAGAAAAGCTAAGCTTAAATTATTATAGTGTATGTTTGTGTGACTGCGAGTGTGTGAGCGAGGACATAAGGAGGTGAGAAAGAACTTGATGTTCTCAGAACTGTTGGTGCTTCCTATAAAGTGGAGGTGATTTTGTGTTCCAAACATGGCTGGTGTTCTGAGAAAATCTCCCATTTGGCTCCTGGGCAGAGGAGGAAGGGGGAAGATGGAGTGTGTGGTACAACAGGAAACTCGGGCACACTCAAATCCTGTTATTCAATAGACATTTAATATCTTCCTGAATTGGATTTTAAGAGTCCAAATTCGAAGGAGTAAGGAACAAACTGTGATTGATTTATGCTCTAGAATACTTATAGCCTAAATATTTTAAAGGCATGATTATGCTTCTGAAGAACTGTTCAGTAGAACTAAAGTTCTACTGAATAATTTATTAGAGAAGCTCTCCTTATCATATCATCAAAAACTGAATTTTCATAAGTAATAGTTGTTCAAGATTCTGCAACTTTTCTTCTGATTTTTTAAAAGAATGATATATTATTTATGCAACAACATCAAAGAATTAAAGACAAACAGCCATGTGTCTTTTGAGATGTGCAGACCTAGACATTCCTGACTTAAAGGGAAGACTCCCTAAACTATAAAGGACTTACCACAGACCTGATAACTTAAAAATGATCACTTATATGACAATAAGCTCTTTTTTTAAGATTGGAAAAACCAGTATTCAGCTCTTAAATCCAGTTAGACAACCTAAAGTAAAATTACAGTGTGAGGGGAGTTGTACCTCAAAGGGTCATGTGAATGCATCTCTATAGGCCGGGGAGTTCCTCCTGGCCCACCACGGGTGAGGGCGTCGATAAAACCTCGAACCACGGCACACCTGCGTGCAGTGCCAAACTCATCCAGAGTGTACCTTACAAAACAAAAGGAAAAAAAGCAATAATTAACAACCAAACGTAATGTGAAACAAGCAGCTGTACTGTTGTGCAGGCTGCAGTGTGGTCAGCCGGTAAAGTCAACAATGAAGGGAGCTTTTCCAGAAGGAAAGAGTTTAAGGTTATTCTGAAGACCATGCAGTGTCAGGCTCTGTGACAGACTAAACAGAAGATAGCGCTGACTTAAGATTCTCTCTAAGCCTCAACATCCACAGCCAGAGCTTGACCTTGGAAACTTTGTGGGTGCAGAGACAGGTGCATTTCCGAGAAAGCGGGACAGACAGGAGAGGTCTGCCACAAAAACAAACAGAGCAAAAAAACAAAAAAAAATGTGTGAAACTTTCACTTGTCTTGTTAATCTCACGGTATGCCTCGGAAAATCTATGAGCAAATATTTGTTCTCTGTGAGGACGAATGACCTTCTCCTGTACTAGAAGGTATAAATTATTTGCAGATACTGATATTCACTGGTTTAAAACACATGTTGATACAGCCCTTAAGCTTTTCCTCTTTCTGTGAGTAATATGTTTCAATGTTATTGACTCACATGGTCCAAAACACTGGGCAATTAATTTTTTTTGTTCCTTAGCCTTTTCAATTTAACACGTTTAATTTGGAATTAACGTGTCAAGTCCTAGCTTTGGTTTGACTGGATTTGCTTCAATAACACAACTGTGCGAGACAGTGACCAAAATGAATTAGCCTGACACGCGATGAAAATTCTATCAATTAGAAAATCTTTGACCCGTAGCACACCTTTATACATTTGAATGCATTTGGCTAATTTTGAGCACACAGAGCATTACCCCTGCATTCATTCTGTTGCTTCAGTCAAAGCATCAATATTTATGCGTGTCCAAGTTGTATTTACAGACTTACTGTGGATTTAGACTAATGCGCTACAACATAACCTACATAAGTGGCAACACTGTTAAAAGCATTTGTGCTTTTGCGTGGAGTTTTATGTGTTAATTACTTCGTGGTCACGTCCCAGTGTTTTGAATCTGGTGTCAGCCGCAATACAAACAAAGAGAAGGTCGGGACTTTTTTCCCTCCTGGATCTCCGCTCTGTGTTGTGGTTTTTTTCCGCAGAGGCAAACATATTTGCCCCTTGAGTTCGTAGCTTTGATATTTCTTTGTACATTCTGGTATTCAGCAATCTCCCTCCACAAATTTGCTGAAATCTGTGTCTTAGCCTCTACTTATGTTGAGGCTTTGACTATAACTTCTTATATTGAATGATTGTTATTCTCTCACTGATAAATTCAATAACTGGAGCAATAAAGTACCCAGAAATACACAAACAGTACTTAATAGGTCATTCGCAATAGTTGTGGGCTACCTCAGTGGAACGTGTAGTTGCATTTCCAGGCAGGGCACATCGGGTTAAGGTGTAGGATATGTCTTCATTAGAAAGAGTTTTGTGGTTAACACTTACTAACAGCATATATTTGACACAGAAGAATAAATCCCCCATTACAATCAAAAGTCCCTCTCTACTTTTCAGATTCCCTCCCTGCTTCTGCTGTTAAATAGAAGTTTTTCCTTCCCGCTGTGGCCAAGGGCTTGCTTATAGGGGGTTTTCTCTGTATTATCATAGGGTCTTTACCTTACAATATAAAGCACCTTGAAGCAACTCTTAGTGTGATTTGGCTTTATATAAATAAAACTGAACTGAATTGGAAACATTTGTAATTGTACAAAACAAAACAACAACAACAAAACAAGACTAATGACTATTTCTCTTTGGCTTATAAGAAAGAAAATGGTAAAGATGTTACACTGATTTCTGTAGCCTGCAGGGGGAATGATGCAGATAAACAATCAGCAATGAAAGAAAGAAAGACTGCTTACACAGTACATTATACTGTTTGTGTTGACTTTAAAAAACATACACAATGAATTTTGGAGAGGAAAACTGAGTGCAAAGGAAAGTGATTTCCATTTTCTTGGATACTCCTTATAAAAACTATGAGTGATGTAGTCAAAGGAGCTTGGAAAGAAAAGCGTCTGGACTTCTTTAAGTTGCTTGAAGACGTTTCACCTCTCATCCGAGAAGCTTCTTCAGTTCTAAGGTCAAATGGTGGGGAGTCCCAGATTTAAACCTAGTGGGAGTGTCCCCCCACAGAGGGACAAAAGGACCCCCTGATGATCCTCTAATCGCCTGAGCCAAGGTGTGAAACTGGGTGTGGGTCCCAATAAGCCAGAGTTTCGGGTGAACTCATTGTGAAACCTGGCCCCACCTTATCATGCGAATTCCTGAGGTCAGATGGCCCAGGATGTGAGTGGGTGTTAAGGCGTCTGGGGAGGGAACTCAAAACTGGATTATAGATGGCAGACAGTTGGCGTCGTAAACCACCGCCTCTGTTCAAAGATGGTCGCTCACCCAGTTTCACACCTTGGCTCAGGCGATTAGAGGATCATCAGGGGGTCCTTTTGTCCCTCTGTGGGGGGATACTCCCACTAGGTTTATATCTGGGACTCTCCACCATTTGACCTTAGAACTGAAGAAGCTTCTCGGATGAGAGGTGAAACGTCTTCAAGTAACTTAAAGAAGTCCAGACGCTTTTCTTTGCAAGCTCCTTTGACTACGATGACCTGGATGACTGAGAACCTTCACAGACATATGAGTGATGTAGATTTGGAAATTCAAAATACAACCTTTGTATTTATACTACTTATAGAGGATTTTTCAGAAATTTGCAGACATATATTTAATACTATTTGAGCATTTTTATAATAAGAGGGATTGTTTTTTCTCTTTTAGCAGACCTCCCCTCTCCTGTCCTACAGGCTGCACAAGGGCAACATTTGGTTGTACCAGGCCATCATTTTATAACTTAGACGCTTTTTGCTTCTCTTTCCAAGGTCACAGTGACAACAATGTCCTTAGTTCTCACTGTTCACCACTGACTGCCCAAAGAAGACAATAACACAGTGCAATAGTCACTGTGAAAAAAACCCCCACATAATTTTGAAGTTAACATGGATTTGTAGTGAATGTTTGTAGATGTATTTTGTGGCCTACCGTACTATTATTACTATGAAATCCAAAATAATGTTTTAGTCACAATATGATCCTGTGGTTCAGGACTTTAAGACATGCTGACACAAAGAGAAAGACAAACACAGAGACATGCTTCTGTTAATGTGTGTGATTATACGTTACTTGTAAAGAACAGGTCGGTCCTGTAAGGCTTCCATGGCTTGAGTTAAGACGGGGCTGATATCACACGTCTCCTGGGTCAGTCCCCTGCATTCATCTATGGTGAAAGAAACAAAATAAAACAAGAAATACTTCCACTGGAGCAGAATCAGATGATTTTAACACCTCAAGTCTTAAGAGTTATGCTCTACTCCTTGTTGCTAAATGTTGTGGATCATGGCGACCCTGCAGGGGACAGCAAATCAAAGAAGAAGAAGAAAACAAGTTTTCTTTCGTCTTTTTCTTCTTCTTCTATTTTCCCCTGAATTTGGTGACTCTGCTTGTGTTTCACACAGTACAAGCACACAGCCAAGCTTCCAGACTGTGGCAAAACACACAATCCACTGTTGTCAATCTCAACTCAAGCTGGAAACACAGATAAATCTGCAATTGTATCTGCAAATAAATTTTGTTTCTCAGTCTTAAACAACTGACAAAAAAGAGGTTCCCCCAAAATACATAATTCAAAAACGACCAAACAACGTTCTAACCTAGTGTCACTTCACAGTTAACAAACTATTACTTGACAAATCTCTGTATTTCAGGCTTTTGGCAGGTCTAAACCACAGCAAAACAAGCGTGTGTAGAGCAGCTCATAATTTAGCCGACGCTCTACATTTTGTCATTTCATGAAGACACAAATGAGGTTACTGTGACCTAAACAGTTTATTTCCAATCCATTTGACATCAGTGACAAAACACATGGCTAAGCTGCGGAAAATATTGCAGTCTGGCATTCTTTTGCAAAGACAGACAGGATATGAGTCACATGTATCCTTAAATGTATCCAATACACGCAATTACTCACACTTGAAAGAGCAAAGTTTTCTGTTTAAATGCGAAACCAAAAAGAACACATCGTGATCAAAAGCAACAAAAAAATCATACTTTTATTTGTTTTTTCACAACACGCACATGCCTTTTATGTATTTCTACTCTGCACTCACTTTGAGCCCAGCGGTAGAGCTGCTCATATGAGGTCTCCTGTAACACTGCCATCTGCTCCATGATCTCTAACCTAGAAGAAGCATGCAAGCCAAGACCACACATTAAACACTCGAGACTTGCTGCATAATGTCAGAAGCATAACAGTGATGTGAATACACTTTACTGGTAATTCTTCCACTTAAATTATTAAATTTAATAGAGATGAATATAACACAGATTCAATTACTGTAAGTGACATTCTTTTATTTCAGGGAAAGTGGAGGCAAAAGCAGTTACACAGTGAAATGTGGATCTTACCCTGCAGTTTGCTGGTTAGTTCGCAGGAGGATTTTCACATCTTCATGGATGTGCTTCACTCGGTTGAGAGCTTTGAAGAAATCCTGGCAAAATAAACAACACGCAAATTAGGTAATCTGAGCAATAATGCTAACAGAACTGCAAAAACAATCTGATATTCTGGAAAAAAAACTGTTGTTTTGGGGCATGACAAAACACATGGCATCCGGAGCCTATCCCACCCTGGACAGGTCGCTAATCTGTCCCATGGCTTGCACAGAAAGATAGACAGCCAACAAAACCTCCTGTGAATTTCAAATCATCAAATAACTAAGCAGTCTTTGGACTGTGGGAGGAAGCCAGAGTATCCAGAGAGAAGAGATGCACACATGTAAACTCAACACAGAAGGCCCCAGACAGCTGGTGGATTCAAACAAGGGACCTTCTTGTGATGAGACAACAGTGCTAAGCCACCACAACGCTCTTTAAAAACTCATTCTATGATATTATGTATATGAAGCTGAAGAAGCGCTGTCTCATTTCAAAATAATTGCAAGTCAAATTGCAACAAATTTAATTTTAAAAACAACAGCAATGGACCAAAGTGTTGTACTCAGTAAAAAACATAAAAACTTGGACAACATAAAGTGCATTTGATCAATAATGCAGCTTTCTTTTTGTATTTGCATTCAGTTCTTGATATAATGTATAAAGGGATGGAAAATATAGCATTGAACATTTACTTCCTAAGAAATTGTAGTACTGTTCACATCTTACTATAGATTTCATGGAGTATGCAGGTAGTATAGCCTCGAGTAGAAAGATGATCACTGAAGACTAGTCAAAAAAATTAAAGATAAAATACAGTCGGTCTAAGTCTCCTAATCCTTCCCCTGCAAAACATAAGATTTGTCACTTCTTCTAATTCGTTGTTCACGACAGTAGAGATTTACCTCAGTAATGGGTCCATCTCGAGACCCTCGCAGTGTGGCCATCTCCTCATTAGATAGCTGGAACTTGGTGAGGAATGCCTGAGCAACCTGAGCCCTCACCTCCAGACGCTGACTGAATGGAAAGAGATAAATGTTGTTCATTACCTTGACTTGTCACAGCTGCACTGTAATAAAACATTTTCTTATCCTTATGATGCACTTCTGTTTTAGTTTCTGTTCAGCAGGGTATTTGCTTATCATCATGATGTTTTATGTCTTTCTATAAAACCCTTGTGGATTTTTGTCATAGAAAAAAAAAATTGTTTTCTTCAGTCTTTCATCAAAGAGTGTTATCGCAGCATTTCGTTACGGCCCCTTGTGTTTCCTTACTGCACAAATAAAAAGGTGTGAAAAACTACCTTATATGCCTTCATTTAACAAAGAAGGGGGCAAGCTGTCAACAGGGTGCAATGATCAAAATCCTGCAGCAGATGGCAATCACACTCTTCACACACATGCTCACAAACAGAGAAAACAGAGTAAAAGCAGGGTGGGACACAGGCATCATGTGAAGCAGCTTGAATATCAGAGTAAGAGAAGAGACACAAAGAAAGCACAGAGCCAGATACCGGCCAGGTTTTGTCACCAATGACTGCAGAGCGATCGCTATCAGTGTGACAATAAGTGTCTTAACACAGTAGTGACCATGGAAACCACCTTGATCAAATGGGGAACTCTGTCACGGGATAGCGGAACAGCAACGTGTCCTCCCTTCATCCCCGTGTGAGCCAACTCCTCTATAGTCTCTCTCTTTGCAAAAAGTGCAGAAAGATCAGTAAATAACTGGGTTATTTGAGTAGAATAGAAGAACCCAACATTATCTGACAGTTGTGTCTCACATGGCCATTACTAGTGCTCAGCCGGCTGAAAGTAAAGGGTTGTAAAACTGTTACAGAAACTAGTAATTCAGTATTTCTCTGTAGAACTTGCCAAGGCTCACACACACTGTAGGACCTCAAGCAAAATCTTTATTGAGATTTTGCTGCAGCACACAACAGATCCAACGGCACGCTTGGATTGCATATTTTAAAAGCTGGCTTCATTACAGCTACCTGTCGACATCAAAATTGTAAGTGGTGACTGTAAAAAGTTTAGGCTTTTTTTTTTAACTTTTTCAGCGATAAAGCAGAGCACCTCCTACATAAACTGGCCTTTTGTGTTTCAGGTTTTCACTAGGGGATTGTCCAAAGCAGCTCTTTATCCTGTTAGAAACACCTAACAGTACAATATTTAGGTAAAGTAAAAGAACAAACGTGTATGTTTTGCATAAGAAGTACCTGCGAGAAGAGAATGCACTGAACTTCAAAGGCAAAGGGAGGCAAATGGAATTAAAATTGGCTGGAGTAAGTGGAAAAAAACATCACATTACTGCGAGATAACAAATTAAAACAAGAGGCACTCAAACAATGATATCGCACCAAAATAACAAGCTATGCTAACAAGGTCATTAACTAAACAGAGAGAAACAATTTCCATGTGAACATGCTGGTCCTCACACAAACACACTCACTGTTAATTCAAAATCTGTAAACTCGTTTAGGGTGAGAAGCAATGGCTGTCTGAAGAAAAACGATTTTTATCACCGATATGCAAATTTATGCAGCAGGCTTTGACAAAAATCTAATTGGATCATCTGTTCTACAGTCAGATACTGTGGTAGAAACATGGAATTTCTATCATTTAAGGTACTTATCTTCACAATGGGAGAGAGGGAATAAAAAGGCAAACGCACGGATGTACAACAACAACAAAAAGAAAAATCATTAGCAATTTCTCAAAGGGAACAATGAAGCTTAAGTGTTTATTTTCAGTTCTTATGGGTGAACCACTACTTATTATTTACTCAACTTCCCATTCTAAATAAAATACGACATAATGCGGTCCATCCTAAGGCAACACTCGTACCCCGTTGTTTCGCATCCTTAATTAGTCTGCGCCGTGTGGAAACGCCGAACTTGACAGACATGTTAGCAGCGGCACAAAAAAAACTTTGCTCCCGCATCATCGGATTCACCTTTAGAAGATAAGAAATGCCCCCTCACATCCGAGCCAGGAGTGACAGACCCGTTCCTCCAGGATGTAAATCACAACAAAGAGGCTGCACAAGGTGAAAAGAGGGGGATTGTGGGAGCTCTCTTACACACCAAACAAGAGCAAAGGAACAGTGGAGCAGGAGGATCATTTTCTACAGTGCTGTCAGGACATGACACATTCTTCGCAAGACTGCAATTACTGAATACCAGAGAGAGGCACAGTACTTGAGTGAATCGGAAACAGCACACTGTAAGTATGACAAGAGACTATGAGTTAGTGGTTCAAAGGAAAATTAAGTCAATATTTTACCTTTGATCTTAACAATATCCAACACGTGCAAAATTGAATTAGAGCTGGGTTATGTGACGCGATGAAAACAAGTCACAGCCTGTGTCTTTGCTGGTGTCTCTGTGTGTGCTCAGATTTACCAATAAGGCCAATTGATTTAGTCTCTTCAAGCATGAAAATTGTTTAAGCAATATAACACTGCATAAGCTCATAAACAGCCTTGTCAGTACCTTCTTAATTACCTCACAGTGCCAAGCTCATAGCGCTGCACCAAGTTTATAAAAACTGACAGCCTGATCGCAGAGCACCGTTTACCAATTCCATTTGCTCTTATGTAAGGTGACTTGTTTAAAAAGAATTGCAACACCTCTCCTTAATAAGCAAATGTCCAAACGTCTCACACGAGTTCAGAAGCATGTAGGTCGATTATGCATTAGCATCTAGCAGGGGCCATTTCAAAGAATTGCAGAGGAATTTGGCACTCCCAAAAGCTGTTAGCCATGTGCCAGCGATCAGAGAGAGCATGCAGTTACATCAGAAAGCACAAAGGCATACTCACAGCCATGTCCTCATTAGCAGCAAGCTGAGTCTTAATAACGCTCAAGTGTCATTTTACACGGGTTGTCATTGATGTCCCTGATTGTTCTCTAAGGGGTTTCAGCACTCTTGTATTTATTAATGACCTGCCCCGACGTCGTACTGAGAACATTTATTCTCAGGGATCCATATTTGATCATTCATCACATGCTCACGGAATTAATGTGGTAAATGAGTTTCTGCCACAACGGAAATGCAGGTAAATCTTAGCCATGCAGGCAGCCAACTACGAGCGTCTCAGTAAACAGCTCCAACAGTTCATGCCCTTCAGCTCTGGCTCATGCGGTTGCACGGAAACATCTGTTTGTGAGATGTCTAAACTTGTTCAACACCATGACATGTCACACTAACGCAATGATCACACAAAGCAGTACAGGTGGGTAACATTACATTTCATTAAGGAACAGCACACAACATATCAACCTAATGTGCTCTTGCTGACAGCATCTTTGAACAGAACGAGCTCGAAACAAAGGAGCTCTCTGCTCCCACCTTTGCTTCTGCACACTGTAAGTGATCTGCTGTTGCCTTCCATTTCATTAGTGTTGACAAATGACACAGTGCCACCGGCAGATAAGACGGCAAACAGTAGAGGACAGGCCTCCCCGGCCAAGTAAATACAATTTTGGAGCATCTGCAGGCCTTTGAAAACGATTACACTCTCTCAGTAGAGCTGCCCTGTAAGCAAAACATGGGGGATTGTGCGGCAAATGCAGCACTGCTATAATAAGTGTCAACAGGACAAAACATAAAAAAAAGAAGAAGTGTCTCGGGACTGCAGAGGGTTGTGTGACCTGAAATAGATCGGACCAAGAAGACTGGAGTGGGGTGCTGCAGTGAGCTGAGTGGCTGAAGGAAGACAGTCTGACTGCACACTTCCCTTGGCAACTCTTCTGGGACAAAATTGCTGAAGACAAGGTCATAGCCCAGCGTCCAATCTCGTTGCGGGGGCATTGCGGTTCTGCAAATGAAAATGTCACACAGACAGACAGCAGGTCCCACGGGACTGCTACGCAAAGAAGAAGACAAGGCAAGAGGCCACTCAGAAGGGCATTCTTGTAAAACCTCTGAATGTTCAGCTTCAACAGGACCCACTGCACAAAGCGACACATTGTTTTTAAAAGAAATTGCCTGCACACGCTCACTGTTGGCTTTATCCCCACCGGTGTCTTTCATTGCTCTCAGTCTCGGAACTCATCTCCTTCCTCTTCAATCTTGCTGCCACTGCTCCCATGTCACCTTTTTGTCTAGGAGGTCCTGAAGCTGTGCCAGTGGAGCATGGAATTGCCGCAGTACATCACAGCTGTCAGCAATGTCTTTTGCCAGAAATCTACATTATCTCTACCCCTGCCTCCATGTCAACTCGCAAGGTCACTGAGCGGGGAGGTCACATCTGGCACAAATGTTAATGAACCCCACCCGAATTGTCAGCCATCAGCCAACAGGATGTTGGGAGGGTGGGCATTTTATTTTTGCATTGCTGCCAGCACTCTTGTGGCCAAATTCAGATTAATGAAACCTAGATAAAAAAATTATTGGAAGGCTTTCAAGCAAAAAATATTCATCAGTATTCCAAGAGCTGTAAGAGAGTACCCAATATACACTGCGTGTCTACAGTTTGACTCGGTATCATGAGCTGTACTGGATCTGCATATCTGATAGATGTTAATATGTGCTGTCAGCAAATCTTAATGTACACACGCACCCACGCAGGAATGTACTGACGCCTGCTCTCCAGTAAGAGTCTGGCTTCAATTAGATCTGAGAGCGCACAGGAAAAACCCCCACAAACCCTTGATTTTGAGACTTACATTTACATGTAGAGAAGACTGTAAGGATTATTAATATTGTCTTGTTCTTCTGAATCTTAACTGTTAATTATTTTACAGCTACATTCAAAGTACAGTTAAAAATGCAGTAACTTATCAAAGATATTAGTAACATCAAATCACCTTGTGCAGTAAGGTTTTTAAGTACAATAATATTACTAATTTAAAGCCAGAACTTTAAAAAGCTGACTTACTAAAGCACACAATTTAAGCTTGATTTTGACTTCTGTGGGAAATATTTATCCCAACTTACACAGTAACCAGAAACTCCTTTCATAACTACACCGCAAACTTCCGCACCACACAAGTCGCTGTGCTATGTTTCGACCCGACATGAAGTTATCTTTCTCGGAAAGATGCATGTCGCAGAAGGTTACAGCGTAGGGTTAAAATAGGGTTCCGGCTATGGTGTAAGTTACAATGTAGATCTGATGCAGAGGTACAGAGTTCATGTTCACGTGTAACACTATCACCTAAATGAGTGATGGTCAGAGAACTTTCAGTAATAACCTTGTACGTCCTTTGCATCTAAAACTGGGATTATACCTGTTCACACGCCGCTACTGGAGCCCACCTTGATGACTTGCAGCAGTATTCACTGCAGTATAAATCACCAAGCAACTCAAGACTAAGCTGAGCCCCACATACTTGTGGATATTGAAACTGTAACACTGAAGTAGGACAGCTGGAAGACAGATGGTAGTTGTCCAGATTTGATTCTCATTGCCCCCAATGGTGTGTGTCAATGAATAAATGAGAACATTGGTTTTTGCAGAGGTGGCATAGAGGTGTTAAAGATTTATAAAGCATTTATGTGTAAAGTCAGCTGAATTAAGAGATATTTGAACTTTTACTTTAGTCATTTAAAGTAAGTGTTAAATAAGTAATAAGCATAACTGGCCTGAATTTGTAGGATTCTGTATTAGTTTTATTTTTATGGCCTTTTATGGTCTGCTCCTCTTTTGCTAACCATCTTATATTGTAAACAATCAGAATAGTATTAATACTACACTTGCATTTTTTTTAAACATGTTCCAGTTAAATGGAGAAGTCCTATTTGGCAGCTAACAGTACGGGGCAAATATGGGAAAACAAGAAAGTGCTATCCTATACTGCATGATCTATTTTTCCAAACAAACTGGGTCCAATAAACTTTCAAATAACAATAAAGTAAAAAATAAAGTTCAATAACTTTCAAAGTGAACCAAACTTTTTCCTGCTGCAGAATTTTACTTAAGTGCATCAGTGCACTTAAGTATACGCAAGTTATTCCATCCATTAATGTGATAAAAGATATTAAGATTGTCAGTCAGCCATTAAGTACAAATTATAGGCATCCAACTGAACTGTCTATTTCCTTTTGTTTATTCTTAAGGACAATTCACAATTGATTCTTCACCTGTATCCTTTTTTAAAAACATAAATATACATCAAGTTACAAAGCTGATCTCCACACACATCCAAATCTACTCACTTTTCTCCTTGCAGCTTGTTGGTTTTCACTATGAGGTCCTGTGTTTGCTCTTTTGCAGCCTGTAGAAGAGGAATTATGTTTAAAAGACAGTTTACAATAACTATATTCCCAAAATAAACTCTAGAATCACTTTAGTCATATTTTTGATACACGCCATCAAGCCTATAAGAATAAACGAGGTCATGTTTTTTAAACTTACAGGAGAATTTTGAAACATATGGAGCTTATTAACGTACCTTCAATCTATTGGTCATTTCTTCACAACATGTGCTCATCGCCTGGACATCCTCGTGAACACTTTCAAGCTCCTACAGATCATGTGAAATCAGTTACACCAGCACTGATGCACCTCTGATCAAAAGCTAAACACAAGTCGTACTACAGTGTGCCGTGAAAACATTTCTAAAGCTGGTCCAGACCACACATTTTTGTGTTTTGGATAAAGAAATATCCAAATTGTAAGCATATTTTTATTTTATTAGATTTTATTAGATTTCTGCAAGTCGTCTGGGCTCTGAACTCTAGATCAGTGACTCGCCCAATAACTAGTCTTTTCGCACAAGATCTAGTGAGTTGCATAAAGAGAGATAAAGTATCTGTAGGACCGATCTTGGATATCAGCTTTCGATTAAGGAATGTACTAGTGTGATATTTGGATTGGATAGCAGCCTGAGCCTTACTCAAAATGCTTGATCTGGTGTTGTGACAACAGCTGATTTAAAAGGCCAATGCATTTAATTCAGTTCTTAGTTTACAGCACCACAAATCAGCTGCAGTGCACCAGTTTCTAATGGAAGAGCCAACATAGCAGGGAGGAAGCTCACATCAAAAGGTGAGAAGTTTGGAGGCTTTTCACATCTGTGATGCTAAAAGCTTTTCTATGTATGTTTGCAAAAGCTTTAACCGTTAACTGTGGTCAAATGAGTTGACATAACTGACAACATCCAGCATGCTTTCCCTAATACAGAAATTCCCCAAGTATGTGCTAGGGCCTATTGATGGGGTGTGAAGGTATGGTAGTTGCGCCCATCAGTTACAATCAACTCATTAAAAAATAATAAAAATAAAAGAATTAGTCAACTGAAATTATTTTTTTTCCTTACGCAATTTGAAAACTTTAAACCGATTGAAACACACAATTTTGAAAGCTGAGCCTTTTCAAATGTTACCTGACTTACTTCTATAGGATGAAGGGTAAATCAGATTATAGTCCTTTTGGTCCAATCATTGTACGGGTCTATAAAATAAAATTCTTCAGGATTGGCTCCAAAAGTCATGCAAATAATTTAATTTAATTTGTGTGATATTCAGAGATGTGACTACAAGTTTGACTGCATGGCAGACAGTTTTCACATGTCAAAGTGGGCCACAGTGGTCTGAAGTTGGGGAATGGCTGCCCTCAAGGCACGCTCACTCCTAATCTTGTTATGTTTACCGCATTTGTATCTTCTTAGCTCCACTCAGCATGTTGTGTGTGTATGTGAGGTGATGCACCCATAGTGTGACTAAGAGCAGGGAATGGAGAAACCAGGATGACCATGAATGGCCATTTGGCCACATGCAGTGAAGACTTTAAACTTACTCTAAATGAGACTTGTGCAACTAAATTTACAAAATAACATGAATGCATTTTTTCCTTCTACCAGTTCATCATTTACCAGCAAATACCAACTCTGTAAAGTTATATTCTTGGAAGTATTTACATTCTACATTTAAGTTCAGTAGGATATGCTGTTGCTTTAAACAAAAGATGAAATGATTCCCAGTTCTCTTCTCTCCTCGGAATAAGTAATGCAGTTTATTGAAACAACAATTGTACTGGATCAGTACTTGATATTGATACCACGGTATCAGCACTGTACTGTACCTTCTCAGCGTATTGTATTTGTGGCCTGAGAGGTCAAACCCACTGGTAAAAACATCCGTTAATTGAATAAATGCTGAAAAAGCACACAAAATATACAACTGAAGAAAAATAAAAGTTAAAAAAATCTTATAAATAATAAAAATTTAATAAAACCAAAGCTCCCTTAACTGCAACAGAAGTGATTTAAGGGAGATAATAACATGAAGTAAAGACAACATCATAAAGCTACTGAAGTGATAGAAACTGAAAGATGCAACGGACTCTATTGAGACATGCCTGAAATAAGCAGGCGATCTGTCAGTGTTGTGAGAGAGAAAAACAGGAAAGGCAATAAATAATAAGGCATATAATCCTGTAGATATATATTTGCTGTTAGCTGTTTACTGCAGCTGTTCTCTCACGTTATTGTCTCCTCTAAATCATCCTCATTGTGTCTGTGTGTTCTGTTGCGTGTTTTGTGAGCTTTTCATTTGTCTGTGATTTTGCAGTGTTTTTACATTTCAAACTTCCTTCATCCTGATGCTGGTAAGACAATATTGTGAAAATCAATCCTTCACTGTCATTCAATCATCTTTAACTTAAATTTTCTGCTGCCTTGATTATTCTAATGCACTTTTCATGTGCATCTCTTGGTCCTCATTAGCTCGTCACCAACTGGGGCACAACGCAAGGAGCAAGGCTGCTAACAAAATCTAGGGGGTGGTCACATATTACACCTATTCTTGGATCCCTTTACTGGCTTCCAGAGATTTTTAGAATCCACTTTAAAATTCTGTTATTAAGATATAAAGCTCTACATGGACAGATCCCTGCTTATCCCTGCTTCTAAGACCTTATTAATGCACCCAGCCTCTCAGTCTAACCAAGGTTATTATTAATATTATTATTATTACTATCATCATTGTTATATTTTTTTAAGTCACAGTGCATTTTTAATTTCTCAGCGCTACCATAGCCTTGTATCAGAAATGGAAAAAACTGAATCAGTGCTTCCTTAGTACGAGAACAAAAACTAACTTTAAATTACTTTTGGTGCATTTGAAGTATGAATATATATATAAAGGGAAGAGATGTCTATGATTGAATGATGGCATTTTTCTCCACAGAAGCAACTTTAAAAGCATTAATAAATTAGTTTTGGAAATGACATTGGCACACAGAACTACATAAAAGTAATGACTCATTCTTCGTCAGAACAAAATATCCAGTATTAAAAGACTATGAATGCCCAGATAAATTGTTTGGAAGTAGTAGAAGTCTTAATAAATCACTCTCTCTAATTTCACTCCCTGAAATGCTGTTTTCTTTAGAAATAAAAAGTCCTAATATTTGCTGTTTTTATCAAATAAAGTTAAAAATTAACAGATTAATTTGCTCATTGTGGAAATCCCAAACCCACCTGAGTTACTGCACATATATTCTATAAATTTTTCTGGCTATGATCCCACAGCCTTGAGAGCTCATCAGTTATAATAAACTCCGTATCACCTCTTTTACTCCTTTAAATATTCGTGCAAACTCCTCGTTGATCGCCAGACTTCGCCTCTCTATATCCCCGCGAAGATTTCTCCTGGTGCGTAAACTGTTTTCGGTGAAGAACACCGACAGCGCCTTCAGAGCCTCAAGCATCTCCTGGAAGTACAAAGCAACAAAACAATTACTGTCAGCTGCAGTGTTGTGACAACTGTAATGTCCCAAGCTATCTGCTGCTTTAGCTGACAAATTCACATATCTCAAAATGAACATAAAATGTGGAAATAGTTTTGTGGCCTGCATTTTCACACTTGAAGTGTATGTTTCCTTTTATTTGAGCTAAATAACAAGCATTTTCTGGTGGAATAACAAGAGTGAATGGATGCAGCAAAAAGCTAAGTCTTGGACAGCTAAAGATCTGACCAATGTTATTACTGAGCTTTGATAGAGTCAGAGATGATCAACTGCCACCTAGAAAGATTATCTTCGAAAAATCATTCTAATAATAATGAACGGCTGATTTAAACACGACTTATTTCGTTGCTACATTCAGCTAGTTAGCCAAATAGCGAGAAGCTAACGTCTTCCCACTTACCTTGTCGTTGTCAAGTCTGGTTTCTAATATCTTATTAAGCTTCCTCGACAGAGGATTGTTCGGCTGTGAAGCCGCATTTACATTTTGTGCTGCAGTCGAGCTGTCAGCTGAAATTTCTACTTTAGTATCAGCCATTGTACACAAACACTTCCACGTCAACTTTCGGAGAGATGTTGTGGTCCGTTTGAAATAAACGTCCGTCTGGATTCCTGACTAGAAACGGTACAACGTTCCATCATGTGTGAGCTCAATATTCGCAATAATGCGGAATTAAAATAGAGGCTTTGAAAGTTTATATATACCCATTTTACACTCCCGTGCCTTTAAACTACTATAGAGGCTTTAGCTAAACCATTTAAATAAACTTGTTTTTGTTAACTGACTGCTATGTCCTCGAAATTACTGCAAGTGCGGGACAAGCGCTGAATGAAATGGTCATATTTACGTTTACAACGAATAGAGTAGGCCCAAGAGGCTTCATTATTTCCAGTTTCTTGTGTCGTCAGTCATATCTGTGTCACATTAACGTTAACACATATGAAGGATGACACAATAATGTAAAGAATTATAGCCTGTAAAGGACAGGCTGAATAACTTCCTCCATCTAGCTGCCTTCACACAACTCACAGGGAGCAAAGCTGCATTTAAATGCTACTGGCAATATTGCACTCTTTAAAATTCAAGCATGAACACGAATCAGAAATGAATAAATGAAAAAAGCAAACACAAGACATTGTTACTAATCTGAAAATGTTGAATAACCCACTTTTGCTCAACTGCACTAAGCACTTCCTTGGTTTTATGCAATTAGGATAGTGGGTAAAAACTCTGGAAAGTGGAAAAGTGCCACATGTGCTGACAATAATAGCCTAATAATAGGCTTGTACTGCTAGATAAAAAAAAAAACATAATAGTGAGACTGACATTGTAATAGGCAGTAGTGCAAATTGCATTACGAAAAAATATGTACACCATAATTCTATGAAAAAGAAGTGTGTGAAGTGTGTGATTATATATATATATATATATATATATATATATATATATATATATATATATATATATATATATATATATATATATATATATATATATATATATATATATATTGTGTGATATTCAGAGATGTGACTACAGAGTTTAGACATATGTCCAAACATATGTCTAAACTCTCCCTTAAGGATGTCCTGTGCAAATACTGACATACAATGTCAGTCAATATTGAATTAATTTACCTGAATATGAGGTTACCTAAACAAATGCAAAGCTAGATGTGGTAAAAATTTTAACATGAAAGACACTGACAGCTTTTCGTTATCTTGAGCATCCCGAAGGATTTAGTACGAGAACGTGCATCGTTTTCAAAGGGTCAGTGAATGCACCAGGAGCCTGTAGGAGCGATAGTAGCGGCGAGTCCAGCCCCTGGGTGGGGATTTGTGTGATTGATGGTCGCCTCCTGAGAGTGTTTTATGGACCCGCCCCCCTCCAGCCCTCCCTCGCTCGCTCGCTCGCTCTCTCTCTCTCTCTCCGAGGAGGAATGTGGAAACGGGAGTTAAGTCAGACTGCACCGCACATTTGTGCGCCCGCACAGGAGTAAATAATTGATCATCCTTTCAGTTACATATATTGACGAGCACGAAGTGATTCATGAGCCAATTCTGCTGTCACTTTTTGGATTTACATTCCAGGAGCGAACGCATTTCTTCTGCATTTTTCCCTCGTCTGAAGAAAAGTTTGCTTTTAGATCCAACACAGCTGGAGTCTGCAGATGGAAACAAGCTCTCAGTGCACACCGAGCGCACCTAATTTCGGAGGTCTCCCAACATGTAAGCTTTCCTCTGCTTTCCCCCTGTGTTTGCCCTGTTTTCATTCTTTTCATTCCGATAGTGTAGGCACTGCGATAATGTGTTCCTTAAGGTCACCCCTAGCAAAAAATCACTATGTTCTAGAAGTGGCGGCTCATGAAGACACTTTAACTGTGTTTCCTGTACTAAGCATCCAAATTCTACTGATTTTGTGAGTATGGGTCATAGTCAGTTACGATATAATACTGTTTGTAGCTTAAGTTTAAAGTTTATTATAGCGATTAGCACTATTTTAAATATCAAACTAAATTTGAGTTATTCTGAGTTATCCCAGTTGTTCCAATTATAGGACGTACTAATTAGCATTCACATTTACTTTCTTATTATATATATATATATATATCTTCAATGAATTCCTATATGTAATAAACAGAGAAGCCCAAGAGTAATAAGTGAGATGGAGAATAAGCCAGCCTTTAGTTCATCAAACTTGGATTAATTATTGACTAAATGAATATGATCGTGACTGTTTTTCCTCTTAGATCTTAAATCTATTTAAATCACAATTCAGAAATATGTCATTTTAGTCTACTTTAGTCTAGTCTACTAAGTTCCCAGTTTAGCTGAGGACTTTTAAAAACACATCTTACTAATTAACAATCACACAAAAGACCTGATTAGAGAATACCTGCCTGATGATGTCATAATTGAAGGTCTTTATTCCCCTGATTTTTCTCCTGTCTGTGATTCTTTTCCTCTGCTTGTGTTAGTGATCCGTTTATAAAGACCGGGGAACACATTTCTTGTTTTCAGGGTCACATGTCAAAGCCCGCAACCTGTTCACACAGATGATTTGTCTGGTCAGTGCTCAGTTTGGATGTTTCTCTTCCTCTTGACAGGAACCCGGAGTCACTGAGGAGGTGAAGGCTGCTAGTGTTAAATGCTCACTGCAAGACTTCCCACAACATAGCAACTGCTCATATAACTGCTGTTAGTTCAGTGTGAACCATTTGCAGACTGTTTACCATGGCGTCTAGTCTGACATGTACGGGTGTTATCTGGGCCCTGCTGTCCCTGCTGTGCGCTGCTGCTTCCTGTGTTGGCTTCTTCATGCCCTATTGGCTGCTGGGAATACAGATGGACAAGCCAGTGTCCTTTGGCACTTTCCGTCGCTGCTCCTACCCAGTGAGGGATGAAGAGAGCCAGACCACGGTGATGCTGGAGCAGTGTGGGAGGTACGCCTCCTTCCACGGCATCCCGAGTCTTGAATGGAGGATCTGTACTGTGGTGACAGGCGTGGGATGTGGCCTCCTCCTGCTGGTGGCGCTCACAGCTCTCATGGGCTGCTGCATCTCTGACCTCATCTCACGTACAATCGGTCGCGTGGCTGGCGGTATTCAGTTTGTTGGTGGTGAGTATTTATATGCGTGTGTGTGTGTTCGTCTGTGTGCGTTTGAGCATGCTCGTACCTGCAGCCAACTCTGAGCCCAACTCTACAATATGCTCACTGGGCTGTGACTGCTGGCATGCAAGGCAGAAGCTCTGACTGCAGTTATGAAAAGTGAACAGATCACTCATTTGTTATGGTTTGCTTTCTGTTGAAAGATGGTTTAAAGAGCCTCTGTAAACCCCTGAGATATAGATGTTTATAGAGATTATGAAGGATGTAATGCCTTTAATTAACTTCTCGTCAGATTTGGCTCAAACCCATTTGCAGGCACATCAGCGAGGAAACAAGGCAGTATAGAAATCTCAATACTTTTCTTGGGCAGCAAACCTGCATTCAGTCCAGTTAAGCTGTTACTTCCTCCCATACTCGTTGCATAGGAAATGAAAAACCATCCCCGATATCTTGATCTTAATACTTACTTAGATTTAATATAGTAAAGGTTACCCACTATCTACTCATTGCAGTTTGGAATTGAACAGATTTTTTGTAAAAATGTGGCAAAAAGTGGCAAAAACTGAAATATTAACATCATCACATGAATTCTGAGTGCCTTTTGGCCATGTACAGCTTTGGTCCAATTAGAGGAGGTGTGTGAATATGCTGAATCAATTATTGTATTGTATTGTATCTTTATTTATTTCAGACATATACAGAAAAACAAACAAACAATATGTACATATACTTGCATTTACAAATATGAATATATGTGTAAATACACACACGTATGTGCTGAGATAAAACAAAAAAGAAAATAAATAAAATAAAAAGGAGTCTAAATGACATGAAATGACAATTATTAGGTCTGAAATGGAGTAGGAAGAAGTATAACATACTTATTAATCCCTACCCCATGCTCAACATTCTATTGAATCCCACTATTCACCTAATTCCCATCATCACTTACCCCACACAATAAACAAGGAGAACATGTATAAACATAGCTACAGTGATAGATATAATTATATAATGAAAACGTGGATTTTATTATACTTTCCTTTATTTTACTATGATCACTTGTTTTCCCCGTGCTTGTTTCTGTGGAGCCAACATATGGTATCAATTTTATGTCTTCTCTTTGTAGTTTGACTTTTGAAATTATACCCACACTTTCTCTTCTGTGCCCCTAAAGTTTAATTGACACCTCCGGCATTGCTTTTTGTAAAGACAGAGTCCCGTCCTCACTGCAGCGTTGGCCCTGAAAACGTCCTGTTGTTGGCTGTTTGTTTGATTCCGCTAAGTGGACACTGTTTCGCACAGCACCAGTTTTGTTTGTTTGTGCTGTTGGTTTTGCACATGTGTACTCTCGGGACGTGAGGTCTGAGGGAAGTCTTCCACTGAAGCTGCGAGTTTCTCTGCCCTAGTTTAAGAAGCTGCGGCGTTCCAGTCCTCTCATTAGCTCAAAAACGTTTGCTCACATACTGTGGCTCACCACTCTGCTGTTTACAATCCCCACCACTTCACTTTGGCTTCAAAAAGTGATGTGACATAGAAGCAGGTTGCGGGCAGATTTGACAGAGCTGCCAGGTTTTTTCCCGAGGGATAAATCTACAGAGGGCCACCACAACATGCCATGTCCCCGTTCTAAAAAGCTTAGCTACTTAAGAACATCGGTATTAATGATGTATAATACGGAAGATGATTAAGGTGAAGGCTTGCTGCTTTATTCAGAAATGTGTACCTTTATACAAGGAAAGCTCCTTTTAAGTTCACAGCAGCCCCATACGTGGAGCCTTACAGCAAGCTGCTATTTCTGGTTATAGGATTAAAAATTCCCCGTCTGTCTTTCTTGCGATTTCTCTCTTTCATAGACTCACGAATCCAGACATGCATGAATTTCGACAGTGGGAGAGTGAAGCAAGGCAGCACGCAATACAACGAAGATCAGATCTTTTTTAACTCGAATGCTGGTGAGCCAAAGGGCAGAGATGTCTCAGAAGGGCTAATTGGAAGTGACACAACTGGGAAACTCAGTGGGCTGCACCATGTATTGTCTTTTATCGCTAACAAAGTGTTGAAATATCCAGGCAGGGAGGGGAAGTTGAGAGGGAGAGAGAGAGGACGGGAAATACCTGATGACTGAAACACCGAGCATTCACTTCTCATTAACTGAGAACCTGGCTGAGAAATAAAGATCTGCAGCAGAACAGCTGCAGAAGGTGCCGAAAAGTGTGTGATCAAATATCAGTGATTAGCCAGAGCAAGGACAGTTTGGGAAGCAGCGAAAGTGAAGTGAGCCTAATGGTCCGCTCTCTGATACCGGTGCCATTCTGATTAATGAAGAGCATCTTGCCAGAGAGACCAGGACCTCTGAGAAGGCACGAGTAAACCATCCACTTTACATCTTCCTGTAATTCATCTCCTTCTGATGAAACAGATTAGAGTTGAAAGGAATCAGTTCTTTATCCCATTAGTTGGAGAGAAAGACTTTTAACAATGGCTGTTATTGTTTCTAGTGTTGTTGTTTACCTCTTATAACAGCGTTTTATTCCCAGCTCACTACAGGCAAGGTTGTTCCAGAGCTTGTTAATTGCTAATGGCTGAGGCCCAGATTTCCTCTAGGAAACAGAGCTGGAGTCAAAGTATGAGAGCAGGAGACTGCTCTGGTTCATAAATCCTGTACTTGCACCAAACCACTGCGTTCACTGTAGCGTCTTGTCTTATACAGCGTTGGGGACTTAAACCGGCTGTGGCCCAGACGACAGATTCAAACATTAAGATTCTTGACTCGGATTTTGTTGTTGGGGATTTTGTTCCCCCCCCTGCAGAGCCTTGCCTTGTCTTTTTTGCATGCTTCAAGTGGAGCTAGACACAGCAGGAAGAAAGCTATTTTAAAGCTATGATTTAAACACCTTCTGTACCTTTTAAATGTTCTCTGCTTCCCCCATACCAAAATAAACTAACAATAAGTTGTGTTTTTATGTTTTTAATTTAATTTTGTTTGGATATTTTGTATTGTATCAATTCTTAATGACTAACAATCACAAGTCCTATGACTGGATAACTGCTCTGCCCAAGCATCAGTAAATATTGGATATAATTGATAATAGCCTGGAGCTTGTGGCTGCAACATTGGCTTTTTTTTTTTTTTTTAACAAAGTCACTCTGTATTTATATGTTGCATTGCTTACTCTGTGTGCCATTCAAAGGCAATGCAGACTGTGCGCTGAAAAACTTCAAATATGTTTAAAATCTACTGATGTCTGAAAGCACACAATCCCTGCCTCGGGCTGCCTCTCAGCCCAGATTGAAGTTGGAGGTTTCAGTCTCCGCCATGTGCTCTGAATTGGGTCCGATATCAGGATTTTGTCCAGATCTCAAAACCTTGTCTGAGACAGGCTAAGTCAAGCAGTGTGTGTGACTGGCCTTAAGGGATTAATAACCTTGTGATATACCCAGATGCCAAACTGCACCATAGCTTAAAAGCCTAAAAACCATTTTACAAAATAGGCAGGAAAACAATGCTGAGATGCCAAAGTAGAGGAAAGCAACCTATTTTTAATCACACCTGATGAAAATACTTGGCGTTATACATTTGTTCAGAAATAACAAAGGCTTGATTAGCATTGTTGTTGCTTGTAAAAGAAGAAAATACAAAATGATCTTTCCTATCATTTCTTTGTTGCTCAGTAAAGGGGAATTTGAAGAAGTGTAATTATTTTAAAGGTATTAATTCCGACATATTGTTAAGACCAAAGCATTGCAGTTTGTTGCAGTCCAAGATAATAACTGGATCTGCATTTATATGACAGAAAACTATGCCATATCTTCATTTCAAGGCACTCAATCAAATAAAAAAGTCTCTGATAAAAAAAAAACAAAAAGTGCTAAAGTGACAGTGGTAAAGCATTGTTCCAAAACATAACCTGCGATCTCTCGATATATTGCCTCGACCTGCAGAAAATGTCAGCTGGATTGAAGTCATTATAACTGCTGATAAAAATGTCAGCAGATATAGCAACTCAAGGCCAGTGGGTATAAGCTATATTTTACTGAGAGTGTGGGGAGCTGCTATGTCCTAAAATTGAAGGTGAAACAACAAGACAAACAATATAATGCATGACAGGTTCTGCTTGTCCTTTTTCAGGGACTTTCTCAGGGCAGCGTGTTTGGTGGAAATAGAGGACTTCATATGTACTGCTACAGTTTCAGAGGGGGTGCAGACCTTTGAGGTATACAATCTCCTGGGATATAAAACAAGAAATAGCTCAGCGCAGCGTTTTCACTACTATAAGGGAAAGTTGTGGTCAGCAGGGAATCTATAAAGTCTCACTTTTTTCATGAAGAACTCTTCACAGTTTGAGGGAGAAAATCCAATGCTATCACTGTGGGATGGGCTAAAAGCATTTATTATTGATTAGAGACATTTAATGTCTATTACATTAAATGTTAGCCCAGGGTTCTGACAGCTCTTTGATGAAATTAGATCAGAAAAATGTGGTTTTTCAAATGCATCACTGTTCCCTTGCTGCCCTGTGAGGTCTTCCAGACTGAGATGATAAACTTGCAATTTTATGTGACATGTTTTATCCTTTGAGTGTTTGCAAAGCTTCATTTTTTATACTTTCTGGGTTTTTTTTTATTTCTTCAAAGCAGAACTGGAGAAAGGACTAAAGCTTCAAATAGACTGAAAGTACAAACAGAATATAGCAAAAGTTGGTGAAACCTTATTAGTCCGGCTTGTTTTAGCAGAAGGACGTGCTTATGAGGGAAACCATGCGACACGTTGACTCTTGCAGCTGCAGTTTGCACAGACGTGTTGACCGTCCTGGCTGAATACTTCCCACACCAGCCTCCACTGAAGCTGCAGTTGATCTGCGATATCAAATAATTGGCCATGTTGCTTCTCCATTTCGTTTTCTGGTTGATTGGCTCTGTTTGAACCTCTGTGCCAGCCACTCTTTTTGGCCACACTGCTGTGGAATGTCGGTCAGTGAAGAATATGAAGCAGCACATCAAATGCACTCAACTCGATCTGTCTCACTCACTTTCTTGAGTAGCTCTGCCATTTCCACAGAAGTGACCCACCTGTCACATATAACATGTTAAAACGGTATCCCGCTCATGTGTTGGCGAGGCTGGATGACATTTACTACCATCTCTGTCTGCACTGCCTGTGTAGCTCAAAGGGTATATGGAGGGCATGGACATGAGTGATAAATTTAAAGACATGTAAATAAATTACAGATGGGCAGCCTTCATGGCTTTCATAATTTTGCCAAGGGCTATTTGGCACAGCCTTGTGTTGTCCTGTTTTGGAGCCATACCAGCACAGCCAGGAGCTTTGTCCTTGTGGCTGCTTTGTGAGTTCTTGCCAGCTGGATCCCACCCAGTCCCAGAATGCGTGCTTCCACTCCCCTCTCGCCACCGGCACTCATTTTCGAGAGGTTCAACAAAATGAAATCGCATCCATATGAGGGAGGCTTCAGCACGAGGGGCTCGCATTTCCCGGGAAATATTCTGTCTGGAACAGTGTCTCTTGACAGTCATGTGTAAATGGTGTCAGATCACAAGACATTTCCAGGGGAGGGGGTTGGGCAATATTTAAATATTTCCTGACATGCACTGTTATCCTTTTTACTTCCAAAGCCTATCTGTATTCCTCCCTCCTCATAGGCCTGCCAGTCTGATTTGATGATGATGGACTGCAGTGTCTCATCTGTCATGTAAGCACTGGAAACAATTAATGAGAAAGCATATGTTTAAGAGAAGGGAGCCAGGACTTTTCACTGTGGACAAGAGTCTAGTGTAATGATGTTTAGAACTGTGTCTTGCTCTTCACTGCTTATGTTTCAGGCCTCTAATGGTTATAAAGTGGAAGTCTCTACCTCTGGGTTGATTGATCACCTAAAGTAAAGACCACTCTTACGCTGTAATACGCTCATTTAGCCCGGCAGCTATTTTCACAGTGCACTGTTGCCTCAAAGCTCCACTAATACCAGCGTAAGAGTGTTTGGAGTCAAAGAGCAGTGAAATGTAGCATGTGAACTATAGGCAGTCTATTGTCTGGAGGGTTCAGGTCTGTCTTTTTCATTCACCCTCCACTCTCTGAATTTGTTTTCTGCCATTCAGTTTGGGGGTACTTCAGTATTATCTCCAGTGCTCTCAGTCTTTAACTCTCGATATCACGCCTATTTCACCTTTCCCCTATATGTGCTTTGTGTCCACCCATCTGTGTCCATCCCCTCTTTTTCTCCATCCCTTTCTCACGAGTGCCTCCTCCTACTCCTCTCAGCGGCACTGTACATTGCTGTTAGCTACAAGCATGAAAAAAATGGATTGGGCCAGTAACCGGTGACCCGAATAGTGGACCTGGTCTAAGCCAGAAAGACAGAAAGAGTGAACAAATGTTAGAAAGAAAAGAGTGAGGCAAAAAAAAAAATAAAGATAGAAAAGAGCGGAAAGCTCAGCATCAACAGGGATTTGGTTTTGTCAAACAGGAAGTCTGGGGAACTAAAGCACAGACAGAAGGGTTATTTCAGTTTATTCCTCTGTTAAGTCATTGTTTTCTCTGCTGTAGTTGCAGGCGTGCTTCATATCAGATTGTTTTTTGTCGCGGGGAACATAACTGTGTCTGCATTCGTGTCTGGCTTTGAAGCAGCTGTAATAACAGACAACTAGCAGCTTGATCGTTGAAGGGAATTGGTGATTTGGGGAAATGAATTTCCTAGCAATTAAACTATAAGTTGATTAGATGATTAGCTGAGTTGCAGGAAAAAAATCAACAACAATTTTGGTAATCAAGCAATTATCCACTGTTAATTTAGGAATTTAGCAAGTGAAATGTCAGAGATTATCCAGCCACTCACAGCTGTAGTTGTTCCTCACTGTTGCCTACACAAAACATTTCGTTTGACCCTTGCCCGCATCGACATCAATATTTCCTAACCTTTTTCTGGCATTTTATAGACTGAGTAATTTATTAATCAACACTTAGCTTAATCAGAGTGCAGTGTTCATCATAGTAGTTTAGTGTGTTAACAGCCAGAGCTGATGGAAATGCCATTAGTTACAGTATGTGGTTTTCTGGAGCTTTATCTTAATAATGGCACTTGATGATGTTACCATCCATTATTCATCCTGGGCCAAAGTGGTGGATTGACCTACCAACACTGCCTTCCTCGAGTTGTGAAACTTTGCGTCTTACTGTGTAATATTTGTTGCTTGTTGTTCTAGACCATCAAAAGTTTGTTTTCTGGGACCTTCTCCTCTGTTTTCAGAGAAAGGGCAAAGTACACAGAAAAGTAATTGTTAACACATCTCAGATCTTTGCCACTGACAACTAAAACAGTGAATACTGTATGCATGAATGGGTGAATCAGTGCTTAAACAGATGCTTCACAGATGGTAGAGACTCCACTCCTCTGTATCACTGATGACACATTGTGGAGGGCATGCATGATGTCAGCGTCCAGGTCTTTGCTCACAGTGAGCAATACTGAAGTGGCAGGCACAAAAGTAAACTCTTTTAAACAGAAACACAAATAGCAGACAATGCAAAGAGAAAAACATCAACACATACCTGGATCACCACATGCTATGTCTAATTGGAGATGAAGAGGACGAAAAGCCCACATTTGACCCGTTAGACGCTTCCGAGGGAGACCGAGGCCATGAGTTGGCTGAATAAATGAATAAGTATAGATTGTATGGATTGGCTCTCAGCCCTATGGGATAAAATAGTTTGCTCTGTATTCATACCCTGTTTTACAGTCTCAGAGGCACCATGCCTTTAACACTACAGTTAATTATACCCTGTTCTTCCAAGTGAGAGGAATGTGAGGTCAGTGCTTCTTTTGTGCTGCTGCGTAGGTCAAATAGCAGGCCGGTGAGAAAATAGAATATATGCTCAATGTATTGAGATGACTCAGCTAGGACTACTGAGAAGTGTATTTTTGCTTAAGAAAAATGTCTAAATTGTGTGTTTTCCATCAAACTGGATCTGCATTAAATTTCAAATTTGCGTATTCAAAGAGCCAATGCGAAGATTCATTTCAGAGTGAGTAATTCCCTCCTTTGACTTGTAGATGTCTCATTTAATTTGACTTAGGGAAACCAAGCGTTTCCCATTTTTTTTTATCACTGAAAGGCCAGAAATAGCATTAAACGCTGCATGGCAAGCCGGAGCCGTCCGTTTGTGGAAGAGTGTAAGCACTGTCTCTGGGTGAATTAGATCAGGGTCAGTGTACAGCTCTGGGACAGACCCTGTACTTCAGTGGGTCACTCAAACACATGTGAAGACAGGTGAAGATGACATAGAAGGCAGCTGAAGATCAGATCAGAGGAGGACAGGGGTCACCTGTGCACCATGTCACCTAATGACATGGTGACTGTAGTTGCACGTGTGAATTGGACTCTTTTTTTTTTACATTTTTTAGCATGAAAGGGTTGCTTTTTGTATGCTTTTATTTTCTGGTGGGTGCCTGTAGATAACTCTGCATGTGACTGAGTTTATTAATGTCCTGCCTGCTGAGTCCTAGGCTTGCCTCTGCTGTCTGCCTTAAGGAATGGTGGGAATTTGGGGTAAATATATTCTGCCCACTAACCGTCCCCAGTACAATTTTAAGTTGAAGGGCTTTTATTAGTTGCTTGTGCTGCACAAGAGAAAGTGTTAAAATTGGCCTAATTTCACAGTTTTCTTTATACTATCTGTGTTAAAATTCACATTTATCCAGGGATTTTTCCAATACACACTCTGCACAGAGTGTTTGTGTGTTTAGTGTTCGATATAAGTCAAATGTGCCGTGTAGGCTTTTTCTTTTCCTTTTCTTTTTTTTTTTGAAGCAGGAAAATATCACCAAAGGCACCTTGGTGTAGTAATAAGCAAAATGTCACTCCCATCATTATCATAAAATGACAACCATGTAATTGTGCCTCATGAAATTATGTCTCAGGGAAAAAGTGTGCATGCCTCAGTTTTTAAAAGGCTGACACAAGCTGAAGAATAATCTTCAATTTGTGGCTTGTGGCTGTACTTGTGTTGACTGCTGAGGCCGAGTGTTTTGGTGGAAGTAGTTTTCCTTTACTTCCCAGACTCTCATTCCAGCTGGTCAGCAGCAGTTGGGTGGGATTTTCCCATTACTTGATCTGGTTTCCACAGCAGCAGGGGGTGCAGAACCAGAGGAAAGACAGAGAGATAGGAAGAGAAGAGGGGGGAAGAGGAAAGAGAGGGTCAACATTTGTCTAAATCCCCGGAGTCTTGTAGTGGTTGGGGGTCTGCTAGATAAACAGGTTAAGTTACACCACCACCATCCAGCTTACAGTCCGTTCAGCGCTCAAAGTCTATTTTTACCCTCTTTGGGCAGATTGTTGTCAAGCCTCAACAGCTAAATGGCACCTTGTTGACTGGCCTTCAGGTGAACCTAGAAGAGAGAAAGAAATTGCAACAACAGCAAGGCATAAACAAAGCCCAGCATGAAAAAGCTTGAATTCAGGCAGTTATCCTAACCGCGAGCAGACAAAGGCTGTGAAAGCAGACTGAAATAAGAGACCCCAAACTGGGACGCCCATTCAGTTTACCATACGACATAGTGGCTGGTTGTATTTTGAGCCACTCAGTTCAAAATAAGCCTCTGAAAGCATAACACAGTGTCTCTGGAATGCACAAAGTAAGCTTCCATCTCTGAGAGAGTTTGAAGAGGCTATAAAGGGGACAGAATACTCCTCTACCCATATTTGTATATGTTTATGAAGATCAGCAGGAGGTGACCATATATAGGATTGTTGTGGAAAACAGCTCTGCAGAAGAGCCGTCTGGGGTTTGGCAGCTTTTACACAAAGTGTCACAAAGGAAAGGGTCTTATAAAAGATAAACTTGTATTGGAAGCTAAATCAAGGACTTGTTGTGACAAGTTGGGTCAGGTGCAGTGTACAAACAGCCTTGGGGTTGGTGGGGAATACTGATATTAGTCATGATACCTTATCACTTTCCTCACCTGTTATAAGAGTTGAGAACAGTGTGTCCTGCCTGTGGGCTCCACCTCCTCTGCTGCCATGTTCGTGCACTGTATTACTGTTACTCGCATCATTTCATTTTTGTTTTCACGTTCTTCTTCTTTCACCCGTGTGCATTCTTTTTGTTTGTTCTTTTATGTTGAACAAAAAGCAAGATGTCACAAAATACTTGGCTTAAAAAAATGAAAGCTGAGAGTTCTGCTCCTTTTCAAAGGGAGTTCGGGAACAAAGGTACTCTTTGACTTTGCTGTCTGCTCTAATTCTGGATCTCACCCATTCTGACTCCCCTGTGTTTTGATCCCAGGCCCAACAGCCCATCTACACCAAGGTCCACGGCAATGGCGACCTGGCTCAAGTTACGTCACAACATGAGAGAGTTTTTATGGGTTTGATTTAGAACCACGCTGGGACTGAGCCCAACATTGTCCAGCTAATGCTTGAACAAGCACACAAGTTGATGTCTCTAGCGGGAGATGGTGTGGATCAGTCGAAATGATTAACTATGTGTTATTCTCAGGCTTTATAGACTAGCCACCATAATGAAAACACCAATCTTCGGTGAATAGCTACAAGATAATGGAAACACTGACCAACATCATTTTTCTGCTTTGTGTGTGACTGTCATTTTAAATAAAGCCTCACAAGATGAAGTAATCATCTCAAAGCATTTCTAAGGATATAATTGTATCACTTTTTTTTTCTGTAAGTGTCTGGGCTATTCTATCCAACTACTTCACATTATTTTGCAAATGTTATACATATAAATTCCCAAACCAAGGGGCATAATCATTCAGTCTGCCCTAGGGCCGCCTTCCAGTTAGACGTGCCCAAAACACCTTAACCAAGAGGCATCCTAATCAGATCCTAAGAACCGAACAACCATAACTGCCTCCTTTTGATGTGGAGGAGTTGCAGCTCTGAGCTCCTCTTGAAGGACTAAGCTCTTCATGCTATCTCTAAGGGAGAGCCCAAAAACTCTGTGATGGAAACTCACTTGTATCGGTGAACTTGTTTAGTTTGGTCACTGCACAGAGCTTATGGACATAGATAGGGGTAGGAAAGTAGATTGATGGGTAACGCAACAGCTTTGCTTCTACATTCAGATCTTTTCGTATTACAACAGAGGGGTACAGCATTCTGCAACACTGCAGATGCTGCACGAAGCTGTCAGTCAATTACCCGCTCCTTTTTTTCCCTGACTCGTATGCAAGACTCAAAGATACTTGAACTCCTCCACTTGAGGCAACAACTCATTCCCTACCTAGAGTGGGCACTCCACCCTTTTGTCCTCACACATGCTAATTTTCATCTCAACTGTTTCGCACTCAGCTAGAGTTCATCGATCGAGGATATTCAAGGGTGCGTGGGAGTTTGTGCAATCAGCCAGTTTACAGGTACATGATTTTTTGGATTTTAGGGAAGTTCGGTTCAGTTTTACTCATATAGTGCCAAATCACAATAATAGTTGCCTCCATACTGGAATAGTACAGAGAAAACCTCAACAATCAGATGATCCCCAATGAGAAAATAGGAGAAGCCAGTATGGGAGAAGTATGCTCTCTCCGTTGTAATGGGCCATTTGGTCCCTGCACAAAAACAATGAGAGCTTGGTTCTCATAAATGAGATTATATATGTATGACTCATTTTCAGTGGGGTTTGGTTTGCACCAGGATTCGCCTTTGCCGCTGATTCTGTTCATAACTTGGTGCAGCCAAAGGAGGGAGAATGTCAGGCCCTCAGATGGTCTCAGCATTTCAAGGCAACTCCAGGCCTTGAAATGTAGTAGTGTATACGTAAACCTCATTACAGACTCCACACCCTGTAGTCAGTCTCTACCATTTAGTCACCATTACATGGGAAAATTGGAAGGAAACCAGAAAGCTTTTAACAAAGCGCTAAAAACAAGGGTGTCACCTGTTAAGGTGAAGCAGAATGGAGGATTTGTAATTATGGAGTGATTATATATTTGGAGCCAAGCCCTTGGGAGCTGAACCGTATTGCTCCACTGCCAGAGATATCACTCAAATCTACTTATCTCGTGCACCGCCAGCTAAGACTTGAATATTATAGAACATGTCACTATCGTGACTGTCCTGATAGTGCTACTTAATGCCAGTCCTTTGTTGGCATTCCCCTCAGGGCAGCTCCTCTTCTTGCCTCCTGTCTTTTAGCCAGACCACATAAATGCGAGAAAGCTAAAGAGATGGCTTTCTTAGTCGAGCATCTTAAATTGAATTTGGCTCGTTTACAAAGCATGCATTGGATGTGATTATTCCAGGGTAAAACTACAAAGATTAAAGACAATTCAGCAAACTGCTTGCCATCACAACATAGTTTCGGGAACTGGAAATCAGTGTTTTTTTTAATCTAACATCACTGACTTTCTTTGAGAGCTGCTCGATCAAATATTAAAATGTTCCAAAACTGTTCTGCTCAACATGTTTTAGTCTGACCAGGATGTGCTTCCCCATCTGACACTGGAAGATAACCACAGAGTAAGTGGCTGGCCAGAGTGTGGGTGGGTTTTTTTTCCACAAACAGAGCACTCAGTCATACTCATGATGGAAGCTGAATGGCTCGTCATGTGCAAAAGAGAGATAATAGGAGCCGAGAAGTCAGAGGTGCTCCGGCCTGCTGATAACACTGTGCAGACTGTCAGTCAGAGAGTAGTTGGACAAAGCGTAGGTTGTACCGTTTTGATTGCCAGCTTGATATCCGATGTTGGCTTTCAAGCTATACTGACATCTTTCTTTCTCAGTCAGCTTGTTCAGGAAAGATATGTTGCCTTAAATTGTTTTTTTCTGCCTCTATAACTGCATAACCTCTCCAAAGTGAGGCGGCACTGATGGCTATTACAGAGAAAGGTGAGTTTGACATCGGTCATTCAGTATTTACACTGAACATCAGCCACATACAGCACTAACATCAAGGTTATTCGGTAAAATAGCTGGTAAACTGACAAAGGCTGCGTGCACAAAATAGCAATAAAAGCAGAGACAGCTGTGCAGTGTACAGAGACCCTGCAATACCCCGCTGGGTTTTAGCCGGTAAATGTCCGTTATTATCTCAGCATCTTCTTCTCTAGCCACCGATGTGTCTGGTGCTCTGCAATCATTTAGCCTCCACTTTCTTGGGCAGTGTACTTGGAAATGAGCTAGACATCACTTTGCCTGGCAGTGAAAGTAAAGAAACAGCTGAAAAGCATGTGGACTCACTTGCAGCTCATCTGTGCTGGAAATGTCCTCGAGGATATGAGTAGGATTTTTATTATGTATCTTGGCAGGTGCTTCTTGTACGGTTAGAGTGACTTTTGGATTAGATTGCACACCAAGAGCTGCACCTCTTGATTGAAATCGGGTGGCTCGACATACTGCTTTGTTGAAGATGTTGTAAATTATGCAGTGGACTTTTATTTGTGTGTATTTTGATGTTGATAGAAGTGTTGGATGTGGTTCAGTTAATATAGTAAAAAAAAAAGATGCCTGATATAGTAAATACTTTTGTTTAGATTACATAATATTAATAAAATAATGCAACGACAATGTTATAACTTTATGGTCATTTTATGTCAGTGGTACAATACAAAATACAAGAACATTTAAAAGCAATGAGCTTTCATAATATTCAGACTTTCAAAAGGAAATTTGAAAAAAAAATCTAAATATCCTAAATAAATTTGAATATCAGTAATATAAACACCAGAATTATGATACTGTAATGGCCTCTCCTGAAATCATCAGAAGAACCAAACATGTTAGTCATGAGTATTGTTTAATCCTTAGTTCACCATTGTTGCTGTGTGTCTGTGGATATCTGCCTACCTCCTTCATATGGTAATACTTTGGTACAGCAAATGAAAGCACAGAAGCATTTGACTTGATAAATAACAGCAAAACATGTCTTAACATATTTTTTTTCTTTTCATTTAGCTTTGGCGCCATGAAAAAAAATGCTAAGGTGCCGCACCCAGGTCTTCTACCGGTAGTGAAAATCCTGCTGTTTACTCTGGCATCATGTTTGCTAATATGAAAACTGTTACTTGACATTTTGCTTAATTAATTAACTTAAAAACAACATAAAGGCTTTCACTGTGTACTCAATAACTAACTGACTGAACCATTAATAGGTTTTTATGGTGAATGCAGGGTTTAAAATATATATTTTAATAAGAGGGATAAGTGTAGAAACAAACAATGTGACATTACAAGGTTTCTAAAGAAATCAAGGAGCTTTTTGTTCTAAACGATTGCATTCCCATGGGTTTGAGGCTTTCGTGTGCTGGTGTTTGTCTTTCACTTCTTGACATTTCTGCACACTTTCAGCACAAAGGAAAGCTTACACTGTAGATAGTTGGCAAATATATGGTTACAGGTCGATCCTCAGCTTCTCCAAGACATTGAAAGTGAAACGCTCGAGATGAGCTGAGCACTTTTTGTTGTGCAGTCGTTGGCTGGTTTCTAACAACTGGTGCTTGGAGGTCTCCGGTGGTATGCACATTCGGCTTAAAGAAAAACGTGTATGCTAAAATACAAGCGTCAAACAACAACTGCTGTGGACCGCAAAGTAAAAAATCTGTGTGCTTTGACAAACAGATACATAAATGGGACAGAGTAACTTGGGTGTGGTTTTTATAGACTCCTTTGGGCAAAAGTTTGTGATTTCCTTCATAGAAAAAAAGAGTTTCCTTTTTGAAATCTACCCATAAAGTACCCTGGGTTTTCACAAGCATCCTCTTTCTTAGAAGGCAACAGAACATTTTAAAGTAGACAGCTTGTACAGCAGTATCAGTGGTTGAAAGGTTTTGTAGTTGTTGAGGCATAGCATTCAAACAGTCTTTCTTCCCACTGCTTATTGATGGGCCCTCAGCAGGGTGTCGCTTACTCAGGAAGACACCTGCCCTGAACCGCAGTAATCTGTAATCATGATCAAAGCTTGGATCTGCCAGCTGAAAGCTCACTAGTGTCCTAGCTCTAAGCATTGTTGTTTCGAGTTCGCCCTCCTCCCCTAAACTAGCCCTGTGGGCAGTTAAACACGGAGCTAGTGGGAATTGTGGGAAGAGAGGAGAATGGAGACTCCACCAGAAGCCCAGGCTTCTGTAGGACTTATTGATCTCTGAAAAGAGATCTTCATCCTCTCCTGAACAACAGGCACACCACTATTTGATACTTGAGGTAATTATGGAGCATTTGTTGCCTCACTGTTTACTCTCATTTGTTCTACATTGTTTCTTTCAGTGGCTTTGCAGACATCTCGCTCCGCATTCTCCACGTGTAGCATTATCTCTCTGTCACATTCAGCCATTGACCTT
This sequence comes from Neolamprologus brichardi, assembly GCF_056152115.1. Classification (NCBI taxonomy): domain Eukaryota; kingdom Metazoa; phylum Chordata; class Actinopteri; order Cichliformes; family Cichlidae; genus Neolamprologus; species Neolamprologus brichardi. The sequence continues at coordinate 31,904,894 of NC_142117.1, forward strand.
CCTCTTTTGTCTCTTGTCTTAAAAATCCAACAAATGATTGATCTTACAGTCTGTGCCTAGCAATTAAAGAGCCCCCCCCCCAGCCCCTCCTTACACCTTAGCTAAACATATCATCGTCTAACATGCTCCCATGGCTCAGCTCTTTGTGATAATTACCCCAGTGTTAGACCTTGAGCTTGATAAGTAACACCTAACCAAGGGCAACTTGTGTGTGCAGAGCAGGAGTGTGATTCATTGGCATGTATATGGCTGGCTATATATCTCCAGGGAAGGAGTATTGGTGGGGGTGGCGAAATGAGCAGGGGAAAATAGGCTGCTGTCACTTGAGTGGCTGCTAATGTGGTCTCTCCAATGATGATATAAAACACTTAGAAAGGCAATCTATTATTATTATTATTATTTTCTAATGGCGTAAACAGCACAAATGAAATGAAAGCTTAACATAGGTAAGGCTTTTTGTTTTGTTCAACAGCCATTACTCAAGGATATTCCATTCACACTGATATTAACCAGAGAAAATACTATCTAAAAGCTAATAGTTTTACCTAATAAATGTATTTCAGATCTTGTTTATTAAACGATCAGTTACTTGACTTGCAAGGATTAAATATACCTTTTATAATATCTTTATAAACAAAGACATAATCACACGGTAGCTGCTCCACTTTGTAGTAGAGAAACCGCTCCACTCTCTTTCCCCTCCATCCAATTGTTTTCTCCCGTGGCATGTCAAGTGCGATCCAGACCTAATCTACCAGCCCAACAGTGAGGTACCCACAGTGAGGCCCCAAGGCCCAGCACCACCGCTTCATTCGTCTTCAAGACAGGCTACAGGCGTGAGACCATCCTCACGCCTATCCTGTTGCGCTTGCATATGCAAGGGATGCTAAACCCCGGAGCCTTCATCTGGTCTCCAGGTGGTCACTGAAGCAGTGGCCTGTATCTTCCCACATGTCGGTGAGCTTTTGAAAATAAGTGAAGATTGTCCTCTCTCCCTGCGCAGAAAAGGGCCATCCCCTCCAGCTTCTTCAGAGGAAACAAGCAGGTGTGATACTGCATCACACTGAGGTGATGATAAGCGAATAGCATGGGAAATTTCACTAGCTGTGCTCTTTGTGCAGTTTCCTGTTGTCATGTTTGTCTTCTGTTTGTTTTGGAAGCTGCTCACACATCACACATAGATGTTTGCTCAAACAATGTTGAATATATATATGTATTTTTAAAAATTTCTTCCTGTATATTTCAGTCCTGCCATCACCATATTGACACGTTAGAGCAAACAATCAGTCTTCCAGTTATGCAAACACTTGCAGATGGTGCAGAAACATCCAAAGATGTTCCCCATCCGTGTTTGCTCTCCATTACACAAAGATTCTAGGAAGACAAAGAACTGTTTGCAAGTCATTTGTGTGCTTGTTTGTTTATGTTTTCTTCCACACAATGCACACTAAACTACAGTCCAATAGGTGCATTGTGTGTACTGTCACAGAATGCACCCATTGGATCGTAGCCAGAGGCTTTTACAGCCTGTTATAGCAGCACTATGTGACTCTACATCTTTAGAAAACAGCAGATAAAACATTTTGCACATTTTGCACAGTCATTTTGCACGGTTAATTTTCTTAAATTCTTAATTTTTTCTTCCTTCTCTCAACTACAAACAGCTTACCGTGAAGAATTTCCGATTTTTCTTAAAAGAAATAGAACTGAACACAGCCTTGCTGCTGTTTTTTGTTCCAACTGTGCAGAGCACAATGTTATAGTTCTTGCCTTCTGCTGAAGACAGACGGCCAGCCTTATGGTAAGTTGTTTACTCTGGCAAGTACACTCAGAAAGTCTTGCAATTGTGGCAAAATGAATGACATGTTGCCCCTGACAAAGCTGCTACAGGCCGAGCTCACTGTTTGTTCCTTTCAAGTGGAAGTCAAATACAGCTTTAGTAAACGTGATGCCTTAACAGTGAGGCAAAGGAGACAAGCTGCCTGTTTCAGCACCAGCCAGATACTGATTATCAGATTAGAATTTCCCCAGTTTGAACTTTTTTCAGCAGAAAAATAACCATGAAATGAGGCATTTGAGATAGAAGCTCATCTTTAACCGTCCCTTCCCTCATCTCTCCCCACTTCTCTCTGCACCGGCACACTGAGTAAAGAATACATTAGAGGGTAATGAAATAAGGGCATTTAAAGAAAGATTTGAATTGAGTGTCAGTCATGGGTAGACGATCACATTACCAGTTGTCCATTGTAATGACTTTCCCTCCCATTAGGAGGTATTATGATCTCCTCTAAAATGTAATTACAGTTGAAATGGGCTTGTGCCTGTCCTGCAAAAATGGTCAGAAACAGACAGAATTTTATTTCACTTGTCTATTTTTTTATCGACAGCGCCTGTATGAAGACTTCATTAGATCACAAAATCGTGTTTTGGCAGCTTGGCTATCCTGCCCTACATTTCCAAAGAGTATATTTATATGAAAGAAATTGCCACCCACACTTGTTACCTTTGTGGGAACAAATCCTTGGAAACCCTGCTGCACATCTATATATGATGCAGCCGTTGACGTCGACTGTGAAGCTGTTTTTTAATACGCTTGTTCCTCTTCTTTGCCTTAGACCCCAGCTCTGTTACCTCCGCTCTTTACCCCGCTCTTTCAAAGGCCACTGAAGGTTGATGGAAGCGGAGGCTGGGGGAGGGTTGTGGAAGGATAGGGGCTCTGGAGGCCGCCTGTGGAATCTTTGCATACCACCAGAGAAAGTGGGAGGGATTCCCTTTTTATCCCCCCTTCCCATTTTCTCCCAACCAGCATCATAAAGTGCACAGCAGCAGCTGGCGTCAAAGAAAGACAGAGCGAGAAAAACGATGCACTGCTATCTCACTTACTATCTTTAAATAAAGGCCAGTAAGCAGAGAAAGGGGAGATTATATAGAAGAGCGGAAGATGTGGCACCCATCCCTACAGCAAATCACCACATGGAGCAGATCTAAATCAAGTTCCCCTTACTATAAATACAATGGAAGACAGCAGAATAATAAGCTGCAGCATATGCCGTGGTCAACCTCTGTGGGCAGAAAGGAGCGCTATTCTTCCATGCTTTGCATTTCTCCTCTGAATTCATCCATGAAGGCGCTCAGTTTAGCACGCACCACAGCAGAGGAAGCTCTGGCAGTAGGACATGCCAAACAGACCAGTGGCACTATTTCCATAGTTTCTGTTCTGGAGAAAAATAAGTTATGGCCAATATAAATTAAAGTATGCGATAAAATGCTGCATTCACCTTTATGGTCCAGCAACTACTCAATATTACACGAGGCTCACTGCCTTAAAGCGCTGTAATTGAATGATGAACAAAGGGGCTTGTTGGGTTAAAAGCTACTGTGGTTGGGGGTTTTTTTTCTCCTTGCATTGAGTATCATATTCTGTGGATGGATGGAGGAGGGGGTTGTTTGTTGGCCCATAAGGATCAATTAAGCCATCAGTAGGAAGAGACAGTAATAAGACATGTAATGAAAGGTCCCTCTTCCTTGGGGAACAGTGTTATATTCATCACTGCCTCTTGTTCACACATTTATCACTGGAACATTACAAGTTGTAATCAGTCACAGATGTCAGGGCTGGTGTTGATTCTCTATCACTCCTTGCGTCTTGACACAGATATGAGTTGCTACATAATGCATTTAATCTACTGTAGGCTCCCGCGATCTGTAGAGCTTCATGAGAGGCTCTCATGTGAACAGATTACTAATTGGAACGTCAAATTCCATCCTGCCTTTGATCATTTTTATTAGTTTTTCTTTTTTGTCATCACTAAAACGACTTAACCAACAGTTATATTTCCTTAGATGTGAGGTGTAACACCATTTAATGCATAACGTGTAATCGCAGAGTCCAAATGTTTCGTCTTCATATCATAAGGCATATTCCGCCTTCCCATCTGGCCACCAGGGTTGGGTGTTGTTGGTGCTCCTCCCAAACTTCTAAGCTAAGGAGCTGACGGACAAGTGTATGTGTTGTGTTGCCAGGGTGAAGTGCAAAAAGAGTTTTAGTCGAGCAGTTCAATATGTACTGACCAAAATACTTTTGCACCGCACCTTGTAATTTCTGTCCTTTGGAATAAATGGTCTGGTCGCACTGCCAAGCCGCAAGTTTCACTTTGCTCATTGTGGCCTGGCAAGAATTTCAACCAAGCTGCACAATACTTGACTGACAGATCTCTCCTTCACTCATGTCACATTATATAGTCTTCCTGCCCTTGACTGGATGAAAATACCACTCATTTGGCTGTCGTTAATCTTTCAATCAGATTTCCATCTTCAACTGGAAAAATATGCGGCAGTTTTTGTCAGCACTTTTCATAAATTACCCACAAAAACTGGTCAGACATGAGAGAGGCAGCTGCAGTCCCTTATTTGTTTTGCCTTTAAGTAAGACCTGATTTATGATCTCACTTTACTAAGCTGCCCCAATATTTAATTGCTATGAAATGAATGAAAAGATGCATATAGTGCCGTGCAAAAGTCTTGATCCAGTCCTCATTTCTTTATATAAGGAGAATAGGTGCAGCCATTTATTGAAATGTGGAAAAATACATAAAAAGTATATGCAGTGTATACAGTACATAAGGTAGTTTGTACAATTCTTGGTATGGCCACCCCTATTTATCTTCTATTGATGTACCACGTTATATTTATGAATACTCAGAGATTTTATCTTCTAAATTACGCTCTGATGTTTTATTTCTTATTTAATCTGTATTTTTGTGTAACCAGCATTTCTCATTTGTTAGCTTATTTGTACTCTGTTATGGTCATGTATCTGTTATGTTATAACCTTTTTATGAAGCACTTTGGTGCACCTTCGGTCTTAAATGTGCTATATAAATAAAGTCATTGTTGTTTTTGTATTCTTCAACCCAACCTGAAAGGCAATCGTTCTTGTAATTTCTTTAAGTAGTCTTTAGGAATAATTCTCTGGGGTTCTTGGAGCACATTCAAAGCTCTTCTTTGGATGTTGTTGCCTTTTCTTCTATTCTTTGTCAAGATGATCCCACACTGCTTCAGTAATGTTGAGGTTTGGACTGTGGGCTGTCCATTTGTGTGTGTTTCTATCCAGGTGTGCTTTTACTACATTGGCAGCGTTTTTGAGATCATTATAATGGTAAAAAAAAAAAAAGCTTTTGCCAATCAGATGCTTTCCAGATGGCACTGCATGTTCCATCAAAATATGATGGTACTTTTCTGCATTCCTAATTCCATCAATTATGAGAAGCCCCAATTCTGTACATACTGGTGATAATTTTAACAAAACATTTTAAGTTTGGACTCATCACTCACCTGCTGCCACTGATTTTCAGTTCAGTTCATGTGTAATTTAGCATACTTTAGCCTTTTTTCGCTGGCAGCCTGCATTCAGACCATTTCTAATGAGGCTTTGGTGAACAGAAGATTAACTGAAGAGCCACATGAGTCTCTCAGCTCCTGTGTCAGGTCTTTGTTGGATTTTCCCTGTTTTTTGAGCACATGTCTTTCAGATACTGTTCATCTGCTCTAGATAGTTTTTTAGCCGTGATTCTTATTCTTTTGTCCTCCACTTGTCCAGTTTCCCCAAAAGTTGTTAAAGGACACATTACACAGTATTCCAAGATATACCAAGTGCTAATAGCTCTTTGGGAATCACATTGTCGATGCAAAAATAATATTTTAAACCGTGTCATATTTGGCATTTTTTATGGCTTCAACTAAAGGAATGGGTTCAAATGATGTGTTTTTGTGACAGGCTGCTAGTAACAAAGTCCCTAAAGTTACAATTAAGAATTGTTTTTATATTGAGTTTAAATGACCTGTTATGTGTAGACACATCTTTGGCTTATCAGGGTCTTATGAGTTAGTTGCCTTTTTATACTTGAATGAATCATAGGTCAGTGAGAAGTGGTTTAAAAAACAAAACAAATACTTCTTTGAAAATAGTCAGGTACTAGACTAAAAATAAGCAAAAAAGCAGGTAATGTTCAAAGAAAAAACTTGAAAAGACCTTTAGAAAGTCTGGAAGGCTATTGCTCAGGACTACTTATAAGAAAGTCAGAAGAAATAAGGACTTTTGCACTGTACCGTGCATTTCTTAGGATCATTTTAGAAAGTTTAGTTTAAATAGTCTGTGCTAAGTAGAGCTGGATATCGTCACTGATTTCTATAATTGATTTGATTCCGATTTACAAGGTCCCGATTTGATTAGAACTGAATCGAATTGGGGAAATTTTGCCTCAGACAGTCAGAAATATTATAATTCTGATCCTTTATCAGGTCTAAGCATCACAGCAGGTGCCTTTGTGTCATATGTAACTGAGGATAAAACACAGAAACACATGAAGGAGATTTTCCTGCCCTGGCTTTTTATAGCAGATAACTGCCTTAAAAATATTCTGCAGTAGATCAAAAACTGAAGTCAAGCAGAGCAAAGTTACAGAGGTTTTATTAGAGACACAGCTAAGCATTTTGCAGTTTGGTATAGTTTTAAAAAGTTTACATTTCTTCGGTTTTGACCAGCAGAAATTGGGCTTTCTTGTCTCAGGTCATTTTTTAATTAAAAAAAAACAAAACAGCGGCTGACAGCGCTGTACACAACAATAGACTGGTGCGTAATAAGACAAGACAGAAAACTGAGATTTGAGATTAGAAAATGTTCTTGCATTGCTGTGCTTGCAATTGCACTGAGAGAGAGAGGGCTGTGGAGGAAGTGTGATTTTTAACATGGTGGAAGCAAAACAGCAAAGGTAAGAGGGAATTAATGACGATATTTATCAAATGTGAAGCGTAGTTTTGATCTTCTTTTGCGGCTGGTTCAGTCAATTTTGGTCAGATAGTGACAAAACCTGCTGCATCAGAATCTGTGAGGTGTCGGCTTTCAACATCTCACAGATTCTGTTGCATCGGGTCCACGCTTTGTGTTTACATCTTTGTGTTGAATCCGTTTATCTGCTCTCGTTTGCTGTTTTAGCTGTTTGGCGGTTGTTGAAACAAAAGCTTTAACCTGAGATTCTGACAAATACATTTATATTTAAAAATTGATTCAGGATTTAATGAATCGATATCGCGTTATTCAAGCTAAAATCGATTTTAATCGTAAAATCAATAATTGAAACCCAGCCTTAGTGCTATAGTATCAAATAAATTACCTTCCTTACTTTTGTGAGGTTTAATGTTGGAAGCCGCATCACATCCGTGCCCCACCATGGGGACATGGTGTGGTCCATATGTCTTAGTCTGTATATTTTAACTCATTATTCTATATTTGTATTTTTGGAGAAAACATGAAAACTGGTGACACTGGTAGGGTCTTGGAGCTCACTACCTGCTTTGCTGGCCTTGCCATATGGTCCTGGCGGACAAGCCGGCACCTGGGGACAGTGCAGCCGTATGGTGGCAGGAAATGCACAACAGAGGAGGAATGCAAACCACCTTTCTGCAGACCTAACATGACTACATTCACCATGACAGAGACAAATGAATGAGAAAATGAGAAATGAAGGGGTCAAAAATGCCCTTCAAATGGGATTAAAAGCGGCCCATCAGCTCAATTCTTCTTTATTGGAACTGATTTCTTTTTATACATCTCTCTGCGTCTGTCCTTTCTTTCTTGCATTTCATGTCTTATTAAACATTTCAACAAAAGAGCTTTGATAAACCTGTTTTCCTCTATAGTGCCACATGTTTCTCATTGAATTCAGCCCTCGCCACGATATCATCAATGACACTGCAACTCAGGTCTGTTGTCGTTTGACATTTTAAAGGCATTTCTGTTCCTGCCTCTGTTCCACACTTGAAAAGAATGATTGTGGAGCATTCAGAGGATTGATGAGGGACTAAAAGCCCGAGCACAATCCTGCCCGAGGAATCTGTTAGCAGCAGTGAATGGTCGGGTGAGTAGGTGGGGGGGTCTCTCCTGTATTTTGTGTGACCTTTTCAGAACGGCTCGGAGGATTTCGGTGCCATCTGTGCCCTCCGGGTACCACTAATCCCATTGCTGCTATACTCAGCAGTAATGGGTACCTTAAACCTTTGCAACATGCTCCTGATCTTAGTCACACACACTCATGGGAACACACTCATTTCTTTGTTGCAGTTTTCACTGAAATACATCCCATACATCAGCCTTGGTATTTTTTTACGTCTTCTTGCGTTTGTGCCTTTTTAGCTCTAGTGTGAGTAATGGCTCATTCTTACCCTTTGCCTTTCTATAGACTCTGTAGTTCATCAAAGTTTTTCCATGAAGGGATTCGCCACAGACAGTGTTGGGGAGTAACGGAATACATGTACCGCCGTTACGTATTTAAAATACAAAATATGAGTAACTGTATTCCGTTACAGTTACCATTTAAAAAGGTGGTATTTAGAATACAGTTACTTTGTTGAAATAAATGGATTACACGGCGGTACTTTCCTGTTTCATATTGTCGCGGGTCAGGACTGTTTGGGTTTTGTTTGACAGCTACGTTCTGTTGTTCCAGGCGGCAGCGTTACGGTTGCCATGGTTACAGGGTGACGCTGTCTCTCTGCGTGTTTCCTGGGTGAGAGAGCGCCTGTTGTTGTTGTGCTAAGCTAATAGGCAGAATGCTACAGGTATACCTCTAAACAGTGTTGGGGAGTAACGGAATACATGTACCGCCGTTACGTATTTAAAATACAAAATATGAGTAACTATATTCCGTTACAGTTACCGTTTAAAAAGGTGGTATTTAGAATACAGTTACTTTGTTGAAATAAATGGATTACACGGTGGTACTTTCCTGTTTCATATTGTCGCGGGTCAGGACTGTTTGGGTTTTGTTTGACAGCTACGTTCTGTTGTTCCAGGCGGCAGCGTTACGGTTGCCATGGTTACAGGGTGACGCTGTCTCTCTGCGTGTTTCCTGGGTGAGAGAGGCCTTTTTGTTGTTGTTGTGCTAAGCTAATAGGCAGAATGCTACAGGCATAGCTCTAAAGGATGTAGCATCATAGGCAGTGCTGCAGGGAGAATGGACTGTCATACCCGTTATGTGTGGTGGGAGAAAAAGGAAAAGTACGAGCTGTCATCGAGCAAAAACGGGAGCTGGAAGCATGTAAATATAATAATAACCACTGCAGCCAAGAAGAGTGCCTGACGAGCCCAGTTGTAAGTAAGCTATTAAGACTCGACTGTACGCTGTGTTCGTGTTTTTCTCCGAAACAATAAGTTCTGTTGGAGCAGCCTTTCAACACCTCTCTCTGTCTCTTGCTAGCAAAGTTGACCCAGACAACAAAGTAAAGCTAGTTTTCAGCTACGAGCCCGACACAGAACCTGACGTATTCGCCAGAGGTCCCTTTACTACGTAACAGTAATAAATCACAGCAATAGTACATTCACGTAGTTGTAAACAGCATGATAATATATTAAGTAATCCAAAGTATTCAGAATACGTTACTCTCATTGAGTAACGTAACGGAATACGTTACAGAATACATTTTGGGGCATGTATTCTGTAATCTGTAATGGAATACATTTTAAAAGTAACCTTCCCAACACTGCCTCTAAAGAATGTAGCATCATAGGCAGTGTAGTCCGTGCTGCTGGGAGAATGGACTGCCATACCCGTTATGTGTCTATGAGCGAGGGAGGGAGAAAACGGAAAAGTACGAGCTGTCATCGAGCAAAAACGGGAGCTGGAAGCATGTAAATATAATAATAACCACTGCAGCCAAGAAGAGTGCCTGACCCAGTTGTAAGTAAGCTATTAAGACTCGACTGTTCGTGTTTTCCTCCAAAAACAATAAGTTCTGTTGGAGCAGCCTTTCAACGCCTCTCTCTGTCTCTCGCTAGCAAAGTTGACCCAGACAACAAAGTAAAGCTAGTTTTCGGCTACGAGCCAACACAGAACCCACCGTATTAGCCAGAGGTCCCTTTACTACGGTTCGGAGCCGCGGACCTTCAGTAACAGTAATAAATCACACAGCAATAGTACATTCATGTAGTTGTAAACAGCATGATAATATATTAAGTAATCCAAAGTATTCAGAATACATTACTCTCATTGAGTAACGTAACGGAATACGTTACAGAATACATTTTGGGGCATGTATTCTGTATTCTGTAATGGAATACATTTTAAAAGTAACCTTCCCAACACTGGCCACAGACAATGAACATAGTGAAGAAGACTGAAAACCAGACCTCATCTACAAAAAGTGAATTACGGCTGTATTAATAAATGAGTCACCTCAGAGGCATTAAATACTTTTTCTCTTCTTCTTGACATGAACTCAATTGTATAAATTGTTTCTTTTGTTGCTGCCATTTCAGTTTCTCTCCATCTTAAAGTGCTTTTTTAGCCAGCACATACTGCTCTTCATTGTTCTTTATTCTTACTTTACTCCATAAGCTGAACTTTGAAGCGCTCCCTCCTTCCTAAATGAAAATGCAGTGCCTGGGTATGTTGACTCACTCGTGCTGTCACATTCGTGTCAGCCATGCCTGGGTTCTGAGAGAAGAAGGGATCTTTTGAGACAGAATACTCTAGTCCCTGCTGAGAGGAAGTCTATTTTAGCTTTGGCTCCATTACAAAAAACAGAACATGGTGTATAAAAGAATTTCAATCCCTTGTTGGACAAAGGAGCCACATGTCTAGTGATTTATGAATTAATTCTCATGTGTGAAGCGCTACCTCGTAAGCACACTAATGCACACACCTCACCACTGCCATCAGAGTCAGCATTATTCTTCATATTGGTGATCTAGCCTTGGCATTCTCTGTCTGTGGCAACTTAATTTCCACTCTTGTCATGAGACCTTGCAACGTGTCACAGGGGTTTAAGCAATTTGTTTTGTTTGACACTTGCTTCAGCAGCTTAGTTTCCTGTCGAGGGTGCTGCAGCTGCTGAAGGTTTTCTGCTCTCTTTTTGTGGCTGCTGTTCACCTCATTTTCCTACCGCTCTGCATTCCCTCGTGTGGAAAACCCCAACTCTTATACCCCGACTCTGTTTTCATCTTCTTTTTCTGAGTGAGATGCAGTGGATGATCAAAGTCTTTCTTCCATGTAGTGGTAAAAAAAGGAAAGAAGGAGGCTTGAGGATGTGGCACAAATGTCTCTTAGGGGTATTTGTTGTGGACTTTTTCAACAGTTCTTCATTTTACCCCCCCATACTGGTATACTGGTAATTAATTTTACTGTGAAACCCTTAAAACTAATGCACGCTTAAAATTTAATCAGCCATCAAGAGACCACTTCAAGTGAAACACTTAAGCATAAATTGTGATATTAAACCCCAGGGAAGTATTTGTCCCTCTGCTGGATAATTCCTTTATAATTTGAAATCATTTTCTGAGGAAGGAGGTAATGACAAAAAGATTCATATTTGTGCTGCAAATCAAAGCAACCACAGCGGGATGAAAGAAATAGCAGAATGACAGTCCAGCAGTGAGCGGAGACCAAAGCCAAACTGCTGGATTTGTGCAGCGTCGCTGCATGCATCGCTTGTGATTTATTATTGTGAAGCTTTCATGCGGGACACTTTTTTGGTGTGTTTTATTAAACGGGCTGAAGTGTGTAGTACTTCCCTGAGGAATGATTCATCACTGGGTTGCAACCAAAGCTCGCCTTCCTAATGTATGACCCATTGGCGCAGCCGGAAGAATTTGTCTACCCAATGTCCCCTTGGTTTCTGCGGTTCATTCATCTTTACATTGATTTTAATAGTTGGGAAAATTGGGGTGGGGGTAAAACTTTGAAGGATGGATGGTGTGCGAGCATAAAAGTCAGATTTTATTTATATTTTTTTTATAGCTTACAAAGGAAACACTTTTATAACATGGAACTGATGGGCTGTGGGAGATTGCCTTTGGGGGTAGTCAAGGCAAAAGTCAGACTAGCGTTTAGTCATGCCTTTTTCTCAGGCAGAGTTAGTGCACATTTTTCGGATGCTGGAAACAACAGAGCGTGTGCAAATAAAGATCTTAAGACAATCCCCCTCCTCCGCATTGGCTGTGTGCCTCTGATCCATCAGATCAGTAGCAGAGTAAGGACGTGGTGACCTTCAGGTTTGGGGGGATGGGGTGTTTTTCTCTGTAGTAAGTTACCCAGCGGGCTGAACTCAACCTCTCCTCCATCAAGAATTCCCATGTTCCCATAGACCAGCGATTGTGTCTTAATGAATTCTCTGAATGCTAATCAGGCAGCCCAAGTCCAGGGGGTGGGGCAGGGCTTGACACAGACAACGTCCTGTATAAATATGCAGAGGAAATTTTTCTCCCCCCGTCATCACATTCCTTCTCACTCAGAAAACGAAAAATGAAAGTGAGGCTGTTCCATTTCAGTTCTATTTTATGGTTCATCCTATTTCCTAGCTTGCTTTTGTTCTACCTCTTCTGTCAGTTAATAATACACTTGTTTGTCCGATTACAGAGTTGTGACAATCCTGTTTTGATTTAGCTCATGTCCCGCGGATATCCTGTAATTGTTTTGTTCTCGCCGACTTTAGATTACTCCAATTCAGTGTGTGTAAAATATTTTGCTGCTGAGACCCTGTTTATATAAATCTTTCAGCACCACTGGCCAGAGGTTATATCCTCGACCATTAATCAACACTCAACAGACTCTTAATCTTTTGTCCGGGTCCTGTTAACCTCATGGACAAACTCTTTATGGCTCAATCAATCAGAGTGACTAGCTCTGAAATGTCCTGTGGTACATTCTCAACAGCCCTTAGCAGCCTATTCAGTCACAGTCAAGCTGCCATAACAGGGTTACAGTAATCAACATTCAAGACAAAAAAGGAAAAAGATGACTGTGCACATGCAGTGACCTACGATCTAGGACAAATCAGTCATAATGTGTGAGTAGGAACAAGCCCCTCTTTGATCCAAAGACACTCAGACTGAATCAATCAGGGGATGTTTTGTGACCCGAGTTCTATTGACAGTGAGCCTTTGTGGATGCATGACATTGTGGAGGCGAGAGCCTCATCGCTGAGAGCTTTATAATGACGCAAAGTTAATTTTGCTGTGAAATTTCATAGTTTTATTCCACAAAGCAGTTCTCTAATAAATCATCAGTGTAGCGGACCCGAGTTTTATCTTCCAATTTAAGCTTGTGAAGACACTGGTTCATGTTCATGAATACAGATGGATCTTAAAAAATGGAATTTTATAACTCTGTTTGTACAGAACTAATACACCATGGGTTGGAAAGTAACTTAATATAATATATATATAATTCAGAAAGATTGCTGATTATTGTATTCACAATTTGAGATATTGGTGTAATTTAACGCTTTCCAACTGTAATTTAACCCTGTGAGTAGCAATCTGTCCTGTACTTCTATTACTTCTGGTGCTTCACTTCTATTGTGGAACATTTGTGGAACAGTTTCAGTGCACTCTGAAACTCTTCTCTTACAAAATGTATTTAGTAATTTAGTCCAATTTAATGTATATGTGAAGTGGCAGCTGACTGAATCTTTGCATTTCAGTCCTTCAGTTGAGTCCAAGTTTGTTCATTTTGGTCCAAAATAGATTTTTTTTTTATGCATCCACAGGCTTTTTTGTTTGTTTTAACTACAATCTTAGACTTTACTATTAAATTTCAAGGTGTTGTGAAACCATTTAAGTGAGTTAGAAATAACTAATTTTGAGAAATTAAAGTCTAGCTTTGCCTTGCATTGTCTTCCTAATGTTGTTTCTTTAAGAGAAACTGAGAGGTCTGTCTGCCAAGTTATACGATACCCAGGCATACACCGCTGTTAGTCCAGAGTTAATTAAGCAGAAGGCAGTGGGATAGTGGAAAATTAAAAACACCATGAGTAGTGGAGCAAACCAACCATGCTTAAAGAGCATTGTTCCCACATCTTACTGCGCATATATATATGTATATATATATATATATATTCCTCAGTGAAAGGCAGTATTGGAAAGTCCCAGGGAACTATTGATTTTCATTCGTCCTTTTGGCCTTGCTATAATGTGTGGATTCATATGATCCACTGCTCTTATGGCATGAATGCCTGCTGCAGATTGAAGCCATATGGTTGTGGGAGGCACAAGTGTAATAGAGGTGTTAGGTCTTTATTGTCTGGGGCATAGTAAAAACAAACTTGACCAGTATACCACCTTTTCATTTTCCTTTAAAAATATGATAAATAACCTATCCATTTATCATCCTGCGTTAGAGTGTGGCTTTTCGCTTTTTCCTAAATGCGGCACTAAGCAAAGCAATGCCATTTCACATATTTGTGGTTGTTGTCTGTATTTTCTATAATTACCCATATAAAGTGCTTCATTTTCAGTCCACCCGCTATCGCCCAACCCTTTGGGTTTTAATTTGTCGGAGTTCATTCTCATCCAGACGGTTTTATTTCTTTACCTTAAATGTTTTTGATTTATTCTGCCTAAGGGCTTAACTGACAAATTAGAAGCTGTTTATCAAGATGAACATGGAATATAAGTGCACGTCAAAACAGGAATTAAGTCATCACATTTAGCTAGAAGTCTAATGAAGAAGGAAAAAAATAATCACTAGTTTTGGAAACGACTTCAGGGGCTCTGTATATTTCATCATGCTTTACCGCATCTGAGATTTTAACACCAAAGTGACTCAAACAAGTTTCTCTGTGATGTCGCTTTTCCAACCGCTCAGTGTTGAGAAACTGGACTTTTTTCAGATGATATTATATCATTTGTGAGTCTAACAGCACTGCCCAAAATACAAGGGAGGAAGCTATAATTTCATCAGCACAGTTTCCTACAATGTAAGAGCGTTAGCTTTATTTTACCTCAGTACTTACTGCTCTGTCATGGATGGCATAGCAATATAAAGTATTGTGATGGTAAAACTTCACCTGAAATAGAACCAGTAGCCTTTTCTTGACATCTGTTTGGTTTCAATCTGTAAAGTCACTGGGGCAGAAAGCTTTTCATCCTTGAGTGGACAGGATAAACCAGATATTATAAGATTATAGGATCACAATACCAATTCAGTATCATACAAATTGTCATGAGCACACAGCCACATATAATCTGATCTCTGGCTCTCCATTTGCCCTTTTGTATTGCTCACAGACTACTTGACATGTTGCATAATGTGCTCTCATTTCTGCTATTCTCTTCCTCAAGGGCTCTTAAATGTCAATAGTACGGCAGAACATGAAAGAGGAGCCACTCGAGCTTTATCATATAACCATTCACCATTAATGCATAAGAAGTTATTTCTTTTAAAAGTAATTTCCACATGTGATCTGAATTGGATAAGCAGAAGAGAATGGACGGGTGGATGTAAATAAGTAAGACACTAAAAAAAATGTTTGACTTTTGAAGTTGTTTGTATGTGGGGATGGGAAATGCAAAACTGCCATCATCTCATAGTTAGCTTAGCTTAGCATGCGGACTGAAAATAGACATTAAGAGACAGTATGTAGTTATGAAACATTTTTTCTTTTCTCAGTATAAAGCCTTATTTACCTTCAGAAATTGTTTACCACATATATATATATATATATATATATATATATATATATATATATATGTGTGTGTGTGTGTGTGTGTTATCTATGTTCTGGTGATATCCATACACATGTTCAAGGCTTTAGAATTGGCCCCAGGTCCTAAGAGAGTCCCGCTCTTGCTGAACGGTTTTCACATCACACCCACACAATGAAATCCTGGAAGCGAGAGTGACCTGTTAGTTTAGGGAATATTTGATTTTTGAGAGCAGAGTAAGGCTGCTTAAACTCAATCCAACTAAATCCCTGGTGGTAAGCTAGCCTGGTGTGTGTCCCAGAAGGCAGCGTGAATGTAGTGGGCCGGGACTTTAAACACAGGCTGTGGAGTACTTTGTAGCTACACTTGGCATTGGGAGTCAGTTTTCCTTGATCCCTGAAGCGTTGCATTGTCTTTTGAAAGGAGGCTCTTTGTGTTTGCGGTATGGAGCAGCTCACATGATGAGACCCAGTACTGTCAAAGGCATTTTGATGTCTGGCAGTGTCTGCATGGAGGATACTAAAACATTCATTGCATATTTGGATGCTATTAACATGGATATTACAGCGTACATTGCAATGTCTTTCATTTGCCTCTCCCTAGAAGGCCTTGTGCTAGCATGCTTTTTGCTCATTATAAAGGGTAATTAAGAGAGGAACGCAGTGCTGTAGGTATATGCTGGCTTTCGGACACATGGCACACCATTATGCTTTTCTGTAAGGCTCTGTCAGTGGGAGGAGGGAGCTACTCGACACATCAGATATGACCCAGTTAAAACAGCTACACAGGACCCTATAAAGTAGATCCTACCCTGAGGAGGATTTTCATCGCCTTTGGCTCTGTTGTGCTCAACATACATTTTCTTCTTCATTTGACTCTTGATGGAAAAGCTATGACTTACACACAGAGATTCCAGGCTGCCATGCAGATCATTTCTTCAACACTTTGCCATAGATGCATGCTATTTAGCACATTCCTCGTCTTTCTTTTAATTACTGAAAATTGATTTGAAAGAGGGCTGAAAAACTGTTGCCCAAAATAGCCTGAGAGTTGTCTTTGATTCCATCTGTGTCATGTGCAAGCAAAGTAGCTTACTGTCACCACCCTGCCACCAAGCTTCATAGTGATAATAAGTCATTAAAATATTGCTAGATAGCTCAAAAGCTAATCTTTCTTTGGACTTTGTTTGGGAGGGGGAATGAGGCAGCAAATTGATAACAGTATAAGTCAAGTGATCCAGGAATGGTAGGGTTTCTAAGATATACAATATGAATATAATTTTCAGGATTTTACACACTAGCTTTAGCACAGAGGTGACTACATTTAAGAGAAAGGTTAAAGTATGCATTGCATTTAAGGAAAACTAAATGAGTAGCATTTGGAAAATAAAAAGGAGAAATTTCTCTTGGATGCAGCTGAAATTCTTTTCTTTCTTTCTTTTTTCCATACCTCCTACTTGCACTCTCATCTTGGCCAAAAGGAGGGGGAATGATATCCAATTTGCAGTATGAGATCAGAGGAGACATTGTTACGCTTGCAGAGAGCCATGGGTTTGTCAGTGGAAAGGGTGAGACATACAGAAAATATCTACGCCCTTGTGTGAAAAGCTCATTCTCCGCACGCATCCAGAGGATGTTCTCTTTTGAAAGTTACTTGCTACGTATTTAGCACAGCCCATTTTCAGCTTGTGCACATTTTCTGCACCGTGTTGTTCTCCTGGGCTAGCAGACCGAGAGAGGTTTTGATCACGCCCGATGAAGCAGAAGTTAATTTTGTTTGTGTAATTGGTGTTTTTATTAATTACTGGTTGTAGTAGGGAACTGTGTGACAAATGAATGGTGTGATTAGATAAGCCCAGCTCTTGACAGAACGCCTTTAGCAAAAGCACTGAAACACATCAATAAAACACAAACTGCTCTTTCCGCCCAGGGCCAGTGATGTTGACTGATGGGTGGACCAGGAGAGAAATGAGACTGAGTTAACAGCAGAGGGGCACAGGCAAACTAAACCTGCTGTTCATCATTTCTGACTTATTTTTGGTCATCGAAACTGATTACATCAATCATTAAAGTCATTAGTCATTAAAGTTTTTGATTTACTCAAGTTTTTCCACAGCCCTAACTTATAAGTACATTTTAACTACCACGAGTTTATCTCTGCCGTAAGTTCTGCTTGTAGAAAATATAAAGACAAAATTATCCTAAAGCATAGTCCAATTTCGTCAACTAAACTCTGTAAGATCGTCTCATATACTATATATCTCTGACAATGTAACGAACTTACTAAATTGACTTGCTAAATCAAGATACAGTTGACAAAATGTTAATTTGATTAGCCACTAAACTGCATAAGAGTTGTTGATGGATATTTAAAACACTCTAATTCACTTTTGTTCAGCTTACTTTAAAGTCATTCCTGGAGGGCAACTGATGTTCAACAGACAAAAGGCAAATAAATTAAACAATGAGAGAATACATAAAAAAACACGTTGGTTTGCAGGATGACATAAAAGTAAAACCACACAGACATCATATGAGCATGAAATAATAATGTGGGTGTGTGAGTGTTTCTATCAGTTTGACCTTTTTTGTGGGCCGGAAGCAAATACCAAAGAGAAGATGAGGTGGGTGCGTCATGGAGATGATGGTCACACTCTGAATAGTCAGTCTGTGTTTGTCACAGTGCTCTGATCTCACCGACCGGGTCAGTAATAGAGTTTCCTGTGTTTGATATTCAAATTGTGAAGCAAATCATGGAGAAACATGAAACTAAACAGAAGCTGCGGACTAGCAGAGTTTCTGTGTGTAGTCAACCATCACGCAGTAGGCAACAAATTTATTCAGTTTATTATTAGCTGCGACAGTGTGGCAGGTACTGTTTTCACCTCGTGAGTCTGTCTGTCAGTTTCATCATGGCAGAAGACGCCATCTGTCGTACTTTGGCAATACTTTGCATGTCGGTCCGGGCAGATTTTGTCAGCATAATAATGACATAATAGGAAAAAAACTGCAGTGAAGGCGGTTGCGTTGGCTCACAGCACATGTGATGCAGCGTGCACATCGACACTTGGGATGCAAAGAGTCGTTCCAAAGGCTTATTTCTTAGAATTTGTAGCTTGTTGAGTGGGTGGTTGGTTCGATGGGTTTTTTTCCTTATACATAAAGACAAATAAATGCAATTACAGATCAAACTAAAACTGCAGTACTAATATTCTGCTGAAAGGATTCAATGAATTAGGTTAACTTAAATTCAACTAAACTAATGCATCAACCATCTTGATGGTTCTGTTTTCTTTGTTTTCAGTATAATGGCAGGGACACAACAGGCCTGCCAGGCTGAGAGGGTGCAGTTATAGAGTCCTTGGTGTGTCTAACAGACTGTCAGGATATGATGTAATATGATTGATGTAGGGATGTCAGAAAGGGTGCGGTTTTTAAACTTGTAATTTTAACATTAACTGTGCAAATAACAGAGGTAATTGTGTGTAGTTTAAATGAATATGAAGTTCTGGTTGGAAGTTGGCCATGGTCCAGCCTCTGGGTACCAAGTAAGGATGTTTTTTCACCTGTAGTTCGTTTACTCTGGTCTGAATTATGAGTTTGTAAAGGTGTGGCTTTTTCTAGCAAACAGGAAACACCAAGGGAATCAAAAATGTGTCGCTACAAACCATGCGAGAGCCCTCGCTCCACTTATTGGCCACATGTGTCTGGAGCAGGGAGAGCAAAAGTAAATATAGGAAGAAGGTGCCATGTTCGTAACTAGTGGATAACAGGGAGAATTTACTCCTGCATGTCTATGGTAATCAGCCACATCCCAGAATGCAAAGCATATGTGGCTATGTGGAAGACATGTTGCTCAAACCGTACCATGCACAGTTTGGTAGCTGGGTCAGATCAAGATCGGATCACACTGTACTTGAGTGTGATTGCTGTGTTAACATCTGCACAAATGGACTGTAGCAAGGAGAAAGAAAACCAGATTTCAGTTTCCACAGACTCAACAGTACAAGTATGAAAACACCTTAAAAAGAACTGGAAAAGCATCTTTCCCACTATGTCTTTTCCAGCTGCCCTGTATGCGGCAGGATCGCAGAGGTAGCTACTTAACAAAATAACATGAATAAACTAAAACAAAACAACTGGATATTAATACTTGATACTTTTTAATGACTGGAAAACCAATCAGAAGACTAACAGTCAGCTGAAGCCAAATGTCAGTCACTTGCAGCAGCAGCAAATATTTATATGCTTCACTGTGCACATCAAATATCACATACTTCACATACCCTATTTAAATCCCTCCTGTCTCTGCACCCCCCTTTTCCTCCATCTAACCATCTCACTGCTCCTTTCAAGTGAAACTCCAGATCCCTTTCTCACTCACAAAAAATTCCCCAACTTTTCCAGCAAAAATGCTCACACAGGAGTAAGCCCTGCTAAAACGACTAAGCCAGTCCAACTTGAATGACGGAGCCAATCAAAATAAGATTTTTTTTAAAAAAGCAGGCAGGGAAACGTTACATGTTGTTGTTTGTCTTGTGTTTTAAATAAAAGAGAATTCATGCCTCGACGTGCAGGGACGGGTCTGTGAACAGATTAGTCACACTGGCCTCTTTAGGCTGATATGACACTGTGAACCCCTGGTGCTTTTCATTATAGCTCTGGAAGATAAACACGGAGAGAATGACAATGTGGCTAGAGTCACATTTCATGCATTTCCTGGAGTAATGAAGCAGTTTATTGATCGTGTAGTTTTTATCCATCTTTGGCATGTTTCTGGTAAGTAAAAGTCTAACACATATGCTGAGCAAAGGGTATATTAATAGAAGAACAAGACTGTCTTCCCAGGTGTGGTTGCTCTTACATTTTCCTACTTCTTTTGGATGATCTTCCAAGCCCAAAAGGGACTGTCTTACATTAAGCCAGCTCACTCAGGCACATCCACACTCCAATTCCCTGGCCACAAAAATTCTCTCCAGCTTTAGCCTCTGCATTTTTTCCCCCTGCCCTTTTTGGCCTCTTGAATGATAACCTTGAATGGTATTGTCTCGGGGCATGAAAGAGGGTAAAGAAATTCCTTGGGTCTTGACAGAGAGCAAGAAAGCTTGACAAAAGGCATCAGCACTGCCTGAATCGGAGAATGTGGGGGGATATGAAAAGGGGGCAGTTTTTCATTCAGGTAAAAAAGCATTGACAGAGAAAAAAAAGATGGGGAACAATGGCTTAGCCGTGATGGAATAAAACACTTCTCTGTATGCTTTTTAGGCAGGCAAAAATTTGATTTGAAAAAAGTGCTCAACTGTGATGATGAAATCTGAGGCAAGCAGAGGCAGAAGAAAGATCACTATATTAGAGCAGATTTTCTGGATTGTACACTGATATGTGAGGCTGATTGTATTTGGTTAAATCTATTTAACCCAACTCTTTCAAGTTCATAGAAGAGCCTTTCAGACAAGCTATTAGCCCTGACATAGTCATTCCGATAATGACCACACGGAGATCAATTGAAACTCGATCATGAATAAGTTGCCTGGCCTCATATATTCTGCACTGCACTCACTATCCAGCCCTTTCCTCTTCTTCTTTGCCCCATCCACCCCTGAAGCTTATAAAGCATCAGCTGGCTGCCAAAGCAACTGAAACAAAACTTCAAAAATGGGGGGGGGGGACGCTCTACAAACAGTGGTTGCTGGCGAAATGCAGTAAGGCAAACAAACATACCTCCCAGATAGAGACGCACTTGAACCTCTCCTGATCTCCCGAAATCTAAGGGGAATCTTTAAATTTGACCTGAGGTCATGATTGATGCTACTAAAGAAGCTCTTTGGATCCTTAATCACCTCTGTGGAAAGCACACACGGGGTCTGTGGATGATGGTGCTGGCAGATTTCTAAAGATTATGAGTTCCTGCCTTGCCTCTGCAACAGCATTCTGGTGAATTCCACTAACTACCCTATCATGACAGCTTAGAGGAGTGCTGAAATAGTAAAAAAACAAAAAAAAACAAGCTCGCTAAGTAACAAATTTGGCTTTTCAGTACAGTTCATTTGACTTCAGTTGCACTGGAGCAGTAGATAAAACTGAATTTTAAAAAAGCATGCATGCAGATCAGTGCAAAACTTTTCATGGGCTCAAGCAACGACTAGTGGACTTAGTAGTTCAGCCGGGCACAGTTGCCATGCCAATTTGATATCATTATGTTCAAAGTGTGGCTGTTAGGGAAAGGCATTTCATTACCCCCCAGTAGTGAAAGGACACATTTGCTGGAGGGAGAATACCAGGAAGGGCTACAGGTTTTGTAATAATACACAGAACAGTTGTGTAGATATAATGTCTTGTTTAGCTGATTATTGCTGTAACAAACAAACACTTCAGAATATCCAAAGATCCTTCAGACAACTTAGTTGTGGCTTAGTCTGGTGATCATCTCTAACAATTTTGGCAAAGACTGGAAAAAAACAGTATTTTTTAAATAAAAACCTGCCTGTAAAATCCAGTCGGAAGACATTCTGTTGCAGTTTAAGTCAAGACTAGAAAAATATTATAGCCTGTAAAAATGTTCCAACTTCAGCAAAATTTCCAACATACTAGGAACTGATGTCGCAGGATACTCTAAACTAATATCTCATTTTTGAAAACCAAATATGTGTTTCAAAAGTTATGTATGGAAGCCCGTTTCCGCCACAAAAAAAAAAGGAACCATAACTCGAAATTTCGAGTTAGCTCTGCCAATCATTAATCTACATGAATGACGTCATTTTCTTGTTACCCAGAAAGATATAGCGCAGAGGAATGCACACTCAAAACCGGATCGCAACAAATTGGCGCTTTCGAGAGTAGGTTTGCTGATAGTAGAGCCATGTGATTCAGCTAATAACACAAGGAATTCATCATTTGTGAAGCCACGCTGAAAATAATCAGCAATGACTGGCTGTAATACTGGTAGCTTAGCTGTAGCATTTGTAGCTGAGAGCTTCAGCTTCCAGGTAAAAAGGAAATGATGTCATTCACATAGATTACTGATTGGCAGCGCTAACTCGAAATTTTGAGTTAATAAGTCGAAATTTCAAGTTATGGATACATTTTTCTTTTTAGTGGCGGAAACGGGCTTCCATAGTTATGCTTATAATCACACCTCCAACTTTGACCTATGGGTGGCACTCAAGAGAGCGTTAAATGTTAAAAGAAGAAAGAAGACACCAATGCAGGAATACTATGGCTTATCCAACAGCTCTGCTGCTTGGACCCCTATTACAGTAATACCAGCTGAACACAGTATAAAAAATCAAGTGGACTAGTTTGAGAAAGTATCTATAGAGACAGTAAAGAAACACAAAGACCATCAACATATATTCTACATAATGTGGTAGAATAGCATATATGGACCATTATAGTTTAATCATAACATTACACTAAAAATCCTCGCAGTGGTTCCAATGTTCATAAGGAGTGCATGCACAAAAGCTCTCTCTGACATAACCTCCTGTCACCATCACCCCATCTGTGAAGAGAAATCTGCTCCACATGCTGAAAGCTACAGGAGGAAATCTGAGTGGTTATTAAAGTGACAGGCTACAGAATAGTTCGTACCTGTAATGGAACTTTTATGTTCACTAATTCTTTGCTTAAGAGGTAGATTTGATGGCACAGACATTTCAGCGGGTCAGTTTATTTTGGGGGGGGTATTAGGTGTGATAACTCCTCTGCCTGCCTCTGCCTCTGTGTGTCGATGCAAGCTGTTGTTGTATATTTCTCATATTTGTCATCCTTTCTGTCAGTCTCAGAGTGTCATCTAGCTGCAGCAAAGGCTCTGTGACAGACTTGTGGTTTATTCCACTAACTATTCTCATGACAGCTTATAGCGGAGTCCTGCAACGATTTCATCATGAGACCATCTGCTGTTCATGTTGTCTGAAAGAGACGATTTCCTTTCTGTGCTTTGGGAAAAGCTCTGAAATACCTCAAAGACCTCAATGAAACGAAACGACTCGTAATTCAAGACTTTTCAATTCTTTCAGAGAATCTGTTTTGCAGCAAAGAGAATGTGAAGTTCCACGCAGTAAAATGCTGTTTATGGTTAATTAGCTTTAGTGCTTGTGACCGTCGCGTGTCTGTAACTTGAGTAGGTTTCACACCAGGACTCAGGACATTAGATTTAGGTCACAAAATGTGAGAACATCTTGAAACATTTAAGAACAGTCGCAATAAAGGAAATCTTCAATCTCACTTGGAAAGGCACAAAAGGTCGAGAAGCATATCTATAGCTGACAACCACACGCTAACCGACACAAATCCCCAACTGTGTGTTTGTGCAGATCGGGGTGTAGCAGTGTTAGCTTAGGACGGGATAATAAGAAGGATGAGAAGTATCTGAGTATAACAGCGTGCATGCAGAAGGAGAGCCTGAGGTAGCTGCCTCTCACAACAGCACACTTCTTTCTAACAGCTTGGCTCATGAACATTATGTGTAAGAATGTTTGTGGGGGTTTTTTTCTTTCTCGGTAATCTTTTTCCTACATCCCAGTCACCAGCCCCCCTACCTCTGGTTTTCAATAACCAGTGTGGAGTGTGGAGGATGGGATTTGATGGAATTAGCCATCGTGAGGGGAAAAAATAAAGAAATCAAATAAATAAAAGCCAAAAGAGAAACGTGGGACCTCATATTTACACCTTAGCAGTGTGCCCATATTTTTTGTTCATCTGCTCCCACAGTAACTGTCTTAATAGTGTTACAGTAACATGTGAGCGCTCACATTGACTTCACCCACTGCAGTGTTGCAGACTCTGGGAGTTTGCTTCCAAAAAACAACAGCCAACAGTGACAGTTCACATGGAAACCTTTGATTTTAGGCGCTTACACAATGAACCTTAGCTCCAGTCTTTGTTGTGGCAATAATTCCCCTCCCGCCCGTAGTCTTGGAGCAATTTCCAGCATTCACTGTCATCATCATAATCTGACCTGATGTGGAAACTATGCAATGAAGTCTTTCCTTTCCCATTCTACTCTGTTTGGTGCCTGCTGCAGAGCTGAGCAACTTTATGGTTTTGATCGTTTTAGCAAACGTGTTAACCAAAGTATGATTGAGAATTGCCATCAAGTTTGATTTTTCAAATGGAAATATTATACCTCACTGGATAGAATAATAACATCTTTGGGAAATAAAGTCTTTTTTTTGTTTGGTTTTTTTTTTGCTCTTTTTCTTTCTTTTTTTTACCTCCTCTCATTTTGCTGCAAGGAAATTCAGTTTGATTACATGCTGCTCTATCTCTGCATTACACAACACTTGAAAGAGAATTTTAAATTATGTTAAATATTAATCATGAATACATTATCATGCTGGCATGCTTTACAGTCTTTGCTATTACAAATTTGAATCCAAACATACCAAGTAACATTATGTAACCGAGAAAATTTAATGGCTGCGTGAACGCGCCCTTCCTCCTAAATACATTTTTGTACCTTTTTAAAATTGTGGGTTTTTAGACTCATCAGGTATCCATAGTGGCTGCTTGAATAGGGATTTACATCAAATGCTCCTGTTTCGCTTTTGCTGCAGTGCACGGGCTAAAGGTAGTATTTTTAGGTCTGAAGGAGGAACTCGTCTGAAGTTTTCTTAAGGGTTTGAGGGAGAAACAGCTCAGTTGTTATGTATTAAAATCCCTGGATCCCCTCTGATCCTGAGCTGTAATGACACAGACATGGTCGGAGCCTTTTGCTATCCCCTCATTCTCATCAACATGCCAGAGTTTCACCCAATTGATTTTCTTACACCAGTGCCCCATAGACAGCCCGTTTTCCTTTGTCCTTTTGGCTGTGACCAGGGACAACACAGATGTCTCTTTCACTCTACCTACTCCTCCTCAGATGTTAGCCAGTTTGTCTAGCCCATCCTCATTAACATGTGGACTAATTCCTGCTTGTTATCTGGCCTAGATGTAATAAGGCAGACCTGGATGGCAGGGGTAATCAGGTTGGAAGGCAGCGCTTTCTTCCCATCTCTCCCTCTGCTGCCATCATCACATCCCATAACTGATAGCAGAGCAGACACATCTGAGGGGATTAAGCTAATGTGATGGCAGAGCCACCTACCAGGGGCCCCCACAGGGTAATTTTAAGAGACAGGCCTTGACATCCAGGGAATAACTTGTCAAGACCTGGCTGCAGGCAAATATTGAGGATATTAATCCTTAATGTAATGGCCTTGACTAGATTTTGCTCTTGTCTCTGTGCGCAGCTTTAGGCATAATCATAAGTCTCTTTAATCACTGACATAAAGAAGTCCCTCAAGGATTTTCCAGAGTTTTACAGTAATTATTGTGTACCAAAAATGCTTGTTTTTTTTCACTGTTGCCTCGGTGAGAAATTGCCAAGTTATTTGCATATGTTCTCATTCATTTGTTTCAGTTTTATGAGCTACATGGCTGTGGTGCTTTGTTTTGTTGCTGTATAAATGTGATAGAGTAGTAAAATCACAGCCCGTGTCATGTACCAAAGGATTGCGAGGCTTAGTTCAGAGGTAGAACTGATGGACGCGGTGAGTGCTGCCTCTCTGGCGATATGTGCTAAAACATAATAGGAAGAACAAGAGTGAGAAGCTGCGGATAAGGAGAAGGAAGAACCACAGAGGTGAGGTCACACATATGCCTGTAGAGCAACAGCTCATTGTCTCTTTTTGATCATTTTAATTAAATCATTGACCAAATAATGAGGAAGAATCCGCACAAAACCTGAGGTTAAAATTAATTAAACCTTGCTTGATATCTGGATGGAACAAATAAGAAAACACACGGCGCTTTGCATTTTTATTCAGAGCGCTTAAAAGATTCTTAAATTATAAAAAAAACCCTCCGGAGAGGCGAGGTTTCCTAAAAACAATGCTGGCCTTCGTCAAGGAGCTGAGCGAGCACCTTGATGATGAGTTTGTCCTTGCTGCAGGTTTTATCTCGTAAACGGTGTCTTTGCAGCCTGCTGCTACGTTTTGTGATATTTTTGAACCCCCGGTGATCGGTCTTTAGGGCTATTCACTCGTCACATGACCCGACTGTCCTCCTCTTCATCTCGTTCTCAGGTCTGCTCATAGGATCGGGCTGCGCGCTCTATCCACTGGGATGGGACAGCGAGGAAGTACAGCAAACCTGCAACAACAGCTCAAGCCAGTTTCAACTAGGTAAGATGTCTGCAAGGGAGATCCATCACACACAGAGGCTTTAATTACACACAGATGGTTTTATAAATTTCTGCCGTGCTCGCTGGATCTTTTATTCCCAAAAACAGACGAATCGCAGAAAACGTGAAACAGACGACCGACGTTTGTCTTTATGTGTTGACGTGCTGCCTTTTGTCTCTCTCTGGTAGTCAAAAAAGATGTGATTTCTTGTTGTTTTGATGAATGCATTTGGAAAAAAATGAACAGCAGAAGATCCAGTAGCTGTCCATTACCAAAATGTTTTATAGCTTTAAATGTGTGCCGAGAATAAGCAATACTTTGATTTGTGCTCTGCATGCAGCTGGTATTATCAGGACTATCTCACAGACAGTAATATGCTACTTTATCAGACACTAGGGAGGTGGAAAAGCTTTTCATACTGCGGCTGCTCCTTTATTTGATACTAATCAAAGAGTGTTTGGTTTTTCGCTGGATGTAAAATATTTTATTGGGAACTTGGATTAATATTATTAACACTCAACACAAGAATACATGGAGATTTTTTTTAATGTCACTGGATTAAAATTAAAAGGCTCATCCTCTCTGAGGATCCCTGGAAGCATCCCAGCCCATTTTGATATTCGTCACCCACATCCTCGGATCTTGACTTGATCTGAATGCTTAGTGGGGTTCACTAAAAACACTGAGTGTGGACCATGAATACTCAAAATCAACCTCAAGAAAATTCAGCTCTTATATTTTTGTCAAGAATCAAAGCGTGCCGTAGGGAAAAGAGCATCAGAGAACCACTAGTCCAGGGATGGGAAACCTATAAAAACAGATTTTTGAATTAAAAGAATCTGTATGGAGCTGCACAAAACATTTGACCTGCATAATAAAGGGGACACAGATTATCATTATCACTATAGATATAGGTAATTAAAGCCTACTCCCATGTGAATATTCTTCAGTTTATGAGATTTTTTCTATCCTCTTCACTACAATCATACTACTTTTTACATTTTATTACAAGTTTAAAGGAAAGAAGAAAAATCTGTATCTTTACTGAATCTTATTACCAATAAAACAAAACAAATAGTGGAGGGAAAAAATATTTATTAGCATTTATAGGCCTGCTAGCTCTAAAGCTTCTACCTGGGTTCACATAAATTAAAAGTGAACAAGTTTGACTATAAATGAAAAAAGTCAGTGAAAAACAGATCAGTTTAAATTTCATTTTGATTAACGTGCAGTTTGGTTTGCTCAGATGTCTTTCTTCCTTCAGTGACATACAGTAATCAATCTTCAAGATAGACTTGTTGGGGGAAATTTCTGCTAATGCTAACTTCTAGCAAACAAATCTGCCATGCGCTACTTTTTCTTCGCTTTTTTAGGTGGGATTTAAAATAGCCAGGGGGACTGGATTATCTATGCTGCATGCTACCGTGCTACCGTTCAGCATACAGGTCAAAGAAGGTGCCGGGCAACAGACGTATGATGCACATTTGGATGCAAACATTAAAATGTAATTCAGCACACAGGCTACATATGTTTTTTTTTCTTTTTGCAACTGCAGAATATGAAGAAGCACTCACACTCTTTATTTGCTTATTCATTCTAATCAATTTTCCAACTGGAAATGGGCAAAATAGCCGCAGGTATGTAGTACTTGTATCCCATTTCATGAAGATGTGCTCCGTCGCTGCTGAGATGATACTCTGAACAGATTAATGAAAGACCAAACAGCTTCACTGTCCTCTCCAACTGTTGCCACAAGAAAAAAAAATGCAAATGTTGCTAATATGAAGTTAAGAGTTGCAAGTTAATAAATGCTAAGCAGCCAGATGTATTAGGAAACATTAACTGTGATTTTTAATACAGTTTTCTGTCACATGAATTATGAATTCACACCGATTCTGCCATTCTAGCGGCATCTACTCTTAAACCACATAATTCAAACAGATTTCTCCCTTTTAAATTTTAAGAACACATCACCACACGCTATCAGAGGTAATTATGTTGAATTCGCAGCTTTCATTTTATTTCCTCTGTGAAAGAACAGGCACATATATGTTTTTGTTAACAAGTGCTTTTGGTTGAAAGTTTTGTTCAGAGCAACTGGCGACTCAAGGTTCGTCTCATTTATGTCAACACTATGATAAGGTGGTGACGACGAATGATGCTTTCACCACATCTGAAGCCGTCCTTCATTAATTCATCTCTCATTAATTAGCCACGAAGGCTGTAGTCAGTGCTTGAAAACTCTGAATGCCGCTGCAGGAGGCATTGACTGCGTACGTGTTCATTTCCATACCTGAGTCCAAAGAAGCAAAGCATGAAGGATCCGAGTGATTCCTTTGATGGGATATGTTTTGCAAGTGGAAAATACCCTTGTCGTTAATTTGAATGAATAGATAAGCTACAGTCACATTTAAGAAGAGGGGATGTACTTTTTGTTAATGCCACAGAAAAAGAGAAATAAGTATTTTCAACACTTTCAAAAGAAACTCAACCACTGTATCCTATTTCATAATGCATATAATTACCTCTGATGATTATGAAAGGTGTGTCTAAAGGAGGCACTTAATGGTTTAGGTTTTATTTGCGTTTCAGCATTTCGTTGCATCACTGTAATTTTCAGACACTCCATTTTTTGCATTTCTCCAAGTCTCTAATTGTTCATCTCCCACATAGCAGACTGTTTGCACGTGAATTGGGGCTCTGTTTTGTGCATATTTTCTCAACAGTGCTAGCTGTATTTCACAAGAAGATGGGAACATAGTAGCCTGAGCAGAGATGTTAAGTAGTTGCCACCATTCTCTGTGATTAACACTAACACGTTAATGTTAGATCTAGGGCAAGATCAAAGGCGCGGTGCGGAGTTCTCATGATATATCTCAAACAAAATGATTGTGCGTTTCAAACTAATGTCTGAATGGTTCGCTGTGTTTTACATAGCGTGATGCTCAATTATCATTCAAAGCATGGGTGAGCTGTTAGGTCCAATTTTACAGTGTAGTTGATCTGACTGGAGTAAACATTCGAGTTCCCCTTCATAGGAGAAGTGATGTGAGATTTTTAGGCAGTTTTCTTAAAAAGGGCTATAAATGCAGAGTAAGCTGTGTCGTTCTCCATTAAAATCAAGCGACTGTCTTACTGGCTAAAGACTTATTTGCCCAGATTAATTTGAATCTGTTACAATGTTTTTCTAGAGGGTGAAAAGACCTTTTCTTTTTTCATCCTCTGCAGGTTCCTGTCAGATCGGCTGGGCGTATTACTGCACAGGGGCAGGAGCGGCGGGTGCTATGCTGCTGTGCACCTGGCTGTCCTGTTTCGCAGGGAAGAAGCAAAAGCAGTACCCTTACTGAAGAGAGCATCAGAGAGACGGGGACAGGCGGAGACCTCGGGCGGTATGACAAAAGGGAGAGGACTCCAGTACAGCACATCAGGCACCAAAGACATCAAGTCATTATGGTGCTCTGCACATCATGGGACACTACTCATCTGACAACTGCAGGGACTGTTTCATAATGCAGCACACACACATGGCTTTGAAAAGTGGTACTTCTCTTAAAAGCTGTTCTTAAATGAAAAATGTATGGACCAATCCTGTTTGTAAGATTGTTACATAACTATTTCTTTAATGAAAAGTGTATTCTCCCCCTCTTTTTTTTCTTTTGTCTTCCTCTTCTTTGGTCTTTAATGTTTATGTGATAGTGCGCCCTGTGATGAACAGAAGTAATATTGCCTCATTGTTACGTGAAGTGTTTGCGGTCTCCTCGTCATCACTCATTCTTGCCTTAAACACAAACAGAAATGCAATAATCCCTATAATGTAAAGCAATCCGACACTGGCTGCCTGCTTCCTCGATTCAGACCCCCCAAAAAAATCAAAGCATAGTTTATTTAACACATTCATAAGATATACATTGTGTATGGTAATGTATTTTATCATTTTATCACGTTTTGTATTCACCCTCAAATTATTCTTTCCCATTATGTTTGTTTTGTAAATAAATGTTTATTGGAAGTCTGGTTTTTCAAGTCTTCTTTGAGTCGGCGCCCAGGAGCAAAAACGAACAGTCGTGCATTCCTAAAAAGCTTTTTTTCCCATGACTTCTTGATCTTGACAGTGTTCGCTACATGTGGGAGTCCTTTTTTTTTCTGATCAACAAAGAGGATAAGGATGGGCAGTACTGTGAATTTAATTTTTCCAACTTATTGATGAAGTAAATTTAGTAACCTCTAGCCAGAGTATTTGCCTTTTGATCGGGCTTCTCAGCTTAAAAGCTTCAGAGTCTTCAAGACAAAGCCTGAGATGCAATCATACCCTGGGAAATTGAGGTGCTCCGCATCCGTCGGGCCATCAGTTTAATGTCAGGGGTTATCTCGTAGCTCCTCACCCTGCCTTCACAGTGTGAATAACAATAATGGCAACCTTTTCTTAGCAATTACCGCCGCTGTATGCGTGTCATTAGAGGTGCGAGCTGAACACAGCTTTTCAGTTACTATTTTTAGCCATTTGTTCTCTGTTTTTCTTTCTTTGATTAACAAACACCACATCCGAGCTCAAGTGCACAAAGTCAGCTCATTTCCAATGCAGCTGTTCTCGATGTGTTTTGGCCCTCATTAGCATGCCCATTTTCTCACAATTCTCAACATCACCCAGATAATGGCAACGCCCCCTCCCCTCCATCCCCACTGGAGAAATATCCTTCTCAGTACTTGCTCTGTTTAATATATTAGTATGGCTCCTCTGCATTCTGCTCTCTCCCTCTCTCTGATCTCCTGTGCTGATTGATATCAGCAGCGATTGTTACAGAGAGTCAACCAGATGCCTCATCAGCAGACGCAGACACATTGGGGTCACGTTGGAGCATTCCTTCTTTTATATCTGCACCCGAATCTCAGACTGACAGGGTGTACCATTCAATCTGAGATCTTGTAACAAGTAAGAGGCTGATTGTCTTAAAACATGATAAATGAGTGGTGGCTGAGAAATTCAGTTGCTCGCATCAGCTCCTGAATGAAGACATATTACAACTGATGTAACTGACGTGAATTTAGACTGACTGGTGCTGATGTTCACCTTGAGCTGTACATATTTTTTGTGCTCTAAGAATCACAAACGGATTTACAGATACCTCATTTATGCTGGAATAGAGCTAAAAATAAGATTAGATGGCAGAAGACAAAGAAGTTTGTTTTTTATAAGCGAGGGTGATGATTTAAAACCCCAATGGAGTCAACAAACAAATTCAAGTTAGCCAAAGCTTTAAAGACCAAATACAAATGATGAACTATGAAGTCATGTACTCAAAAAACGATACAATGATTACTAGCAGGATCACATCACCACAACTGTAGTAATATACACTTACCAGCCCACTTTATTAGGTAAACCTTGTCAATTGTTTGCTATTGCAAAAATCTAATCGGCTAATCACATGGCAACAACTCAGTGCTTTTAGGTATGGATGAGACAACATCTCAAAGTTCAACTGAGCATCAGAAAAAAGGCGTTTTAGGGTAATTTTGAATGTGGCATCATTGAATCTGATGCGCTACAGCAACAGAAGACCACACCAGCTGCCACTCCTATCAGCTAAGAAGAGATAACTATGGCTCCAGTTTGCACTGGCTCAACAAAATTGGACAACAGAATATAGGAAAATCATTGCTTAGTCTGATGAGTCATCGTTTCTCCTGGGACATATGGAAGTTTGGACTAGCTTAACCATAGAAGCACGGATTCATCCTAACTTGCTTCACTGGTTCAGACTGGCCGTGGTGATGTAACGATTTAGGAGATTTTGTGTCGGCTCCTCAAGATGAACTGAGCATCCTTAAATTCCACTTACCTGAGCTGTTTTGTTGACCACATCAATCCCCTTGTGACCACAGTGCGCCCATCTTCTGATGGCTTCTTCCAACAAGAAGAAGGCATGTCAAAAACAACCTGAATCTGGTTTCTTGAACATGAGTTCACTAGATCTCAATCAAACAAAGCACCTCTGGGATGTGGTGGAACAGGAGTCCACAAATCTGCAATAATTATGTGTCATTTAATTATTTATTATTAATTAACCATGTCAATATGGACCAGAATCTCTGAGGAATGTTTCCAGCACCTTTTCAAATCTGTACCAAGGCAGTGTTGAAGGCAAAAAAAGGGGTATTTATTTTTAATATTTTAAAGGTCAGCCTAAGTAAACTTAATATAAACATAAACAAAGAAAGACTATGTGGATTGGATCCAAAAGAACCCTAAGGCAAATTGTCTATTTCCGAATTGCTTTTCCTTTTACCTTTAAGAGACGAAAAACAACATTAGGAGAAATCAACAAAGACAACGTAGTGAATGTTGCTTAAATTAGAGGCAGTTAAAACTGCAGCATTTTAGGAGGATTACAACGCCCCTGAGAGCTTAACACACTCCAACTTAAGAAGAGCACATTTCTGTATTGTCATAGCAGCAAAGATGTTTTCCTAATGTTTTGAGCTCCCAGTGCCATGGTAATTATTTAAGAAAGAGAGTCCTAAATAACCTTGAGAGAGTTGAACTTAATCTGCCAGATAGATACATCAACATCAATTAGTTCTTTCTAATTATTCGTTTTTTTTCCATCGACACTTTTGGGCAAGATAATTGCTGCCCTTAAGAGCAACCCTGTTTAAAAAAGGTTTTGTGCTTCTATAACACCAATCTCCATAAAGATATTGCATAATGGATATTGCTGCAGGATAGCTGGAGAGCCTGTATAGAAAGATAGCAGAGTGTCACCCTCACTTTCCGCCCAGAGCAGTTATTTTGTAGTGGAATATTTAAATGTACAGGCGGCGGCATAAATAAAAACTACACAACCAACTTCAATACTAATGTGCATCCCACACAACATCAAACACAGCTACACAGGTGGATCACGTTAACTAGAATGTAAACTAACTTTGAAGTTACTCCATCTGATTAATTTCAAATAAAATCCCACCCACATTTTTCCATTCTTTGTTTCCTACTGTGATTCACAAGTCCCTGCTCTACTTAAAGGAAATGCCAATTAGCTGTGTATGTCTTCTTTTAGAGATCTGACAATTACCATGTTAATTTGGGCAGGGAAGTAAAGGGAATTCATGAAAACATAGACCAGACAAACCACATCAGCAAAGAGGATCAGAGGCTGTTACTCAAAGCTCACAGACGGGGATAGAGGGATTACAGCTCAGGGTTCGCTGGTTCACCCTCGGGGATATGGAGGCTCTGGTTAGCGGGGTTTCAAAATTAGCAGTTTGTTTGAACTTAGTAAAAAGGTAAAGCCCATACAGAGAGAGTATATTTGATCAAGTAAAAATGTCTGCTCTATATTATTAGCACCTCTGTTTACCTTCCAGAGACCACACTCACACACACGCACACACCTATGTGTGTTTTCCAACATGGTTTACCTTTTAAATGAATAAATGCCTCTTGGACATTATTGGCCTTTTGGAGAAGGAGTTCTGGGTTTTTTTCTGTGGATGTACCATTCGGTTTGACAGGTGATCCAGCTGCGCAGCACATCATAGCTTGACGACATCACTTAAGATTGACGCTGTGTAACCAAAGCTTTCCCGTTTGGCAGCTTTGGATCCTTCATCCCTACATCTCTTCCTTACATCATTCTGTCAAATCCCTGCTAAGAATAGCAAAGACATAAGCATGTGACACAGGTGAAGAAAATGAGGCATCTGGCATAATTAGAATATATCTAATCTAATATCTAATATAAAATCCAGACGAACATTCGCAGTATGTCAAAGAACTATAGCAAAAAAAACAAAACAAAAATCGCCATCACATCCTTCTTGACCCTCTCCAATTTGCACAGAACCCCAGTAGCTGTACACATGATGCCTTACCCAACTCACTCCCCTCTACTCCACTCCACCCCTACCCACTTGAACACCAGGTGAGAGGCTTATATTAAGCTTGCTAGTTATTGATTATGGCTCAGCATTTAACACAATAGTCCCTTTGGGGTCACTCACTAAACTGAGTTACCTTGGCCTGTACTCCTCCGACTCAGGAACTTGTGGTAGCTGAAGTATCATCACCTGGATGGGAAGCTTTACCCAACAGGACCGCTTGGCCCTCAGGAAGGCGGGTTACTCAGCTGATAAAACAATCAAGGCCACGCCCCTCAAGTCTGAAAGGCATCAACAATGTAGAACAAGAGCCAAGAGGATTGCTGGGAACCCCAACTCCCAACAACAGATTGTATTCTCTGTTGCTATCAGGGAGACGCTGTGACCAAGACAGAGGAACAGGAGGAGCATCTAGCTCAGACCATCAGACTGTTAAATGAGACAGAGACTTAAGCTCCTCCCCCACTACGCCAATATCCAGTCACTGACGTCTCTTATGGTTGCACTGTTGTTTATTTTGGTTTATTGTTTATGTTGGCAGATTTATGTTGGTTGTTTCTTTCTTTTTTTTTCTCATGCACAGTCAGTTAAGTACATACGTGACTATACTGTGTGCGACAAATAAAGCTTAACCTTAAACTTGTACTGCATTTGGTAGCATTTTGCAGCATGTAAGTGAGTGAGTACACTCTTTGGTCCGTCTGACCCACAGTCCTCTGTGCTACAGCTGCAAGGTCATGTTATGACAAATTGGTATGTCTTAGAGAATACATATTACACACTTTGTAAGGCCAGCGGTACTAAGAACAAAAAGAAGATGTAGTTGCAGAAGTATGAGATTTAGACTTGGGGGTGATAGATGATCGTGAGCTAGTGCAAACAATATTTTTCTGTTGCCTTTCCTATTGTAACATCCCGAATTGATTCCACGTGCAAAAAAGTTTTACTCTCTGAGAGAGACATTTTGTCTTTTTAAGACCTCTAATGAGCCGGAATACTTAAATCACCTAAATGGGCTTAACATGGGTTATGGGTGCATAGAGTTAATTAAAATGTGATTATAAAGTATCAGACAGATAAGGATAATCTATATGCAGAATAGTGGTGATACCGTTTTTATATATCAGTTTTACTATTTAGGGCAGCACAGTGGGGTGGTAGTTAGCACTGTCGCGTCACAGCAAGAAGGTCCTGGGTTCAAATCCACCATCTGGCTGGGGCCTTTCTGTGTGTGTGAAGTCTGCATGTTCTGTCTGGGTACTCCAGCTCCCTTCCACAGTCCAAAGACATGCAGTTAGGAGGGCTAGGCTAATTGGTGATTGTAAATTTGCCACAGGTGAGATTATGAGTGAAGCTTTAGTATGAGCATTAATATCACACAGGGCAGAAGACAGCTTTACTGTTGCTCTCTGTAGATTTCACCATGTTCCACCTCGCACCTACTTGGAATTTTCAGTCACTGGTTTCTATTTTCTTATAAATAGACATACCAAATCTGTTTATTTTTTTTTCTAGACATTAGTAATAAAATAAACCTGTGGGCTGTATGTCTGCAGCTCTTCATTAATAACATTCCAATTTCTCATGATGAGAAAAACACCCAAATCTCACATGGCTTCCACATTGCCTCACTTCTCCTCTTCATAACTTCATTTCACAAGTTCGTCCAAATTATTTCCTAGTAAGAGGAGACCGGCTCTGAGGGATGGGAGTAAAAGAGCATTAGTGAAAAAGCATTGGTATCCTCAGACAGATGTCTTCCTTGTGTGCACTTGCCATCGCCTTTTAAGACACTTCAGTCAAAACTCAAACTAGGAAACTAGCAGTAGCCTATTTCCAAACCTGGGTGAAACCTGGCTACAAGAACTTTATAGATAATTCCTAAATACCAAAAGTTACTGCCTCACAAAATTTCCAGAGATCTGAAACCATATCTCTAGGCACTGTCTCAAAGGAAAAAGAAAAGAAAAAAAAAACACAGAGAGCTTCCCAAAGCTCGCAGAAATGGCACAGTTTTCATTAAAGACTGAACAGAGTTTTGTTGCACTAGAAAAACAAAAAAGAAAAATCCATCATTAATGTCTTCTTCTTACTCAAAAAACATAACTCCTTACAAACACAGCATCCAAAAAAGTGCAAATATTTTCAGGGCCGTATAGAGAACCTATACTGTAATACGAGATATATGCAGAGAAGATGTATGAGGAGCGTTCTCTGAGCTCCTATCTAAATTGTCACAACACCGAGGTATCGTTTGGCGTAATCAACTCTGCTATCAACCCTCTGCAGCACAGAAGGCCTCCCAGGAGAAACGTGCTGATTCTTCTATCTGTCTCCAAAAGCTCACGAGTACAGGATTCCAAATCTACTGCCATTTTAATTCTATTTTGAATCGCAGCAAACCTATTTTATATGATACATATATGAAGCACTTCATCCTGGAAAGTTGTTGCAGTTGATTTACTTCAGGTGGTCTTGGATATTGTTAAGGCTGAACAGAGAACCAAAATGAAGAATACAGGAAGAAGAAGTAGGGTGTAGCAATAAAGAGCAAGCTATTCACATGTTAAGTTAATAATGAGTCCAGGGGCCAGGAAGAAAGGTTGAAGTTGGCAGCTTATGGATTTACCAGTGCAGGACAAGGGAGGGGAAATGGAGCCCAGCGGTGTCAAGCCCAGCCAGAGAAAGAGAAGAGAGGGGCAGTCAGAAGAGGGAAATACGTACAAGGAAAGTACAATGAGAGGGCATCAGTGGCTGGACTCAGGCTGGTGAAGATGGATTGTCTACAGTCTGGTAAAGTAGGGAAGTCAGAGACCCGTACGCAAGGCTGGAAAGATTACAGATGATTTGCAGCTGGTTGGCACTTCTCACACACCTGATTCCACTTAGTAGAGAGAGCCAAAAAGCAACAAGCTTTAGAGCTGGATATTTGTCTCGAGCTCAAGTGAAAAATAATACACTTTCCCAGTGAAAAATACCAGACCAGAGGAATGGAAAAGAAAACAGCTATTGTTAGCAGCAAAATTTTCCTCCGGGAACTGCTCCCTGATGCTGGTACTCTGAGTTTATGAGGTAACTTCCTCTGCCATTCTGGTGGTTGTGTGGTAAATGTTCCAAAATACTGCACAAGTCTATAAGCACTAGAATAGTACCTCTGCAAAACATCACGACTGCACATGGTGTACCAGCAGCACAAAATCCCATGACGACTATGATATATTTCTCATAATATTTCGGAGTTTTTATTTGTAGGTGTGTCAATTCTTACTGCTTCGGGATGACAAAAAATCAGCCTTTGTTTCGTTCTCCGGCTAACCTGGAAAATCAGTCATAGTTTCTTTTCATCTCGATGTCTTCGATATCTTGGCGTCTATCTCTTTACACACTCAGAAACGTGTTCCCTTTTTTGGATGTTGTTTTGTTGAACGTCTGCTCTGATTACGGACATTATCCCGCTACTATATACATTTTATGAACTTTCTTTCATTTTGCAGAAGTGGTCCGTGCTATATTTGGTTCATTATCTCTGGGGGGGAAAATGCATTTATCTTTCATTGTTGAGCTCACATAGGTCTAGGCATTCCACTGAAGCTGTTTAGGTGATTTAGTTGTCTGATAATGATATTGTTATGTCTTTCCCCACTTCCTGTATGTCTTAAATGTGCTGTTAAGTTTCGTTGAACTGCCACAGAAGCTCTCAACCACTAATGTCACCCAGGATGATGTGAACATTAGAGTGTGCATTAAGGAAAGTACCACACCACATATACTCACCTCTGTAATGAAATACAATTTTTAGATTACATAGCTTTAGTTTGGTCATTTTATACTATTTTGTAGATATTTTTCCCTTTCCTGCTTCATAGGCGTATCTTTTTCCTTCAGTGCCCAAAGAGATACTGCTTCTTTAAATCTCCTAGCCATTCACCTTTAAATATGATACACAATGTTTCACAAAACACCCACAGATTTCTCTTTTGATTCTTTGGATGGCAGCAACATCTAAGCAGTTACTACTGAAAATGTTGCATTGGTATTAACCACCTAGGAGATCGGTATTTTTAATTAATAGTTTCTTATAATGGATCTATTCTTTAATTTTGTGGGATTTTAAATGTGGGGCTTTAGTAAGTGAAGGAATATATTCTCTTTAGACTGTTTAGCCTGTCCTTTTTACTCAGTAGGATTCAAATCCAAAAATATGTGAAGGATAATTATCTTTCAGGACAGTGTAACAAGAAAGAGGGGCAAGGTGAAAAATATCCCAGATAATTATCTGAAGGACAGCACTGTGGTCTGAAGGAAAGGACGGTGATAAAGTGTTGCTTTATGTCTCTCAAATGGACTTTATAATTCAGGTGAACTTTAGATCTGCCCTTCATCACCCACACGGTGCATTGAATCATAGTCTTGCTTCTTTGATGGCTGATCATTGGATTGAATTCATTCAATCCAATTCTGTTTGAACAGCTGAGCAGCTTACAGCTGTGGGTAATGAAACAATGGTTTGAAGATATTGTACTCATCATCTTTAATATTTCCTCCATGAAGTAGCTTATATCAATGAATTTTTTTAAAAAAAAAAGCTTTCTCCTTATAATTTGCTGTTTTTATTAAACAAAGCTGCTCAGAGCATTCATTTTGAAGATTTATTACTACTGTCCTAACTTTCTCATACTAATGCCACCTGGGCAATGCACTGTTGTTACAATATATTGCAGCGGTATTTCATGCCCTGCTTTTTTTCTTTTTAAATTTAAACACTGCATATTACATCTTATGCAGGTTTATGGTTCCCTGATGGTCTTAAACATTCACCTTCACTGACAATGGATTTCAAATTGTTCCCACGACCGAACATTTGATGGCTTTCAATATACTATAAGCTTCTCCTAGAAATTAAATTGGCAAGACATCAAGGTTTTTTTTTTGTTACAAAAGGTGTATTCCACTTATAATGTCAAACATAAATGAAGCTTAAATTTTATGACATAATTTCTCTTAAAATATATCACAGTGAAAGAAGGTCATCAATACAGGTTTTCTTTGTCATTTTAGTTCCTCGGCCTGTGTTTTTGTATTCTCTTTCAAGAACATGAAATGTAAATGTATTGCACTGTAGACTGTATTTCACTTTGATGTCCTCCATGATCCTGTCCATATATCATACAGCGCCTAAATCCTGAATTGAGAAACCTGTAAGCTAATTTTTAATTTTTATTGCCCCACAGCTGCTTCATGCCAGCCGTCCATCAATAATGAAGCAGCACAAATTAGATGAGTCACAGCATCTGATACCGTCTGATACCACAAACGCCTACAGCAAGGCCCTTCATATAGAATCTGCAAATACCTCGCAAATCAAACGTTTAATGTGATGTAAAATAGCTCTGTCACAGAAAAACATAAACTTTTAAAGTTTGGTCCTCTGGTGGCCAACAAACTTTGTATTTAAAGCATGTTTTTAGTTTTATTGGAGAAACACTATTCTGTGGAATTAGATGAAATCACCAACAAGAGGCTGAACTTCATCGGTTTTCTGATTTACCTTTAAATTCTGTAATGCAAAGTTAACAGCTTGTCATAAAGAGATAGCTCTTCCATGCTGCATATAGTCCCCAAACCATTTATCAGTATAGGCTCTACTGAGAGTTTGTCAGGGCTTCTTTCCAGACTAAATGAGACATCATTATATGTGCCAAAATAAGGAAAAATGTCCATCACATTTCCCCAAACAGCTTATGCAGCATAATCCAGAAGCTGTAAACAAACTGTTGGACCATAATTCGTAATTGTCTTTATTTTCCTCCTGAGGAGGATCAGCTATTTGCTAATAGGTGCAGCCAGAGCGATACCAAAGTGGGGGAAGCAAATCAGAAGGTAATGAAACAAATAATTTGTGGTTCTATGGTAAACGCAGCCATCTGACTCTGACGCATTTGGTTTACAAGAAGATGCTATTTGGGGGATTCTGCTGATCATTAAAGCACAGCAGAGGTGTGTGCTCAACTTTCAACTCCTGAGCTACAAACGACACTTTCTTTCCTTGCCCAATTTACACATTTACACACCACTTCATTCATTGCCATCTGATATGGAAGTTAATTAGCAGACTCTCACAAAGATGCTGGTGTGATGCTCTGTAGTCTGCTTTCAAAACGCTGTACTGGCAGGATCTTATATTTAGACTTTTATAGCTTATGTATATGAGTGTAAACAAGTAAAAATGATGGATTGAATTGTTTTTTTATAAAGAATCTGACATCTGGTGGACTATCTCACAACTAACAAGGTTAATTAGAAACATAGCTGGGTGTAAAAATAATACAGACCCCGAGTCTTTTAGAAGTAAAGCTGGGAGGGGGGTGCTTCACCAGCCTGTGAATTCAGCATAAGGAACAATGCAACAATGTGACTGTAATATTATCAAGTAGAAATGGAAAATGGCAAATCATTCCTTATCTGTGGCACATAATATCATTAAAGGATTAAGAGAATCTGAATAAAAAAATCTCTGCAGGCGAATGCCAAAAAAGCTCAAATAAATAAATAATAATAAAAATCTTCACAGCTTCATATCCTGAGGCAGCACTACACTGAAGACTGACAGCTGCGCAGTGGAAACGATCCAATATCTACTGTCAATATTAATTGTATTTGGAATTACTGCCTCAAAGCAAAGAAGGTCCTGGGTTTGAATCCATCTTGCTGGGGTCTTTCTGTCTGGACTTTGAATGTTTTCCTCTCGTCTGTGATTCTGGCTTCCTCCTACAGCTCAAACACATGCAAAGTGGAGAGGTCCCATTC
This sequence comes from Neolamprologus brichardi, assembly GCF_056152115.1. NCBI lineage: Eukaryota > Metazoa > Chordata > Actinopteri > Cichliformes > Cichlidae > Neolamprologus > Neolamprologus brichardi. The sequence continues at coordinate 31,946,227 of NC_142117.1, forward strand.
AGCTTGCTACCACCTGGTACTGGGATGCAGTGACATAATGATAAATCACTATTGCCAAATGATTCCACCATTTTCAGCAACAGGTTTGCTTATTTCAGCAAGGCAATGCCAAATTACATTCTCCACATATAACAGCAGCATGTCTCTGTGGTGAAAGACTTCAAGTCTCAACTGGCCCGCCTGCAGTGTGATCATTTGATGTATAATGAAACAAAAAGATATGACACAAGCATGCCCTTGAACTGTTGAGAAACTGAAATAGTCTCCCGAGGAAGAATAGGAAGCGATTTCACTTTCAAAACTAGAACGCGACTGGCCACCGCAGCTCAGAGCCTTACTGCATGTTGTCAAAAGGAGGGATGATGTAACATAGTAGTAAACAGGCCCCTGTCCTCCCCCAAATACCTAACTACCTTCAAATAAGCTTTTTTGTTAAAATAAAAAAAAAAAAAAAAAAAGGGGGGGGGGGGGGGGCAAAGTCATGATTATTAACATTTACTGTGTGTTTTTGTAGTCATTTTTGTTGGTTGGTTGCCAGTTTTTTTGTATTGGATTTGCTAAAAAAAATGAAAAACAGGATCATTTATGGTGGACTTGCTTGCTTGAGGGGTTAAACTCAAAAACTTCAGTTACCTGATCAGAACTATTATATCAAACCAGTCGTTTCATTATGATGAATAGTGACAGTCCATTTCATTTCCATTAATTCATTGTGGACCTCTTCTTCCATGTCATTACCCTGCACGCGCACACATGTGTTTTACTTCAGCTTAATATGCTTGTGATTTACAAGTAAAGCTGTCTGGCTCACTATCAGTACCTAACTGGGTCCCAGCACTTTATTTGATTAATTAATTCATTTATATTTCCCTGGAAGTGTATATGATGTCGAGGAAACAAGTGTTGGTATTCAAAGAGTTATTATTACATGGCTGTTCAGCTATTAACATCACTTTTTATTAGTTAAAAATATTTTTACTCAAATACAAATATAATATAGAATTATAATACCATATAATACAACGTTAAGCAAATGCATAATGTAAAATTTAAAAAAACTACAGCTATATTTGTTACAATACTTTTACAATATCACTGCACGACATATGAAACTATTCATTCAGTCTGTTTTCGAGGTTGTGTTCTGCCATCTAGCGGTCACGCTGGGTAGCACAGTGGCGCCTCGCCCTACGTCATATAATAATAAGGAAGTAGTGGCCAGATTAACCGCACTAGTCTAGGTGGAGGTTATTTTGGGACCCTATTCTTCTGTATGTATTGTAAAAATTCCCTGTACGAACACACGCGGCTTAAAAAAAAGCAGTGATGTGAATTGTCGGCTCCATCGGCTCATCCCGCTGTAGCTAGTTATTTCCCCCCAGTGTGCTCTTTCTCTTTCCCTCTTTGCCTTTTATGTGGAGAAGATCGATGGAGAAATACTCACTTGTCAAAGTGATCGGTGAAGGCTCGTTTGGCCGGGCCGTGTTAGTGCGGTGTAAAAGCAGTCAGGAAAAATATGTGGTGAAGGAGATTCAGCTGCCAAAGGTATGTGCAAGGAAAGGAGGGAATGTCCTCACCTGTTTGAAGCAAACGGATCAGTCTGATTCAAATCTTCCCCCGAAACTGTGATGATTATAAAACATTCAAGTAAAATAAGACTTGTTGGAATTCCAGGCGTGATGTTGCAGCCTGGAGTCGGATATGGAAATTTTTATTTTATTTGAGTTTATTTTAGTTTTTTGCGCCTTGCTGATAACCTGCCAGATTGCTGCTTACACTGAGACATGGAAGCTGTTTGTTGTCAGCCTGCCTTTGTTTGTTTGTTTTGTTTCGCGCTGTATGGAATACAATCATGTTTGCATTTGCATTTTTATAGAATCAGTCCAAACTGGAGAATTCGAGGAGGGAAGCCATCCTGCTGTCCAGAATGAAACATCCTAATATTGTGGCTTTCAGGGAGGCATTCGAGGGTAATCGTACACACGAACAACACTCGCTTTAAAAGTCATTACAAACCTTTTATGAGCATACAGTTATGATTGTTTGGATTTCAAAATAGCAAGTGTGATTGTGTTTGTTTAGCTGATGAACTCCTGTGGATTGTTATGGAGTACTGCAGCGGAGGAGATCTGCTCCAGAGGATCAAGCAACAGAAGTCAAACCAGTTCAGTGTTGATAATGTATGTCCTGACTTCCTGCACTCATCATCACAATTACCCTTCCCTACTTGTGTTTCATTGGGTTTTTAAATTCTTTTTTTCAGATCTTGAAGTGGTTCGCTGAAATGTGCGCAGGTGCAAAGCATATCCATGATCAGCGAGTTCTGCACAGAGATCTGAAATCCAAGGTACAGTCACGTTTAGGTTTTCTAGCTTATGCATTTTACTTTGTCCAGGGTACAATAATGAATGTGTCTTCTGGTTCATTCAAGTCAAACCTTCCTTCAACATAGAGAGAAGTATCAGATTTCCTATGTTTGTTCTCTCAGTTCTCTCAGTCTGAACACTCATGTCACTCGGTAGCATTTACTGAACAAATTCAGCTCTGTAATTCCAGATTTCAGCTAAATTACATCTTAAAAAAAAGATATCCATGATCAGCATATTTTAGCCCAGTATGTAAAAAAATATGCAACAGACCTATAGACAGTGGCTGTGCTTAGGAGTCACTGCACCTAGTCCTCCGATTACCACTTGGACCACTGTTACCTTCACCCTTCTCATCTTCTTGAGCTCTTCTCTGACCCCGTGCTACTTCTCTAGCTTCTTGTGTTCCTTCTTCCTGATGTTACTGCCATTTTGTCCGTCTGTATCTGGAAGTCCCACAGGATCTTAGCTCGCTCTAGGGGGCGTGTCCGATTTTGACCTCGGAACTTCCAGGCCATATTCGGCACAGATGTTTCTGTACACTATGCCGGCCACTTGGATATGGCGTTCCATGTATGCCCTGCCTACTAGCATCTTGCATCCTGCTGTTATGTGCTGGATTGTCTCAGAGGCATCTTTACACAGCCTTAACCTGGCGTCTTGCCTGGTGTGATAGACCCCAGCCTCTATGGATCTTGTTCTCAGAGCTTGTTCCTGTGCTGCCATGATTAGTGCCTCTGTGCTGCTTTCAGTCCAGCTTTGTTCAGCCACTTGTAGGACTTCTGGATGTCAGCCACTTCCTCTATCTGCCTCTGGTACATACCGTGCAGAGGCCTATCCTTCCATGGTGGTTCCTCTTCTTCCTCCTTTTTCTTGGGTATTCACTGAGCACGCGGTGCTCATTTGTGGATGTTCATTGTCTCATCCTGGAATGTGGTACTGACACTCACCATTCCCGGGCCTCCTTCCTTCCGCTTAGCATACAGCCTCAGGGTGCTGGACTTAGGGTGAATCCTCCATGCATGGTGGGGAGCTTCCTGGTTTTGATGTCAGTGGCTTCTATCTTCTCCTTTGGCCAGGTTATTATCCCAGAAAGGTACCTGCTCACGAGCGGAGCGTAGGTGTTGATAGCCCGGATCTTGTTCTTACTGTTCAGCTGATTTCTCAGGACTTGCCTGACTCTTTGCGGGTACTTCATGGTTGCAGCTTTCCTAGCAGCCTCTTCATGGTTCCCATTTGCCTGTGGGATCCCCAGGTACTTCTAGCTGTCCTCTATGTCTGCAATGTTGCCATCTGGTAGTGTGATTCCCTCAATTCTGACTACTTTCCCTGTCTTTGTTACCATCCGAGTACACTTCTCCAACCTGAATGACATTCCAATGTCGTTGCTGTATATCCCGGTGGTGTGGATCGGTGAATTTCATGTCAGGCAAGCACAATTGAATCCAAATCGGAATCATTTTGCTTGGTTGCTTGGTTGTTATAAATGAACAAAAATGAAACTGCTGATCCAGATCAGAAACATTGCGACCCATCTATGTGATATAATCTCATTTTGCCATAATTGGCTGTACTTATATCTTGTGTCATGTTAAATCATCACTTATCTTTCATCCTCACCCAGAACATTTTCCTGACCGATAATGGGACAGTCAAGCTTGGAGACTTTGGCTCAGCCTGTATTTTGAACAGGTAAAGAACCTGATGCTGTTCAGCTTTTTAAAGTTAACGTTGAGTTTGTCTATTTTTAATTTGATTGTAAATTTGTTCCAGCTCGAAGGCTTACGCTCATGCATATGTTGGAACTCCGTATTATGTGGCACCAGAAATCTGGGACAATAAGCTGTACAACAATAAGAGGTATGCTACTGTGAGCTTTCGGCTGGATCCTCCGGTTTATATTAAACAATATAAAGATGAAATTATGTTTCTTCTCAATAGATCAGTGTCTATGCTTAGAAAATGTGTGTCATTGTAACAAGAAACGTTAAAAGCAGAAATGTAAATATACACTCACCAACCACTTCATTAGGTACAGCTTGCTATGACTGGGTTAGAACCCCTTTTACCCTCAGAACTGCTTTAATTCAATAGGAGGGTGGAAAGATTTCTCAAAGTTTTTGTCCATATTAACATGATAGCAACACAGTTGCTGCAGATTTGCCAACTGAACACCTGTGCTGCAAATCTCCTGCTCAGCATGCTGCTGAACAGGAGATTTGCATGTTTTCATGCCGCTTATGCCAGATTCAGATCATGCCATCCAAATGTGGCAGCAGAAATTGAGACTTGTGAGACCGCACGATGTATTCCTAATCTATGTTGTTCAATTTTGGTGTGAATTGTGGCCTTGGTTTCCTGTTTTTTTGCTGACAAGAGTGGCACTCGGTGTATTTATTCTCCTGCTGTGGCCCAGCATTTTCATGTTCAACATTTTGCACGTTCAGAGATCCTGTTCAGCATACTTTGGTTGTAGTAAGTGATTATTTGATTTACTGTCGCCTTCCTATCAGCTCAAAGCAGTCTGGCCATTCTCCTCTGACCTCTGGCATCAATAAGTCATTCTGACCCAAGGAAATTATGCTTGCTAGATATTTTCTCTTTTTTCTGACTATTCTCTGTAAACCCAGAGGTAGTTGTGTCAGAAAAATCCCAGCAGATCAGCATTTTTTAAAATATACAGACTAGTCTGTCTGGCGCTAACGTGCCACATTTACATTTAAATCTCCTTTCTTCCCCATTTTGATTCCCATTTTCAGCAGGTCGTCGTGTACCCACTAAAATAGCCGGTGAGTGTATGAATTGAATAAAATGTGCTACCAAGAGTTTCTGGGCATGTTTTCTACATGAATAAAATTTGTGAATACGGATTAACAGTAACTAGATCAATGAGAAAAGAAACAGGAACCTATGGTAGAATAGTCTACAGTTGTATGCAAAAATTGTTGGCAGTGCTGTCACTGCCCATACTAAATTTTTATTTGTTTGCCAACAAAAATGTTTTGAATCTCACAGAACCCTTTTTTTTTTTTTTATTCACAATATCAAAAAAACATGTAAAAATAATCTAAAGAAAACCTGAAAAATAAACTTTGTGCCATGACTGTACATACAAATAATACATCTGTTTAACCAACTGTGTGGTTTTTATTTTTAAAAAGTGACATGCAAGAACCAAATCTGGTCAAACTATGGTAACGGTAGAGCACCTGCAGAGTGTGTACATATTTGTGCTTATATGCAGAAATATGCGGAATTTCTGTATGTATGTATTATAGTTCATTGGAATGCCTACAGTAGTTATTGAAAATCTGTGAAATCTGCACTACAAAAATATCCAGAGATCTTAAAGGACTTGGATCACCAAGTGCTAGCCCTCGAGTGGCCCTCGAGTCTGCCGCTGCACATTTCATTCAGCCACACTTCATGTCGTTTTACGATAGAGCAGGGCAGAATGATACCAAGAGATCATCTCTTTTCAAACCCAACTCTTCTGCTCTTGCCATCATAGCCCACTGAACATTCCTAACACTGACGTATACAGCTAGCATCAAGCACTGTAACACCCACTTGAGTAATACATGAATAACAACTATAAACCAGAACAAAAAGTGACTGAATAAAATGAAGAAATAGCAACACAAAACACTGTCATCCTCTGTAGAGAGACAGTGCAAAGACTAACTAAAAGTTAAGTCATATTCTGGCTTCTTAAAGTGGGACTAAGTCATTAAAACTTTGAGAACCCCCGGCTTAGAGTCTCTCTGCAGGCTTTTTCCCCCCGACAGCATACATTTACATGTTATTTTCAGTCTCTGATTTAGTTTGAGTTCTCTGACTAAAGGGGCTCAGCAGTGATTGTGTAACTCATGCATGGGTTAACCAGTTCTCTCTGACTCTGCCAGTACATGATGAAATGTCTGGTGTGAATGAATAACCATTTCTCCCTTTGTGTGTTCTGCAGTGATGTGTGGTCTCTAGGCTGCGTCCTGTACGAGCTCTGCACCCTGCGACACCCGGTACTCCCTCCTCCACACTTCATGCACAGTGTGGTTTGTTGTGTCGTCACGCTTTTCTCCTGTGTCCAGTTCCAGGCATCCAGCTGGAAGAGTCTGATTCTTAAGGTGTGCCGGGGTGCATACCCTCCCCTCCCCAGTCATCTTCCTTATGAGTTGCAGTACTTGGTCAAGCAGATGTTCAAGACAAACCCAAAAGACAGACCGTCCCTGCACACCATCCTGACCTCTCACAGGGTTTCTAAACTCTTGCGTACACACCTGCCCTCCCAGGTAAAATCAGTATGTTGAACCTGATTTTAGGGCTGCACATTCATCACAGTCACTTGCTGTTTTGACCTAATGGTAGCATGAGAATTTAAACTCTTACGCAACTTTGCCAGCTGTGGTAATCCAATGTGGACCTTTTGTTTGTTCAGATGGCCGCAGAGCTCGTGCTGCGCATTTGATTCAGGGCGGTGTTTTGAATCTTTTACAGGCCTCAGAGAGGGAGGAGCAGGCGAGGCATACAGGTCGATGGAACAGAGAGGAGGGAAAGAATGTGGCTCGTCTTCTGGGAGAGAAGAGTTTAATAAAAACATCAACATCTGAAGGTGGAGTCAAAGCTAACAATGTTATGTTGAAGAAAATGATCTACTGTTGCGCTGCTGGCAGGGTTACATTACTGACTTTGTTCTCAAAACTGTATGGTTTGTCATCAAAATATGTCCTAAATAACCCTTTAAATCAGGTATGGACTTACCAAAAAGCTGCTTCGAAAGCAGAGACCCCGCCCCTCGAAAGCAGTGGTCTACTGAGCCATCAGACACCGTGCTGCAGGTGTTAGCTAATGCCAGTCTGGTTTCATCTGACAGCGTGACATCAACTGGCCGGACCTTCACTAGTTCTACTCATGAAGGTATGGTAGCAGCAGAATTTCATTTCCTGAAAGGTGCAAAAATAAGCGGTGGAGACTGAAATGCCAAACCAACGCATTCTGTTGCAGGGGAGCCAGAGGACAGCAGGCAGAGAAGACGATGGGAAAGGAATCCTCCTGAGAGGCTTCTGAGTCTGCTGGAGAAGGCTCAGCTGAGCAAAGCCTCCAGCACCTTCATAATAAACAGAGGTCTGCTGATCTGTGAGCAGACTCTTATCTCAATGTAAGCTGTAGATAGCCCAACTGAAATCTTTAATGCGTTCATCATTGTGGTGTTGTTCAGGTGAAGACCCTCTGTTGGGACCCCTCTCCCATCCTCAAGGTGATGACACGGACGGGCCCGAACAAGAGCTGGTTATAGACGAGGACCGACTGCAGCCACGCTCTGATGATGAAGACACGTAAGTAACCCTGACGTGTTGTTGTTTAATATCCCAGCATTAATGCAGAGCATATTAGATGATGTTGTACAGCAGTTGGACATAAAGGGAAATAGTTACAGCAGTGTTTTAATTGATTTTAATGTGAACAGGGTGAGAAAAAGACTGAAATGGGAAGGATACTGAATGAAAGTATAGTTCTTAAATTGTGTTGACTTTGTTGGTCCTCTCACTGCAGGGACTTTGAAGAGGAATCTCCATGTGACTGGATGGATGAAGCTGAGAAAATATTTTTGGAACACTAAGACCTTTTTTCCTTCTGAGCCTGTAAAAAAGGCAAGGTTAACTTTTAAATGCTGCAACAAGACACTAAAATTTTAACTGTGTGTTTTTTTTCAGCTTGCTGTCAGAAAACCTTGTGCACATAAAGACGTTTGGAAGTTTTGTGTGCTCTGTTTAATCAGTTGTCTTCGCCTCAGGTTAACAGTGATAAACATTCCTTGCAATTTGAGGCCACTGGGAAGCTTCTGTTTGGCTTGTTCGGAAAACAGGAAATATTAGAGTCAGAAAGGTTATGTCTCCATGCAGTCACACCAATTTGAGCCCGCCTGCACCTTTTGAAGTCTGTTTCTTTTGCAATATCAAAAGCAAACTAAACATCTTGTTGCTGTTATATGGCTTTTATTCTTGTGACTAAACAAACCACATATCTGGCATTTTCAGCTGCTTTGTTGTTTTTCATTTTCTAGTGAGTGCTTACAGGGCCCATCCTTCCTGCACTCTATTTGGTTTATGTACCACTAGGTGGAGTTGGAATCCCTTTGGGATCCCATTGCGTGGAATGGGAAAAGCTATCGTGTGGTTCAGATCAGGGTAATTAAAGTTTGGTAAGATAAACTAAAAACTAAAATTAGATGTGAAAAAATGTGTTTAGGTAACAAAATAAGATTTATGGGACTTATGGGAAAAGAAAAAAATAACTGAAATGGTTTTGTGAACTTGGAAGACTAACCAAAATAAAATAAAATATGGGAAAATATGTAGAAAATAGATTTAGTTTCAGACTTTGTTTGGTAAAATTTGTTATCAGTTCCCCTGATGAGGCTTTGATGGACTTGTTTATTGAGACTTTGTATTCTTATAAGATGTCTGTCAACTGCTTTCATAAAGTGTTTTTTTTTTTTTCAGTTCCCGTGCTGATTTTCCTCAGTTTACCTCTGACATATGCACTCCATACAATAATACTACTTATCTTAACACTGACCAAAAAAAAGAAGCAATTTTCCAACCAAACAAAACCCGAACTGAAACGAGCAAACCCACTCTGGATACTAAATCTAAACTGAAGTGAAAACAAAAAGTCAAAAATGAAATAAAAGTAAAAACTAATTAGAAAATACAAAATGATAATCATTGTTTCAGATGTGGTTAACCTAATTAGCAGTGGCAGTGAAATAAATCAGTGAGTCCCCATGCTGCATAAAGACGTTATAAATACAAAGGAGCAAGCGGAACATGTTACTGTATTTGGTTTGCCAAATGAGAAGCCTGACGGAATAGGACCAGACAATAGAACAGCCACATGTTTGGCTACAGACAGACTTAACCCAAGCCTTGCCCATTACAGTTTGGGCTGAGCAGAATAGGGATACTACAGCCCGTTGAGTCAACAAAACCATAATGATTCACCAACAGTCACACCAGAGCTGGATTATCCAGCTACTAAAGTTCTTTCAGTAACTTAGAACTCCTAGTGGCTGACATGAGCGCTCCGTGGTATCTTTTACCAGATATCTGCCCATGATGTGTTTCACTGAGGAAGCTCAACCCTTATCACGAGGGCACAATGAATCCCCTCTCCAGTGCTCACAGTTCATCCCCCCCTGCTTTTTAGAAATAGAAAAAAAAGCACCTCCATAGCATAGATGTCCATGTTTGGAAAAGATACATGTAATGTGATGTATCATAGCAGAGCTGCAACTTCATCATGGTCTGTGTCCTGCAGATAGAAGGGTCTCCCACCAGTGGCCATGATGAACCGGGAAGTGTCTTTATATATTGGTCTTATAAACTGAGGGGTTGGAGGTGTATGAATTTGTCTAAAAGAGTTTATACTGGCTGTTTGAACTTCTGCCACCTCTGAGAATTTAGGATTAACAGTAATAGCTATAAATATAATATAAGTATTTCCTTATGAACATCCAAAATTGAGCTTTGCTATAAGCAAACAAAACTTTCTTCAGTGGAAATAAAAAAAACCAGCCAGGCCAGGCCTCACACAGGGAAATAATAGCCCAGTTAGTCAAGTATGGACGTGGGGGAGCAATAATACAGGCATTCATGAGTGCTAAAGGTGTTGGATAGATCAGAGATTGCATCTTAAATCATGCCTTTGTGGATATTTTAAAATACACCTAAGAAGACTCCAAGTCTCCTGAAGATATAAAAAAATATCCAAGCCTGATTATGATCAAGTGCAAGCTGCCAATACCGCACAAGAGGTTTTAAGGAAGAAGAAAAAAGTGAAATTGGGCAAGTATCTTGCCTAACTTCCATATCAGATTATTATTATTCAGTATTTAAAAGAGGAAGGTAGAGTAACACAGGCCCCGAAGCAAGAAAGAATGTCTGGGGAAAAGGAGGAACAGCCTTCAAGAAATATGTGAAACACTGCAAAAGGATATAAACAATCCTGAAAAATGTTCAAGTTTGAACAATGAAAAGAGTACCTACTTTTGCAGCAACGAGATATGATTCTCTATACTGCAATGAATCACTTGTAAGTTACTGCAGTCCCTTTTTGCATGTCGTGTAAGTGTGTCCTCTACCTGCCGTATTCAAATGTCCTTATAAATTATTTCCTTTTTTAAAAGTTTCTTGCCAGTATTATTTTTTATAATATTAAAACAAAGATTGCATTTAAAACCAGAGTTTCAAAGAAATCTAAACAATAAAGCATTGTTTGTTTGCAAGTGCCAGGTATACCTGATTTGTCCACCTCATTTAACTACTGGTGCAAAAGGAAATGAACATGAACAGAGGTTTCCTCTTGCAGGAAGGACGTATGTGCTGTCTCCAACAGACATGTCTGCTGTATAAATGTGCCAACAAAAAAAAAAGAAATAAAAAAAGCTGTTTAAATAAATTGTTCAAAACTCCTGCACTTAAGATTGGGTTTGTGAGGTCATTGTAAAAATAGTGTGTCTGCTGCTGTGACTCAGCGGTTTGACTAAAACATACACCGAGAAGTGATTTCATATCGCTTTTGTAACCTGCCACCTTGGTGCAGTGTGTTTGTGAACATTTGGTGACACCTTTTTTGTTGAAGTATGATCAAAACCACAAGGCCCTAGTTTGTTCCTTGCACGCAAGCTGAGCACCGCATATGAAAACATCAGAAAACACTGAGGCGTGCATAGTGATGTAGCATTTCCTTGTTCTCATTCTAATGTACTCACTTTGAAACGTGCTGTTTCCGTTTTTTCATTATGTGCTCAGATGTGTAGTGAAGCTGCACTTCTAGCTATTGTTCAGGCCCTAATCTGAGTTCCCTCACCGATTTTCTTCCAGCTCATCCGCGTGACCTGATAGCAAACAATCCAGAAGCACGTATGTCTGTGTAGGTTGTCAATCATCCAGGTCATGGTCAAGAAAAGCGACTGGACTTCTTTAAGTTTCTTCAAGATATTTCAACTCTCATTTGAGAAGCTTCTTCAGTTCCAAGACCAAATCGTTGACCTGTTATTGATAATGTGCCTCATCACATGAGCCAAGGTGTGGGTCATTATACGCATTATCGTCCAGTACCACCCATTCTTATCAAATGATGCACAAAAGACCTTTCATTATGCCTGGTTGGGAGATTGTCCACACGTCGACCCTCAGCTGCTGTCATCACCCTTGATGAAAAATTGACTTCCTATCTGCAGCAGTCCCTTATTCCCCTTTTGTCTCCCTGTTTTTGTGGCCTCCTTTTTGAACACCCCCAGTTTCACTCAGGAAGAGCTGTGCAGATGCAAGATGACCCAGTGATCTCAGTCTGGCTACTGATGCTTAGAAAGGCATTTTCTAATAGATTCCTCTCTCAGTTTTCTTATTCAGAGCAAACTATCAGAGCAAAAACAATAATAATAATTTGCTGTTTTACTCTTTGTTTGTTTTATATAAATGTAGCAACGTTTCTGCGCTATAGCTGAGTTATTAGTGGACATTTGTAGCTTCAGTGCATAGCAGCAGACCATGAAACCTTCTGTCATGACTCACCCAGTAAAGAGGAGTATTGTTTATTCTTCATGGGGAGCCGCTCTTCCTGTTAATAACAAAGCACTTAGGCGCTGCAGTTGGGAGTCTCTTTGCAACTATAAATATGGAAGCTGTCATTGTTATGATTATTTCAAGCCCTTTGCAGTGACCCTCCATTGTCATTGCCAGTGTTTTGTAGTGATGTATCAGACAATATGAGACTGGCGTAGCCAAGCAGGGCTTTGTCATGGAACTGCACAATTCATCAGCTGCTCAAAGTAAAAAGGTCAAGAACAGTTAAATCTGGATCCCGGGTTATGTGAAGTGGGACACTGCTGGCTCCAGGCAGGTTGGAGAGTCATTTGTTGTTATAAATGCTGCTATTGTTCGTAGCTTAAACGCCTGTTGACTCCTGATGAGTTGGACCACCTTTAAGTAAGGTCATAGGCTCTGCTGTCTCCTCTCTCATCCTCTCATCAGCCACTGCTAGGCACATTTGTTCAACCGCTCTTAAATTCAAACATCTATACCAGCCAATCATATGGCAGAAGAACTGTAGGTTTAGGTGTGTAAACGTGGTTTAGATGACCAGCTGAAGTCGAAGCTAGCATCCGAATGAGCAAGGAAGGTTATTTAAATTATTTTGAATTTTCAGTTATTTGAATGTGGCATGGTTGCTGGTGCCAGACGGGCTGCTCTGAATATTTTAGAAAATGATGTGGTTTTCCAATTAGAGTTTGGAGAGAATGGTCCAAAATAAACACAAATATATATGCTACCTAAAAATATATAACACTTTTTTATTCTAAGTGCTTTTTCTCTAACATTCATACTCCAACAGATGCATCAGAGAGCAACTTGGTGTTAGTATCTTGCCTAGGGATATTTGGCATGCAAACTGAAGCAGCCAAGGATCAAACCACCAACCTCCCAGTTTGTAGATGACATGCTCTACTTCCTGAGCGAAAGATGACCATGTCCATCCATTTATGGATCACCACAGTGTGCCCATCTTCCGACGACTGCTTCCAGCACAGTCCGTGTCACAAAGCTCAGACCATCTCAAACTGGTTTGTTGAGGGCAAAAGATTGACCGACCCATTATGAGCAAGGTGTCCCTAATACTCACATATTTGCATGTTGCAATCATATATAATGTTTATTATGTGGCTGTTGTTTTGTGCACTGGTCTCCCTTGACAAAAAGAATGGTAAATGGTAAATGGCCTGCATTTGTATAGCGCTTTTCTAGTCCTTAAGGACCCCAAAGCGCTTTACACTACATTCAGTCATTCACCCATTCACACATGCATTCACACACTGGTGATGGCAAGCTACATTGTAGCCACAGCCACCCTGGGGCGCACTGACAGAGGCGAGGCTGCCGGACACAGGCACCACCGGGCCCTCTGACCACCACCACACTTCTGATATTGCTGAAACAGCACTGTTGAAAAAACATCTTCAACAACGCTCTTTTTTTTTCACCTCACTGACCTTAACGTGACACTTATGTTTTTGCATACTCTACATCTCTTGAATGAAGCAGCATGTATCACCCACTGCTTAGCCTATATCATGTGAATAACCAAATTGTGAAGATGATTCATTGTACACACCCACAGTGAAGAGGACCTCAGACCTATATGTTTGACACTGAATTAGATGAATGAGAAAAATACAAACATTTCTTCAGGCATAAAAAAACAACTGATTCTCGTAGATTCTCATACACTACTGCACTATAAAAAAGAATATTATACGAATTACTGAAACAACTAAGATACTCTCATTAATCATAGTGATAGAATCACTGTGATCAATGACGGATTTGAATCGTATTTGTGTTTTCTTCGTAGTTAAGTCTGCAATTCACAGGAATAGCTTAAAAAGGGAAAAAACTGAGCAGTAATTGCAGCATCATCAGCAAGATTGCAGCCTCTGGTATTTAGTGTTTTTGTTCATTTCATGAACTGCAAGGACACAAATCATACTGATTCAAATATCTTGTCCCAACAGTTCACAAGTCTTTACATGAAACATTAATAAAGCTTGAAGTTGAATCTGAAGTCAGAATGATTTCCATATAATGCTAGCTGGTGGTGACATAGACAGTTTTAGCTAAAACATCTTAAGCCTAGCTTATTCATCTGACTATAGGTAACAATTTTCATTAACCTTTAAATAAGCTTTGGGTTGGATTTCACATAAAAGTTTTGTTAGCTAAGAAAAACTAAAGTTGGTTTAATGTGTCAAACAGATCCATTCAAGTATGAAAGCAAGAGTACAGCAGTCCATACAACATATGAAGTGAAACATTCGTTGCTTTGATTGTGTCAATGTGTGTTATGTAAGTTTAGAATAGTGCAATCTCCAGCACAAATTGGTAAAGAAAGACAGTTAATGGCTAATCTCTTTTATCAGTCATGTAACTTTGGTGACACATTGCTTGAGTAGTGTTTGCATCAGAGCAGATGTTTTACAATAAGAATGTACTGTTCTGTGTGAGGATTTCCTTAAAAATAGTGTTTGAGATGCATAACAAGAATGCTTCAATGTTTCAGGTTTTCTTGTGTATTTCTTCAGTCTCCACCCATTTCCATAGACAATTTTACTTTATTCAAATGATATAAGCCAGCAATGAAGAAGCTAAAGAAAAACTCAGACTAGGCTACTCGTGCAGTGGAAATGTACAACAAGCAGAAATGATCGTGCGCATTATGATACTATTGTGACCGCTGGAATTATTTTCGTCTTATCTGTCTTTTAGCTGAGGTTAATTGTGTCTCATGTTTCTGAAGCAATGACAATAACCTCAGCAAGATCAATGAGCCTAATTTTCACAATCTGAAGTCAGAATATCTGTTGTCTCCGCAAGATCGCAGCTAAAAATGATGTGGAAGCTGTATTTTAAGCTTTCCATGCTAAATTCGATGAGGAACTTGAAATGTTTTTGTATGACAAATGAATCATTGCTAAAAATAATAATAATAATAATAAAATAAAATAATAACTCCAACACTTAAACAATAAACCTAACAGGATCTTACTAAGAACTGTAGCAATTCTTAGTAATTACATTTAGCAATTCAGTTCAGCTAAATGTGGAATTGAATAGGGATTTTCTGTGGCTCCAGCACACTAAATTCTGCTGAGGAAGAGAGGGAAGGTATTGTGTGCTCTGAGAGACTCTGGGGAAATTCCTTATGTGGAACACGGTGACCTCAAAGCTGACCTGTCAGTGTCAGCTTTTATGTGTGGATGTACTAGGGAATGAGCTATAGGGATGTGTTTCGAGAATGCCTACTGAGGTATTTGCAGGGCTATTGATAATAGTAGTGTCATGTGCGTAATGGAACTAAGGTGTAAAAGTTCATGGTGGATTTCAGGTCAGTATAATTTTTGCAGATCATCTCCTTTTTGCAGCTCTGTTTAGAATTTTGAGTCCTCTCATGGACTGAACCACATAGCAAAATTGGTATGGCCCAGATCTGGCCCACACAATGTGCTTACTAATGGCCCACATACTGCAAAGAATGTGGGCCCTTTAGTGGCCCAGATCTGGTTTGTCAGAGGTGGCCCACACATGGGCCAGCACAAGGGCAGTTGCAGACACACTGGTGGTCCTGTACTGGCCCATGTGTGGACTACCTCTGGCAAACCAGATCTGGGCCACCAAAGGGCCGTCATTCTTTGCGGTATGTGGGCCATGTGTAAGTTGTGTGCAGCCACGGGCCAGTTGCAGACACACTGGTGGCCCTGTGCTGGCCCAGAGCAGTTTCAGCTCTGGACCCAGATGTCAGCCTAGTTTGTACCTTAATCAAGTCATGTAATAACAACATGTGTTGGAACATAATAGTGCAAAAGAAACATGACGAAACTCTGTTCAGACAGTGAATGGATGAATTCTTATATAGCGCTTTTTTACTCTCCCGGATTAGTCAAAGTGCTCTATATAACATGCCATATTCACCCAATCACACACTTTCTCTAAACTGAGTGCTTCCTAACTACGTTCATACACATTCACACTCTTGACATGCAGACTGGAGCAGCATTTGAAACGCTGGCTACCATATCACTATAGTATTGCAACATGGCATTTGGGTCTTCTAACTAAAATAAGAAAATAGGAACATAAATAGTGCCATCATTGTCAGACCTGGCCCACGTCTGGTTGACATACACCCTGCCATGACACAAGTCAGTCAGCAGTGCCAGCTTGATGCCGGATTCAGGCCAGACCTGTTTTCTATGAGCCTGGGTCACATAAACCAAACCACAAAACATTTATTTTTTAAAAAGCTCACACATATTAGGACATTCACACCAGTGATGAGCACATGCAATCGTCTTACCACAGCTGTTAGTATATAGCAGGGCTCTCAATTTGTATAAATAGTTATAGTACAAACTTATGAAAAAAAAAAGTAACCATATGCTCCTTAAAAAAATGTTCCAAACTAAATAAACTTGTTACTACAAAAAGCTAAATAAACTAATATATGTTCAATCTATAGAATGTACTATGAAATTCAATAATGTGATGATAAGTATACATACAGAAGATTAAAGGAAATGAAAGATGCACATGATGAACGAATGACATCACCCACAGGTTTGTGGGCTGTTTTTTTTTTAACTTAGACTTCCAGTTTTGCAATGAGAGTACAGTGTGCCAAGTTTGCAAGCTGATTAGTAAGTTACATCCATAGAACACATGGATGCACGGCACAGATGCGCTCCAGATACCTGCTAATTAGTGCCAATAACTCTAATGAATTAGCTGAGGTGAAGCCTAGCAGACAGCTAAATACCTAGTTGGCGTGCACCTGTCGCTTAGCAGGCCACCTGAATAATGAAAATTTGTTTTATGTCTGCTCTAAATTTGGGCATATGTGCTGTCACTCATTGTGGAGCCTTCCTCAAATAGTAGGCTGAGGAACTAAAGTTTCTTGTACGTGATTGCTTGCTTTATTTGTGAACCGCAGAGGTTGCTTCACTTCACTGACAGAATTTAAAAGGACAGAGCTACTATTATTTTTTAAAATTTTAATGCTGTAGGAAAACTTTGCTTTTTCTAACAGAAAATTATAGTTTGCAACAGTTAAAAAAAAAAAAAGGATTCAATAGCGACATGAAATCATTTTGAATGTCCTTAAGTGCACATTATTATTTGCTATATGGGCACTTTAAAAGTACATACAGTCTTGTGTGTGGCATGGCCCAGTGACCTTTACTTTCTCCCACAAGATAGTCAGTTGCAACAGTAAGCAGCTTCCTTTGGTTAGAAGCTGTAGGTGGGGATTAATGCCTTTACACTGACTGATCAGACATTGCCCGTGCCCCCAGAAGTCACCAGGGGAAGGTCTTCCAGCAAAGGAAACCCAAACTTATCCCATCAAGCAGAACACACCCAGTGTTAATGTCTTGTTTATCATTCTCCAAGAGACTGTAACTCCATGTTAGATCAGGCTTAAGACACAAAGGCTGAAAATTGAATGTTTTGTTACAGCTTACATGTATGTGCACTGTATGCATGGGAAAGGGACAAACTTTACTGAGCTTTAGTGGCAGTAGGGTGTGTCCAAGGTATTAATCTGTCAGTCCAAACTATGAAATACTTGATTGTCACCAACCAGTCTAAGCAAGTGATTTAATGTTTACAGGAATTTCCTGGTGATTTTGCAAGGATTTTGTCAGAATGGTAACCCTTCCCAAAAATGTCTCTTGTCATGCTGGGACTTGCTTCTGGTCTTACAGGAAATTGAACTGTGGCTTCATTTCTAATGTATTTCAACATTTTTTTAAGGGACCATCACACTTCCACCAGCATCCTCCCACACATAGAAACAAAAAAGTAAACAAATGCAGTAACATAATTTACTAACCCTTTCGTATTCTCCCAAACCTCCTGGCATGGTTTTCCCAGTTTGAGCAATAGAGTTTTGTTGTCCATGAATCATCTTGCATCAGGGTTTCTGCCACCTGTACTAATTCAAAACAAGCTGCAACAGGCTGTATTCATTCCTAGAGGAAGACTCATGCAGTCAGACAAGAACAGGGATGTGACTTGTGCGCACGCTTTCAGTTAAATCCAGTCGAATTGCCTCTATTTAATTTCCTGCCTTCATTGCTGAAATATACGGGAGACCAGAATTAACTTTCCTCCCCTAATGAGCCGAATGCTATTTGTGCTGCATGTTTTGCTAGACACCATGGTACCCTGACGAAGGGAGTGTTTTATCAACATGCTGGTCATGCTTTGTTTCATTTCCAAGACGTTACTGCCAAGACATTATTCAACCAAAAGCTGATTTGGACACAGAACTCCTCCGAGGGTTGATAACGCTTGTTTATAGTCCAAGGTGACAAGAGAGTGAAGGAAGATAATTTCTGTCTGGTTATTTAGCCTGCCTGCCTGCCTCCCTGCACACACTGTACTCATTCCACATTTGGTTATTAGTTAAGTGCTGCTTCTGATTTTAGATAAGTGAGTGAAGTTCTTGTGTAGCTATGAGTAACATTCTTTTTTTCAAACCACATCCTGGCAACTCATTAGCTAAAACTTTGCTTTTATTACCGTCTCCTTCCCAGGCAGGAAAAATGCCTTGAAGACAAGTAGCCTGGTGCCCACCCCACTTTCTCTTATAATGATGATAATGACAATTTTCCAAGGAAAAAAGCAAACCAAGATGAACTTGAAAATATAAAATATGATATGTATGGTATATGAAGCTGATTCAGAGAGAATTGTGGGAAACTGGAGTAGATACAACAGGCAGTGTCCATATCACGACAGCGACTTCCTTTTTAAATGTTTCCTGTAAGACATGCAGGGGGGAAAACGGCTGATGATCCTCAACAGAGACCCTCTTTCCTCACATCCATTTAGTCACTGTCATGTGACAACTTCACCCAAATCTCATTGCAACCCCACCCAAAAAGCACACACACACGCACACATACACACAGTGAAGCCTCTGTAGGTGTCCGAGCAGAAATGACTCTCAAAACAGACTGAGAGAACATCAACACAACCCCTTCGGGGGATTATTTTAAAAACAGTTGGATTTCTCACATGGGAATATGAACCTAAAGCTAAAGTGTAGATCCAGACTTGTTTTTGTCTCTACTAAGACTTGCAGTTTGACATTAACTGTAATGACCCTGATGCAGGCAGTACAACAGCCCAAACATTGTTGCTGTTTTGTATGACCTTGGATGATACCACCAATCCTAAATTACTTGTTTACATTATGATATCTCTACGTTATGGTAAATGCGAAAACTTGTCAAACTTTCTTTGCATGTTACAGTCTAAGACGCAGTGGTACTGCTA
Organism: Neolamprologus brichardi; assembly: GCF_056152115.1. Taxonomy (NCBI): domain Eukaryota; kingdom Metazoa; phylum Chordata; class Actinopteri; order Cichliformes; family Cichlidae; genus Neolamprologus; species Neolamprologus brichardi. The sequence continues at coordinate 31,965,488 of NC_142117.1, forward strand.
TTAATGCATTATCTTTGCATCAATGGCATAAGAAACTCTCACAGGTCACACTGCAGTATGCTTTGATGAATGCTCCCATGCAAAATTACCAGAGCAATGCTGAACAGTTTGTATGTGTTGACAAGCAGTGCCGTGTCTGTGTTTTCTCATCCTGCAGCCTGCTGGGAAGGAGAGGTCAAGCTGATTAGATAACTGCTGTGGAGAGGATCCTGCTGGGATCATGTGAGGGGTTTAATCCCTGACACAGTGACTTTGCACCGGCGTTTGACTTCTTTTTTCTTTTACACAACCCATGAGATTAAGCAGCATGCTTAGAAATTTTCAATAAAATGGCAAGTTGCATCAGTCACTGATACAGAAAGACAAAGGTGTGAAGCAATGTGCATAATGTATGCTTATAAAAATATGTGAGGTTTAAATCAGCTTTAAATGTGTGACTTCCTGTATGGCTTCCTACATCACCGTTCTATCTGTGCTGACCTTTGCTTTGTCTATCGAGTGCTGTGAAAACCTGATGGTTAGAGTGCATTAGCTAATTACACAACCTTATACAGTCACGCATAGTGACAGATCCGTAACGTGCCGTTGTGGTTTTTTGACTGTTAAAATGTTGCTCAGTAAGCATGTGGTCATGTGTTCATGATGACGGCCTTCTGCGTAGATACTTGTTTGTCTTCATAACATCCCAGGTTTTTAATCCTGGCCTTGACTCAGTCACATGGCCTCAAAAGCAGAGATGGGGTATGGGGCGTATAAATAAAGTGCAGTCGACTGACCTTCGAATTCAGGCTATGTCAATAAAGTTAGGGGGCTGTGTGCTGGCTGTTCTCACATGCTGTGCGTGCTCCTCGCTCATGTCTTATCATGGGTGCAGTTGTTCACAGCAAGCGTGAGCATGTGTGAAAAATATTTCACAGGCTTTGTATTTACACAAATGTGTGAGCGATTATTTGTTATGCTGCCTGGCTGGTAGAAATGTAATCTCATGTTGAACAAAGACATCCTGATTCACTGTACAAATTGCACGATTCTGTGGCAGACCTCTGGGTTGTATTATAGTCACTTTGTGCCCTTGTACATGAGGAAAACAAAATGTTCCAAGATGATAAAATGTAATCTCTATTTAACTTTAAAAAAAAAAAAAAAAAGCCTAAATGGCATTCGTTGAACCCCTGTTGATCCTCTTACAGTGTTTAAACATTGATCATTATGGCACACACAAGCTTTGATGTTCTTAATGCTTCTTGATACAACATTTCCTTGTATTTCTTTTACAAGTTGTTTGGTGACCAATTTTAAAGAGTATGTTTTTGTCAGTTAGCAACAAAAACACTTCTTCTTTTTCCCGATCTCCAAAAGACTTTCTACTTCCACAATTGTACAACCTCTTTGCGTGCAAGACTAATCCTCGAAACATTTTTAGCAACAAGACAGTCAAAGGTTTTGTTCTGTTTTGCTTGGTGCAGGATGCTACAACAGTTTTTAACTTTGCAGTCACCACTGGAACTGGAACTGGAAGTCCGATGTCACGACAGTTAAATGCAAATAAGCGTGTAATGTGCCAGTAACATATTTGTATATTCCTGAGCTGCCACGTTTAACAAACCACAGACATTTCAGCATTAAGAGCATGTTGTTCATTCAAATGGCAAAAAGTTTCAGATGCAATCATTTGTTTTAGGTATTACATAACTTTTATTCATTGCTGTGAGTGCAGCATGAGGAACTCAGTCAGTGCATTTATGGTCATTAAAGACATCGAGTCCAAACATGAAATACCAGCCAAACACATCAGGGCGCTTATGTGATCTATCTGTACATTTAAAAAAAAAAAGCCCTGCACATTTATAGCTTGATATACCTTTATGTTAATTAAATAGATAACAGTCTAAAGTTAGCACCACAACTTACCACGGAAATGTACAAACGCACAAGCATATGAAGCAGTCAGTTTCATAACTGTCCTGCTGTTCAGTGATCACTTTCCCTTAAACGTCATAGACAACTTTAATTGTGCTTTACATAATTACATTTCACTCCACAGGAAATGAAAATTAGAAAGTAGTAACATTAAAACCACAGTTGTGAAAAAGTTCATATGTTAATACTGCAAAACAGAGGCTGTGAAGACCAGATCCGGACATTTGCCCTGAGACTAAAACAGATAAAGCGCTTAACGAAACAAAAAAACAACAAAAAATCAGATCTGTCTATTTTTTAAATGGATGGATGAGTTTTATCTTCTGGACGTAGCGACCCCATTGTCACACTGAAGACTCACCGTGAAAGACTTTAGCTTTTAGATGACTCAGACTACACTGCAGATTGGTGGTGGATTCTGAGTGCAGAGCCTCAGAGAACTTGCTGTCATATTTACAAGTGGTCTGAGACTTCCTCTTGAAGCTATTCTGAATGGTCTCTGAGGTGAAGTAATAAACAATGGGATCAAAGCAGCAGTTGGATACAGCAATGCAGAGGGCTACTGGATAGATGGTTCGAACCACCGACTCCTCATAACAGCCTCCTAAAATTTTAGTGCGGACTAGAGCATAGAAAACCAGGTTTACATTGTAGGGGATGAAACAAAAACAGAAAATAGTAAGGTGCACGATTATCATACGCAGGATCTTTTTCTTGTTCATGTTCCCACCACGGCTGATAGTTTGGGGACGGCGCAGAGTCTGTAACACCATGATGGAGCAACATACGTTGAGTAGCAAGGGGATGAGGAAGCCTACTGTCTCTATGAAAATCACCACTTTAGAGAGGGATGATTTCCACTGCTTGGATGAGAAATTCTCAAAGCAGTAAGTGGCATTTCCTTTTTCCTTTGAGGTGGTATCCAACAAGAATCCTGTGGGGATACTGCCTGAAAGCACCAGCACCCATACACCAACACATACTATTTTAGCATTGCGCTTGGTCCTGAGCGTCCTTGAGCGAAAGGGGTGCACGATGGCCAAAAACCTGTCCACGCTAATGCAAGTGAGGAAGAGAATACTGCCGTACATGTTGGTGTAGAAAAGTGACACAGACAATTTACAGAGAATCCCTCCAAAAGGCCAGTTCTGGTTGATGAAATAGAAGACCCGTAGCGGCAGGGTGAAGACAAACAGAAGGTCAGACAACACCAAGTTCATCATGTAGGTTGTGGTCTCATTCCTCATTTTCAGAGAGCAGGAGAATATATAGATGGCCACAACGTTGGTGATAAGTCCAACAACAAATACAATGCTGAAGACGGTACTGTATAGTGGATATTTGAACCCATCATTCTTGATGCATGAGTTGGATATTGAAGAGTTGTTGTACATTATCATTATCAATTTTAAGATTGCAGGGATGGGAAGTGTTTGTTATGCAATAGCTCTTCAGGGAAAGGTATTTCCAGCACGATCAACTGACCATGAATGAATTATGAAGAAGAGAAGAGTTCAGTACTGAGAGATACTCAGTCCATTAGAGCAACTTTTTGTTGTTGTTGTTCAACACGGCGGTGCATATTGCTGCATGTTTCCCTCCCTTTTCTGGATGTTATTTCGGGGGTTACCTCAGTTGAAAAGACCCCTCCCAGAGGACAGAGATCCAGGCTGGAGCGTCTTCCCCTCCCCCTGCCCTGTCTCTCGGCCAGACTGCACCCCACAAGTTAGAGGGTTAGCTTTACTTACTCAGATAAATCAGTCACATGAATGTGCCACCTTTTCGCTCTCAAGGTCCCAAATAATCACGAGCTGCTCAATCCACAAAGAGAGAAACGGGAAATCCACATTCAGGTCCATTAGAGAAGTGACCTCATGGCAGGATTCTTGTTCTTTGTCAAAACCCAGCCTTGTGGTTTTGTTCTTCTCAGCTCCGAATCAGTGAAGTCGTCATAAGCTTTCCATCTCCCACATGGTCATGACCACAAATGACCATGGTTCTTTCCAAGCGTAGCTCTCAGCGTGACAATTCAAAGTGTTTTTGTCTTCTGTCTGTTACTCAGTTTCTCTTTTCTTTCCCTTTGTTTTACTAACCTAGTTGCTCAACCAGTATCTCTCTCACTCCTCTTCATACAGCCTCGGGGTCTTTTGCTCACCACTCATCACACCACTCAGGCTCGACTACTCCTTTGTACCCGGCAGTTTTTTGCAGTTTGGGTAGAAGAGAGAGAAGCTGTAGTAACTCCTCCCACTGCCTCTGGACCTCCTACTCCTTTGTCTGCTTTTACAGTCAACCACATAAACAGAAGTGCATCGAGAGGAAACTTAATTTAAAAAATGAGCTCATAGTTACTCTAAAATACTATCACAGAGTTTGAAACACAGATCACTGAAATACATTTAAAAGAAAAGGTTCAAGTTTTTCTCTTGACCCGTTTTTCAGTAAAATTTTAAGCTTGTAATTGCTAAATATTTGTTTTTGTAAAAGCACATAAAATTTTCATCTATTCAGACAAGAAAAATAGGTCAAATATTTGCTTTCTACAAATGGGTTACATGTTTGGATAATAAAATATATCACGCTGTACAACATAGGCTACAACATGTCTACAGCTAAAAATACTGCACTTCACCTCCTCTCATCACTACCTACTTTGAAATTGAGTTGGGAAGTTGGAAACACTTTTTTTTTTAGCTTAATAAGTGCTATTACTTTTGTTATTGTAACACTTTACTGCTAATATACTTTTTCATTTTAAAAAAGCTTGATTTTATTATTTTTTCCCCTCGTTAGGCCAAAAGTGCCTGAGAAGTTCTCTGAAACCCCACAGGGTCTCCACTCATCTGTCAGAAAGTATGGGAAAATTCAGCTGTCTTCTTCTTGTTTGTGACGACCTGTGTGGGAGGCTAAAGCTTCTGCTGAAGAACCGATTTTTATTTTCAAAAGGACATTAGTAATGAGAAGGAACAGAAAGCTCTCTTGCTGTTCAGCAGGGGGTTTTTTTCTCCTGCCCCTGTCACTCCATGGACACAACCTTCTCTTCTTGGGGCATTCTGGTTATCCTTTTGCAGGAACTCTCTCCTTGGCAGTCAGTAAAAAACGTTGGGGTATGTGTTGTGAATGAAGTAGCTTAGTACGGGGGAATGTGCAGTTTAGAGCTGTTCTCAGGCAACTTAAAAGAGTTCTTAGCCCCTTGATCAGGCCTGTGGTGAGCAAATGCTATAAACCCTTTGAGTCTATTTGTGTTGGCTTCTACTGTGTCAAATAGGAAACCGAGTACCTGGTTCGTTTTCCTGCCAGTAAACAAATGCTTGTCTGTGAGATCAAGCAACTGTTTTTCTGCCAGATGTACTCTTTGTAATTCAAAACACTCAGGCAAAGATAAGATAACCTACTTCGCTCGTTACCATAACATTTTCCTGATATTACTGACAAAAACATGACCCAGAACCCAAAGATGGTTCATTTAGACTTGAGAGCTACCAAAAATAGTCCAACAAGAGGTTGTTTTATGCCTCAGCGTGCGTCTCTTTGTCAGCCTACCACAAAGTAAACATGATCAAGGCTAGAATGCAATGTGCGAGAAAATAGAAAAACCTGTACTATTGTCTTTCCCTCGCAAAGTTGTTCCATGGAGCACATAAAAACAAGCTCTTCACATGCAAGTATGTGGTCACTAAACAAAAACATGCGGCTGAAGTCCCTGGACTGTTAAATTTCTCACAATGCCAGGAAATTGTCTGGCACCCCCAAGGCCAAGTCTTCGAATAAAAGCAGTTTTATGACACGTGTTGTTGTTGTATAATGTGGTCAGCAGCAGCGATGACAACCTCATGTTGTAAAAATTAAAAATACCATCTGAATTTATTTTTTAACTGTCTATCACATCACATCACAAGCCTAAAGTCTGTGTGAATCAAAAGATAGAGACTAGGGCTCACTTCAGTGACGTTTAAATATCATTAAATTGCTGTATCATTTTAGAATACATTGAAAACAATGATCCAAATCAGAAAGCCTGGCCGCGTTTTAATTCAAAGTCTTTAAAAAATATCTAAAATAACACATTTTTAAGCCACAAAACTTTGTGTCTGAGTTTCTCAAGATGAAAAGAGAGCAATCCAAAAGAAAACAATGTCTAATGTCTCGGCAAGAGCGCATTCTGATGAGTGGCTAGTCTGAGAGTGAAACGGCTTTCATCTAATTGTGTTCCACTCTCTCTCTGGAAACAGGGACTTTACAAACGCTGTGATGACATCTACAAGTACGTTAAACCACAGCAGAACTGCAGTGGATATACACAAACCACTGAGGCATCCCAGCACAACAAACCTGAACAAGTACACAATCATTCTGTCACATTAAAAACATATTTTTTGAAACTGTTTTAAAACCTTTTTTTCAAGACAAATGTCTTATGTGTCCTAAGTGGATGATCAAAACACGCCCAGAAAGAAGTTTCCCCAGTGCCTGCATGATGTAAGTGAAATATATGGTAATTACAACTTCATTATCATAATCGTCATCTTTTTGGGGAATTTTTTTTCTTCCTACGTATGCTGGACCAGCTTTGCCATTTGAATACACAGTTTGCAGTAGGTCTGTGGCAGAATGAAGGGCAGCACGCTCCCCCACGCAGCCTTATCAGCTAAAGCGTTCGTCTACTTTGTAAAACAAGTACTTCCCACCCACCAACCCCTGCCCTCACTGAAACTTAAAGTCATTGTAACTCATGTCTTTTTTTTTAAGGTAGCAGGCAGTCTTTCTAGTGCTAAATTTATATTTATAATCTCAAACCGTCAAGATTTATACATATGCAATATGCAGCAGAATATGAAGTGACAGTGAACAACTTGCATATAAAAGCGTTTGAGGCTTGATTGTTTATCAACCAACCTACAGCTCTTCATTAACCGCTACATGCTGAATCCAGCACAGTGTCACGTGCAATCACTGTGTGTCCTAAATTTAACTAAACAGTGTTGCATGCAAGAAAACTGCAAGTACGAGTATTAAGGAGCTTCAAAAACCAGTATTACTGGGGTCCTGACATTGTATGAACTAAATAATACTCTCAGCAGTGCACAGAGATTTTATTTGCCATTTTCAATTTTCTGTGTTTTTATTCATTTGCAAACCTCATAGCCATCTCCCATTACTGGGAGGAAGCTGATAAAACCACAGCGTTTAATTTGGCTCATGGGTAAAAAACCCCCAACTCTATTGCAAGCTTGAATAGAACAAGCTATTTTGCATGGCTGAATAGCTATGCAGAGTGGTGTTTGGGTTGTTTCTAGGGCAAAGGCCTGCCTGCATTTTTTTCTTTCTTTTTAAAAACAGGTTTCCCAGATGCTAAGTCAGATCAGAAAGTGCTAGCATTCTGCTGCAGCAAGGATTTGATGTACAAAAAGTGCGTGATTTTACAACTGTGACGTAAACAAAGTGGGTAGATGAACCAACCGCAAAAGAGCCACAAACTGATATTGAAGAAAAGCTCTGTGACAAGAGCTCTATCAAACCAACAGCTTATTCCACTTAGAAAATACATCACTGCTTTATTTTTTAGCCCCAAGTAGACTATAAGAGGAAAAGTAAACAAACTGTAGATTACCCTTTACTTTGAACTACTGAAAGTAAGTAGTGGAAATGATATTAAGCGCAGGCATCTACTAAGGCACAATTTTGAGGTCCTTCACTTTTTGCTTTTATATAAATCTTTTCTTTCTTCACTTCGTTCCATGTGGTATTCATCTAATCAGAGGGTCATATTATGCCAAAATAATGCAGAAATTAAAATGGCATTTAGCCTCAGTAAAGGAGGATTTGTACATGGCAGAGGGCCAGTTACTGTTAGCTGTTGCACGTCCTTCCTCATTCTGTGCAAAACCACGTTGAGTAATTGTACATGATGTACACGTCCTTTGGAAGGTGTGAAGTTAATTCAACACAAATACACACACATATGAAAAAAGAAAAGTACCTTTTAGTAATCCCACAACTTAAATGTCATGGATGGAACCTATGAGATATTGGAATTTCCATGAGTGGTTTGGCAGCAGGATCGTGACGCAAAATAATCGTCATACTGACAATCACAGTGATCCTCAAAGCCGTGCAATAAATTGAACATCATTTGTTCTGTGGTCACCAGGTGGAATCAAGTAACTGAACTGGAATCTCTGCCTTTCATCATAACATGTCCTTAAACACATTTTCTGTCAGGTAGAGCTGTGTCAAAGTAAAAAATCATCAAATTCTATTATACTTGATTCTGCCAACTTGTCTGGCATCTTAATTTTGACCACATCCTGTTATTCTGTGGGAGGTATATGAAATCTCACTTGATGATATGATACCAAAGATATACCTTCAGGAAACACGCAGGCACACATGCGATGTTAGACTCTCAATCTTGCAGGAAGAAGTGAAAATGAGCCTGTTCCGCTTCTTGGTGGAGATGAGGAGCCAAACTGCACTGCATGTGCGTGTCTTAAAATGTTGACCACTTACTGGTTAATGGCACCTGCAATGTTACAACTTTACATGAAGTAATGCATGTTTTATTTTTTAAATTCGTGACTTTCATTTCCATACATTTCACTCTCACCCCCCCAAAAAACAAACAAACGAACAAACAAAACAAAAAAACTACTTCATGTCGAATGTTTCTAAAGCAGTTGCATGGTAATGAAATGACAAGAGCTTTTTAAGAACACCCTCAACAACATATATTGTTATTTGTTTTAATATGTATTAATAATTGCCATTTTTCTATATTCCTATTAGTGCCAAAGTCAGCAGGTTGCAGCTAGCTTTCCATACAAATTAAAAACATTACCAAAAAGTTCCAAAAAAGAAAACAAAAACAAACAAACATTCCAATCAGCTCGTTTAAGGGATCACATTTAGTTATATCCATTTAAGCAGATTTGGGAATTCCTGATGTAATTATCTGGTAACTGCATTTAAAGACCATGAGGTCCTTTATTAGACTTGAGCTCCAACAAAGTGAGTTGGCACAACTATTTACTATCCAGAGATGCATATTAAAAAAGCAAAAATCTTGTAAAAAGGGAACAGAAGCTTGCTGCCAATATGTTAAGAATAGCAATAATTAAAAAAACAAAACACAATTAACAAAAAAATCTGTAAACATACAATGAAATGCAGCTGTAAAAAATCAGCTGCATCTACTGTACAGTGTACACAAGACTCAACACGTTTGTGAAAGTCAAACTTTGTTTCCAGCTGCATAGAGAGGGTTAGTCTGAACAACTGTACAAGTACACATGCAATAGCATGCTCTCTTTTCACTCACTGCTCCTTTTCCTATCAGTCAGCATATGGTGGGAAAAACAACTTTCTACAGCAAAAAATTGCAAAAGTTAGTGAACACAAATGTCAGACCACACGTTTGGATGGTATATGAAGAACTGAAGAATAACTGAAACTTTAAAAAAGTGGCAAAATATGTTATGCGATCATAACAAATATAATCATAAAGCAGATAAAAACAAAAACAAATGGGGGGAAACAGGTTGCAGTTTTACATGTGTTTCCCTCATAAAATGCCTCCAAATCCAGAACATTTTAGGATGAAGGCTTCAAAGAAAAGCAGCACAATGTGAAGAGTTCATTTATAGCTGACTTGGTTAATTTTTAGATCCTGTCTATGCTGACCACAGATAACTTAAGACATACTGATTGCATTAGGAACTGTTAAAAGGGCAGCATGATAAAAACGATTTAAATACCAAATCAAACAATTCCATCACAACAGATTATGTTTAGTATGTTCAGCATTTTCAGGTATCCAGTCCAAGCTGACTGTGACATGTCCACGTACTGGCTGTCTTGGTAAACAGGCGACCAGTGTGGCACATCCTTTTATTCAGCCTCAGCATTGTGTGCTTGTTACAGGACTAGTGGCATAAACCTGTATTTACGTTCCAACCAAGCACCGTGTTTGGGCTAGCTTCAGAACGGTAACAAAGAAGAATCACTTGGTGAGTGGGGCCTTAAACCATTTACCTCTCTGGTATTTACATCCTTAGTGCCACGTGTTTGAGGCGCTGATCTGCTGGGTGTTTACTTTGGTCTAGGATGGACTCTCGTCACTGAGATTAAACTTTAATGTGCTCAATACATCACAACAGGGGCCCAGTAGTCAGTTTTTGAAGGCCCCGTAGCGACTGGCTTTACTAATGAAGTTCTTGAGCAGGTCGTGATCCATGTCTGCAAAGGCCTGGGTCTGCGTGACAGCCGTTAGGTGGTTGACACAAAACTTGAAGCAGAATTCCTCCAGGTCCTAAAAATGAAGAGGGCTGTCTGGTCAGTGCTGAGGAGTATAACTGACTAGCTACTGTGCACGCCTCCACCACTTTGGTGCTTTGACTATGTGTCAGGGGTTATAACCTTACCCGCGCCTCATACTTGACAGCAGCAGAGAGCAGAGTGATGGCGTTTTCTTCAGAAATGCCTCTCTTGATCGTTTCCTGGCACAGCCTCTTCAGTCTTGTTTCTCGGTAGAACGTGGCCAAGTCAAGCAACCCTGCACACACAAAAACAAAAACACACGTGATCGTGTTCAGGATTCTGCACTGACTTGTTGCAGCATTTCCTGGGCTGTAAAGAACTGTGATCCATGTCTGTCCTTACCAATAGCGTCCTCTGGTGGCAGGTTTATAGTGTCAGTGTAGAGATACTCCAAGAAGGCTCTGTACACCAAGTATGAGAACTGATGAATTTCTATAGCATCCTGGTCAGATTCATTCAGCAGTGTTCGGAAATGCTCACACCTATCGAGAAAGACAGCAGAAGACTTCTGACAAAAGCACGTTTAAGTCAAACTAACATACATTACAATTTAAGCATGTTTTTCTGTTGTAGTGGCAGTTATACTCTGCTGTGGAAATTACTTATTGATAGTTCCTTGAATTCTGCTAGAAGGGTACATGTATGTTTAGTGCATTGCAAGTTAATGCCTTAGCAGGTGAGTCTACATGGTCACAGAATTGGTAGGCATGTGGTTAACAGCATGGAGCCTAGAATTCAGAGACTATACCATGCCTGTTAGTGTTCAACAGCATCCAATCTAAATACCCACCAGTTAAAAACAACCACAAGGGTAGACGGATACAAGAATAGAAGAAAAATTGTTGGTTTTTTGTGTGTGTTTTTTTAAACAGATTCTTTCTGACTATGCCTACTAATACAGGCCAAGTGCAATACCTTTTATTCCTTATAAGCTCCTGCATTAATTACCACTAATTGCCATTTATCTTTTTATTTGTTTTTTTTGCTTCAATTTCCTCCACACTGCAAATCTCTGATGGCTCAAAACAGTGCCTCTACCATTGCTTCTCAGGACACGGTTGAACAAATAATGAATCTTCACTCTCTGATGCATCTTAAACATATAATTTGCATGTGATCTTGCGCAAGCAGGCAGTTTCCACTGTTGCATATTCGTGTGAGCCAGTGGACTAAGGTTAAAGCTGCAGACAGTCTGGCTCCTTCCTACTGACGGTGCAAAAGAGCAAGGGACTGGAATGCAGATACTCTGTGTTCAAGTGTGGTTATAAAAAGAAACACGGGAAACAATAGGCCTGTCTTTGCTACCCCGTGAGTTTAACAGGAAGATAAGGAAACACTGTTTAGCATATGAAGTTTAAATATAGGGAAACCAGCACAAATTAAGTGTTTGTTATATATATTTACACACAAAGATGGCTCATTGTTTTTGCTGCAGTGACTAAATTGGTTGTCTGGATTTTAAAAAAGACACCCATGTGACCAAAATGAAAGTAGAGGTTAGAGAAGCAAACTGTGCATTTATATATATAATTTTTTTTAAACAGTCAGAGTGTGGTGGCCCAACAATAGAAAGGAAGAGCTGCAGACATTTTCTCCATTCCACAGATCATTATGTGCACTCAAAGATAACGATACACTGCATGTTACACCCTTCCAGTCACACACCAGCTGCTCAAAATGCCACAAGACTGGATTAGCTTTTCCAGACTTCCATGGTTAATGAGTCTACATTGTCCTTTTAAAAAAAGAAAAAAGAATCACCTAAAGGACTCTGAAAGTTCTTGTTTTCTGTACCTGATTTTTAGCAGAGCTTTGTGAACATGGATGCACTTCCCATCAACCAAGAACTTCAGATCAGAAATATCTGGACTGTCAAACTCCTTCTTCAAAGACTGGGCAACTGTGAGGTAATCATCACCATCTGGCAAAAAAAATATATATATAAAATTATTATTACTATTTATTTTGTTTTTGTTAAATACAAGCATACAAGCATTTGGTCTTGGGGTTTTTTTGCTCTTAAAAACAAACATAAATTTGCTAAACATAAATTTAAACAACTTCTCTTTACATTTCAGTTCACAGGACAGTTATCTGAGGTATTTATATATAGGGAATGAAAAGATATTTCTTTAAGGCCACAGGTGACAATAAAATATTACCAACATTAAAAAAAATGTCCACCTAAATGCTAAGTCAATATTTAAATTTAGCTATACTGATAGAACTGACTCATCGCATTAGCTTTCCTAACTGGAGTGTAAACAAAAAAATGAAGCTATCACAGTTACAGGTTAATGCTCTTCAGTTTGTGTTGAGTTTGTATAAACATTTGTCGCAAATAAACAGGAAACAGTGTTTCCTGTTTATTTCTTAGACGACTTGCAGGAATGTGTACCTATGGTACACTGATAAATGCCTACTGCATAATTATCTCTAACCAGACACACAAGTAAATGTCAGTGTCAAAAATGTAATAAAAAATCCTTCAATTATTGTAAAAGTTTGACTTTTGGGATTCTTTTTCCAATTTTACAAATACTCTCCAGGCTGACTATTAAACTATGTGACCTTGGCCTGCACTTCTCTCTGTGCAAGTGGATCCTTAATTTCCTGACTGGCAAACCACAGGTGGTACATGTAAACCACAAAGTCTCATCTGCTTCCTCCTTTCCTGTACTTCCTCTACACCTACGACTGTGTGGCCACTTCGTTAAGTTCCCATAATCATCACCAATTTCACTGACGAAAGAGCAGTAGCGGACTTGATCTCGAAACAGTGACTCTGCTTGACGGTTAGAGATCAACCACCTAAGTGACTGGTGTAGGGAGAAAAACCTTCAGCTGCAAGTTTGTAAGACCAAGGAGCTAATAGTTGACCCCACAAGGAAACAGCTGAAATGGGCGACAGAGATCGATGCCATTAAGACCACCATTCCCACAAAAATAATGGGGAGAAACTTTTACTGTTAGGCAATCATGTTGGGTGATATTCTAATGAAAAAAACAATTATTTTATGTACAGCTGGATAGGCATATAAGTATTTCACTGTGAATTTCTGCGTGTTCGTCAAATAACTTAAAAACGTATGGTCCTATAAAACTCTTACCTACTGAGAGGAGGTGCCACGTGACTGCCGGTGTGGCAAAGCAAGCGAACACATCGTCAGTGCTGCTGAAATGTGTGAGATGGGGACTGGCTACAGCCTGACCTCGACACTGACCCCACATCAGAACTTGTCCACTCTGTGTCTTGGCTGCTGACGTGTGACTGGTGTGACATGCAGCCACTTCGACTATCCTACCGAGAAAAATCACAAATCTAGATATACATTTGAACTTAAGACAGAAAAAGGCCCATATGAAAAGTGAATATTTCTCTAATAAAGTTCTTTTACAGTCAACAATCAGTCCCTTACTACTGCGTAGCATAAAACCACAAGTGTAAGAATTTGTATGAGTTTGAGACGTTTGGTTATTCTAGGGATCTGTGACCTATTATGGTAGCAAAGTACTGCTGGTAATTTACAATGGGAACAAAGTAACAAAGTACTAACCTCTCCTTGTCTGTGTTTATAGGAGTGGGGAGCGCTTGGTTACTCTTATTGCCTGTTCCCAACTGCCCGTATGAGTTGGCTCCCCAAGCATAAACAAATCCCTCATCTGTCAGTGCCAACGTGTGTGCATATCCACAAGCGACCTGTGTTTGAAAAAAAAGAAAAAAAGAGGGTATTTAAGATGCATGCTAACAGAAATAAGTAATCAAAAACAATGTTTTGTAAGATTTATCCCTCTTTAAGCTCTTACCTGTACAATGTTTACACCCTGGAGGGCAGCGATTCGGCATGGTGTCTGCTGGTTTCCATTATTGCCCAAACCTAGCTGTCCATTGCAATTATAGCCCCAACCATAGATCTGGAAACAATGGACAATTTTGGGATATGCACATACCCCGTTATCAATAAGTGTGGGGAACATCACAGTACTTTTATTCTTGTTTTTTTGTTGAATTAAATCTGAAATTCAGATTCTGATTTTGTGTGTAAAAACAAATGCAATACTATTTTAGGTCTTCTGACAGAGACTGAACGTTCATTTTTTTTAAACTATACTGTCTCCACTCACACTCCAGGACCGTTCTTCAAGCTGTCATCATTCAGATCAAGTGTAAACACAAATTCATTTCAGACACTGTTAGAAATCAAATTTGTTTTTCTCTGCTTCATCATGGTTAACATGTATAGATGGATGTGACCAGTTACCTCTCCGTTGTCCAGTACAGCCATAGAGCAGAGCTGTCCACAGGCTATGTTTACCACAATCTTGTTTTGCAGGCAGCTGCTGACCCGACGCGGTGTCGGCTGGTTGGCAGTAGAACCTGAACCAACTTGTCCAGAGTTGTTGTAACCCCACGCGTACACCTGAATACAAAGATGAATGCTCACCACCCAGAAAAATTCTCAGATTAAACAGAAACAAAGCAAGTAGAGGAAAATTTACCTCTCCATCAGTTGTGAGGGCAATAGTGTGGTGGGAGCCACAGGCCACTTCTGTCACTCTCTTGCTGAGGAGATTAGTGGACACCAGGGCAGGGGTCAGCCCGTGGTTGGTGGTGCCATTTCCGAGTTGGCTGTAGCCATTGTGGCCCCAGGCATACACTTCTCCATCTACACAGCAACAAGTGCAAGTTTATTGATGTTGTCACAGAAGTTAATATTTTTTAAAAGATAAGAAACAGTCTATTTCACATAATATACTGCAAGTTAAGCAGCCCTACTTTTATCAGACATCACAGATATTGATTAAATGCCTGGATTCATGTAATTTAGTGTTGCATTGACTCAGTATAAATGAAGTACACAAGAACATATCCTTAACTAACTTTTTTGCAACTTCATTTACTGTAAATGCAGATTGAGCAAAGATTTTTCCACATGTAAATAAAAAAACAAAAAACCCCAAACTGACTGGCCTGCCTCAGATGATGTGGAGTTAGTTAATCATTACCA
Organism: Neolamprologus brichardi; assembly: GCF_056152115.1. Taxonomy (NCBI): domain Eukaryota; kingdom Metazoa; phylum Chordata; class Actinopteri; order Cichliformes; family Cichlidae; genus Neolamprologus; species Neolamprologus brichardi. Next base: position 31,980,733 of record NC_142117.1, read on the forward strand.
CATATTACAGTAAAACAGATACCTTTATGTTGCTTTAATCAAAGTTAAAGGTGTAATCAATTATCCAAATAAATAAGCATGCAATAATCATGTTGAAAGCAACTCTCAGACATTTTCATTTAATATTCCAAACAGGAATTAGTGAAAATTGAATTTGTATTTGAAATTTAACAATTTGAATGCATTTTTTAATCGTAATTTAAGTATGCATGCAACCACATCTCTTGGCCAAGAAATCCACTTTGACCAAAAAGAATTACACTTAAAAAAAAAAAAAAAAAACTAGATACAATATGAAGCCTATTGTGGCACAAAATAAAAATGAAATATCAAATAAAATATGAATTTTGCATGTTTGGACTCATTTGCTTGTGATCTTATTCCTCTGCCTCCTGAGGACATATCTCCTTGGTGACACACACAGAAAAAAAGGTTTTGGAGCTACATTACCTGCAGTGGCGATAACCACATGTGGCCCCGTTCCATAGCTTAGAGACACAATCTTCTTTCCACACAAGACATCAATCCTGCGTGGCTCAATAGTGCTTTGAAGATCTCCAAGCCCTAAACAGCCGCTACAGTTGGTCCCTAAGGCAAAGACCTGCAAAGAAAAAACATTAAAAAATGTTTTTACATCTGTTTTTAAATATATACATTTACAAATAAGAATTACTCCATATTTATTGTGCAATTTTTTTATATCACAAAATGGTGAAGTTGTCTTAATCTAATCTGTCTAAAATGGCAAATTGCAAATTATGATCACCGGTACACTAAAACTAACTAACTACACTTTAAACCAGGCTATAATAATTTGTGACACTGTCTTTCTAAAATTATGACTGGAAAAAAAACAAAACGGCAGCAAGCATGCTCATGCTGGGACTGCTGAATGTGATGTACGGCATAATTTAAAGTGAAATCCACCAAAATACAATTTAACGGTACAGTTGGCTGTTCCATAACATCAAACAAATAAGCAAGGGTGGAAAGATTAGGCATGCACTGCACCTTTCCAAAGGCTCAGGCATTAAGCTCATATGGCTAAAGATAGCCTCATTCCATCTGCTTATCCCTGTGCCTGTAACTGCACTTCATATCAAGCAGAGAGCAAGAAGGCCTGGAGCATTTTTATATCCACTTCAAAACAAGAACTACTCAAAAATCAATACAGCAAAATGAATTACTTCTGTGCGTGCTGCAGGACAGCTTCACGTAAAGAAGAACAAGAAGGCAACCTTGATTAAACTCCAAATGTTACCTCATCATTAACTGTGACATAGAGGGCTTCATTTGCAGCACTGCCAAATACACAAGCCTGGCGGATAAGCCGGAGTTCCTCAGGAGGAAGAAGTGCAAACACTGGCCACTTTCCCACGTCCAGCATACTACTCAGCTGTGAAAAAAAGAAAAAACATGGAGAAGCATATGAATCTAACTCACTATGGAATAAAGGAAAGGTTGATTAGATAAACTGAAAAACACAGATAAAAGCAGGAGTATGTTTTCATGTTAAATACTTTGATGGTCTGGTTGTTTAATTGTATTCAAATGGTTATTAAACTGGATAATAGGAATTTTCTGCCCTGTATCATGGAATGCATACATATATGTTAAAGAAAAGATTATTAAATTTCCACCTTTATCATTCCTCTTGAGTGACCAGCAGCATTCAGATTTAGATGGGCAGACAGATTAAAACGTGTACATCTGTTCAGTGACCTTTACTACCACAGAAAGTAAAGTCAAAATTATGTCATCTCTAAAGTCTAACATAATATTTCAAATATAACGGTTTCAGTGATTGCACCATTACTCTCTATTATCAAACCACACAGCTGTGTATGGCTGTGTGTTAAATGGAAAACTGCAATCAACAGTAAAACCTACTCGTCTGATCTTCTGTGTATCATTATTTGTAACGCCTATAAAAGATAATTATCTTGTATTGCTAACAATATATTTCAGCTCAGTTTTTATTCACAAAAACAAACAAACACAAAAGCCTGTTTTTATTGCCGCGTCTGACAAATTTACAGTGCTGTTGCATTGCTTTGCAGAAATATGAAGTTGCACTTTGCATGAACCCAGACAACACCTCCCTAAACACACACATACACCACCATGACCACCAGCTGCTGTTGCTGCTGGTAAGACGTCCCATACGTCAAATTAGCGGATACCAAACACAACACAAACAAGCACCGCAAAACTAAGTGTGTTGGTATTGATATATAAACTGCCAGCAATGAAACTACTACCTGAAACTATCCCACAAAAACTATCAAGCTAATTAGCGTAAAGAGCGGTGTTGTTGCTGGTACTTCCAAGTGTTGACGTTACCTTCTAGCTAGTGCTTAGTCCGCGAGGTCGTTTTCTGATTTAAAAAAAAAAGACACTAAAACATGTCACCCAACATATTTTTCAAATAACTTTGCCGGGGCCGCCATGCCGACAAACTGGTGTAGGTCTAGCTTCACATTAGCTGCTATGGTTGCACTTTGTTGTAGCTAGCTTTAATCGCTACACCACCGCCTGAAAAACATACACACACAACACCACACTTCCTGTAGTCACTTGGTGCGTTTACTGAAAATCGGACCTGGGAGCTTCAAGATTAAATTGGTATTATACAGTAATTAGGGACATCTATTATGCAAGATTAAATAAATCCAATAGTCTTTTATTTGTGAAGTTACATTACTGGTCAATAGACCATAACGACCCAAGACTTTAAGTCACATGGGTTATAAGTTTAATGGAGAATATTTTTGCATGTTGTTTAAACATCTGTGGCATACATTGTATTTATTTATTTATTTAAGAAAAAAAAAAAAATTCACCCTACTTTTCAGGAGTTGTTGATATACCAATATCAATTTTGTGTGGAACTTTAGGAAACAATTGCTGGTGTGAAACAGATGTGGGTGATACATTTCTGGCTGAGTCGTCCTGTACCATTACAACTACAGGCACAGTTTCAGTATCAATGGAGAGCTAATCTCCTTTAAGTTAAAACAGTAGAATGTAAACAGAATGACACCTGACTCCTGACACACACACAAATACACACACTTGCTTGCCCACACACATCACATATGTGACCCTAACTGACCAATCACGGTCTTTTGACCCATGAAAGGTGCATTTTTTTTAAGTTAGTACAAGCTCATGTTATTGCGTGGTTTGAATTATTTTATTATCCCACCACTCTGTACTCTCAAAACACAAAGGTTCTCATAAGGACCTCCAATCTCCGCTCCAAAAATGTGATTCAATTGATAAAATGAGTATTAAATGCTGCAGCTGCCTGAAAAACAAACAAACAAACAAAAAAGATAATTTGAATCAGACAAGAGAGCACTTAAAACAAGAAGTCCTTGGGGAGCTGAAAACCACTGCTTTAGAATTACTGCCTCCAGAAAAGTTGTCCAACTGCATAATGATGCCCTTGTAAACTTGCTCCCTCTTCATTGTCCTCTTACATTTACTTCCTCATTATGTTTCTCATTACTTTGTATTATATTTTGTGTTCTGCTGCAGTCCTTGATGTTGCTTTTTCATCGTGCACTTCTTCTCAAGTCTTAAAATATATGCCTCTTCATCTTCGAGTGTGTGCAGGTGTTTGCATATAACTTTGCTGAGTGTGAGCTTGTTGAGTATAGATTTGGACAACAAGTCTATGTGCATTTCTGAAATCTTATCACTGCATCCCAAGTTACATGTCTTATGTTATTACATTAAAAAAAATAAAAACATAAAATAAATGCACGGTGTAAAATAAAATATGTGATGTGTTCGCTGTTCACTCGTTCAGTCCCTGCAATGACACAACTATAATCTGCATATTTCACTGATTACTGCATAATCAGTCTGTCTTAAAGAGTCAAATAATTTTTTGGAAAGAGATGACTCTCCACTGCATATTTCATTGAGAACTATAGCAGACACAATGGGGCATTCCTTTATTAAGTCCAGCAGGTGGAGTCATTGATAACCATCTTGGTGTATATCAGTGGATGGGATAGCACATGTTTTTGCCAAAGATTTAAAGACCGCCTATGCAAGAAGGGTGAGTGTGTACATTGTTTCAGCAACATCTATATGCATATGATATATAGTATAGTGAAGTTTCGTATGTAGGTAGCTACATTAGGACTAGGTTGTGTATGATACATTGTCTGTGATGTTTGTGCAATTGTCTGTCTGAGACTTAATATGCAGAAGGGACTGGCACATGAAAGAAGATTTCAGATAGATAGATACTTTTTAATTAAATCAAATTTGGAAGTCACATGAATGAAGGGAATATTACAGTTTCCAGGCAACATGAATTTCTAATAGTGTAAATTTCAAGTAGAAAACAAACAAGGGGGAAAAAAATCAATAAAACAGAACGAACACAAAACAATCAGAAAAACGATCATCTCTTTGATATATACCAGTGTACATTCAAAATAAGCTTTTTTGGAGTACATAAATACTACAAAAATATCTTTGTGTTCACTCAAAACGTATAACAAACCCAACACTGCACGGTTTACAAGAACCAGTGATCCACACTTTCTTTCTGCTAAAAGCGATATTGTATTTCAATTTGTCCTTGTGTGTCTTGTGTAGGTTTGACATCACTTGTGCCGTTCAGTGTGTAAATTTGAAAGGGTTTTTTTCTCTCTCTCCATACATTCCGTATTAGCTCTCTGGCGTGTAAAATACTGCAGTTCAATCATGCTTGTTAATTTTTAGTACAACTGTGTGCTTCTGCTTACAAAGCAGGTAGAAGTAGCATTGTAGTCTTATATGGAGAACAGCAAGGTGGTCCCTGGACTGACCACGTAGCATTCTTAGATCCCCCCCCCACCCCCGACTGACTTGGTTGGACGAACCGGTCATAGACACGTCAACCGTAAGGTCTTTCTTAAAGTGATGGAAAAAAAATAGGTAGGCAAATGAAGTCCATCATAACAGCACCGGATAGTGACCGGGTTCACAACAAACAAAATTAAATATAGTAACATTATTTAGCGTTTATCTTTGCTATCTTGTAAATTAGGATTCGTGATGAATTGCCCGAATACGCATGCGCACTAAGTCGTGTAAGCGATGGCGACATTCCTGCTTTTTATGCGAGGAACAGGGTTGGATGGAAAGTTATCTCGATAAAACTGAGGGTTAGACAAACGTTATCGATACTTTGCATCGTCACAGTCGCTCGCTAGCTACTTCGACCGTTTTAAGGTGCTGTTAACGCGAGCCTGCGTCGTTCATGAGAAGACCGCATACTATCTTGCTAACTGTTAGCTAGGTAGCTTACGCTAGTATGTCACACTTTGCCTTGTCTTGTGTTTGTCTGGGTAGCTAGCAAGTTATCATCAGCTTCAGGTTCTGCAGAAAGTTGCTGGTCATCCAAGCTTGCTGACGTTAAACATTTCGGGGAAGAGCTGCATAAGACTCATCACTGTGCATCGGCTTGTTCAGCAAGACTGCTGCTCTGCCAACTGACTGGGTGAGTAACGTTAGCTGCGCTTTTGGTAATAAGTCTTGTTTTGCTACAGCGAACAACATATTGACGATATCATTTTAAGGAAGTCGAACTAACCTGTAAGGTTATTGTTTGTCAGTACGTTGGCTACAATAAGGCTGCAGTTAGATAACTATTAGCTATGATATAACGCTAAGCACACACACCTGTAGCCAAAGTAAACAGTCTCGGGTGCGAGATAGTTAACCTTGTTAAAGGAGCTAAAAAATACCAACTGATACTGTGACATGAAATAGAAGGAGCTCGTGCGTGTAGTTGACCGGCCAGGTAATGTTAAACGAGTGTCAACGACATTGCTACGTCAAATACTTTCAGTCAAAGGATGACCAGCTGTTACCCCGTGTGCAGATGTCTGGTACGAAAATATGTCTAAGTGCTACAGTTAAATTTACGCATTACAGTTGAGCAAAAACTAGCGCGTGACCTGCTATTAAACAACGACAAGAAATATCATTACCACAATTTTGTGTGGCTGATAATTAAAATGAAAAGCTAGTTCAAATCTTCAAGGTGTTTTCCCGTTTTCTCTAAAACTGCAACTGAAAAACAGCTGGTGTGTTCTTGTCAACTACTCTGTAGCCACAAACAAATGTGAGGCACAATCAGGGCAACAACAGATGTAACATCTGTTATCTGTTGTTATTTCGATACAGATTTCTTGCAGCGCAACTATAACAGGAGTTACAGCTGTTTTCTAGTCGTAGGTGGTGACTACTGATAGGCTATAGTTCTGAAAGTTTCAGATAACTTTGTTAAAGAAAGAGGAGCAAAAAGACTGAAGTATATACGCCTGTTCTGCTACTGCTGTCACTGCATCTGTTTGATAATCAAAATCATAATGTTCCACTTAACACAATCAAATTTGGAAAATGTGTAATAAACTTTCAGATCATCTTTTCCCATACGAGGGGGAAAAAATAAATTTTGACTTTAACTGCGTAAATGGTGGGTGGTCAGAGGAAATATAAAGAATTGCCTGTCATTAGGGATTTCCCTTAGTTGCTTCTCATTTTACTGACCTCCAGGTAGCTGTTGTCACTGTGGTGTTGGCAAGTAATTTACAACTAGAATAAAATTACCAGACAACCTACCAGCTGATTGCAGTGATTGGCTTGGAGGCCTCAGAGCCACACAAGTCTGGCATTCATCTAAAGCCTGCTAGTGTTACAAAAATTAACCACATGGCAATCTCTCATGGCTGTATAAATGGTTCTGCAGGCCTAGTTCATTGACCATCACACTGTAAACTGACTTTGTTGTTTGGGCTTAAGGAGGGGAGGGACTAAAGCGAACAGATAAGCCAGATCACAGTGAGGTTTAGGCACGCATGCGCCAGAGAGTAATTAAGTTCAAGGACACGTTACATTTCTTTCATGCTGTTCTGTTGCTTTTCACTGGAATTTTATTAACCATGTAACGATTGTATACATTTTATTCACAGTTGGGAAATCCTCAGTGTATAACTTTGGTATTTTACTCCCGTGTCAGTGGAGTGTTGAATAAAAAATATTTTTGTTTTGTTTGTTTGTTCTGTATTGTTTTGTTGTTTTCCCTAGAAATTCTCACATGGTCTAACTTTATTATGCATTTTTTGAGTGTTAGAGTTTAGTAATTAATCACTGAATGGTCAGCTTTTAGGTATATTTGTTATGCAAGGGGTTTGTGTTTGCCAGTGCAGTATACTGGAGGAGACAGATGAGAAGGGAATCTTTGAAAGAACAGATTAATGGTTTTTCTCTATGCCATCATCCACTTTCTTTCTCCTCTCTCGTAGTCACTGTGTAAACCCTTCACAGCCCTGGTCTTATCTCAATGCTGATATCTGTCACATGATAAGTCATGTCCAAAACATTATACCATTGTACTTTCTTCTCACATTGTGAGTATAGTAGGCTCATTAGGTTTGTTTTGAATTTGCCTCTTTCCTTCTTTTCTTAACTAGTTAAGGTATTTAACGTCTGAGGACAAAATGGCATGTGACACATTTAACCACTTTTTAGTATCACTCTTATTCATTTCTGGTATTGATTCAAGTTGGCTTTTGTGACGGCCTCAGAATGTACCCTGCACATTTTTTTTTGCTTTGTGTTGACAAACTATGTGTTATAGTACAGATGTACCGCTTTTGCGTATATCTTGGCTTTTGGTTTGATAAAGTTAACTGATAAACAGACTCCTATATACCAGACTTCTGCTATTACTGAGCACTCAAAGTGCTTTTATGGTGCATTCATAGATCAACTGCATGCGTTTGTGTTACTCATGTGAATCTGGTCCCACTGGAAGCCTACAAATATTTGCCTGCTATAGCCAATGGTTCAAGGATGACTATTAGGGCTGCTACAAATGATTTTTTTGATAGTCGACTAGTCACCGATTATTTTTGCGATTAGTTGACTAATCAGATCATGCATCCATTGGACATAAAACGTACAGCTTATTGCACCAGCAGCATCTGCTCTTATATAACTATCATTAGCTCACAGCTTTAAGTGTTTAAGGTATGTGCTAACTAAAAATAAAGACAAGATGATAGTTTATTAAATTTAAATGAAATTTGCAGATTGTTTCGGTGGAGTTTAATAAACTCAGCCGTCTGCTCCTTGCTATCTAAAATATAACAGGACACCAGCGTAATCAGTTGTCTGCTTGACGTTTATTAGCTGTGTAAAAACTATAACTTTAATCTCAGCCAAACCAATTTTCTCAGGAACAAATAAAATACTGAAAAAAGCCAAACTATAACATTTTTAAGTTATCTAAGTGACTTATATATCAATTTTAACCTGAGTAGCCAAAGACGGCGGTGGGTTTGAAAACAATTTGCCGGGAGTCCGGTGTTCCCACTGGCTCTAGTGAGCCTTGAACCCTGGCTAGCTATCGAGCTGGTGGGTAACAGACTTCTCCGAAAATGTTGGCGCGCTTCTGAAAATATGTGGTGTCTTGATAAACTGAGCAGATATTTGAAGCTTACACAGCTACATTCTCGCTTGAAAATATGTTAAGCGTTTATTTTGTGACCCAGAAAGAATAATAAGAGTAATATTAAAACTAACTAGCTGCCGCCATTGTTGGAAACTGAGCAGGGCCGCGCTATGAGTTCTGGGATAGGTTGGGCCACGAAGTATACACCCGACCCATCCTTCAAATCTGGGGAAATGAAGGGCGCATTTGTCAGAGTCTTCGAATTTGGACAGTTTTCGTCGTGTCGCTGTAACGTAATCGGCCTCCAAATGCGGGCACCGGAGGATGCGGTTCCTGAATTTGGACACAGCTACGATACCGGACACTGCTTCTTCTTCTTCGGGGTTTAACGGCAGCTGGCATCCTTGTACATGCAGTGCTGCCATCTTATGTTTCAGCCCGTTATTACACTCTTAAATCCTCCTACTCATTCCTGCATCTTTTGGGATCCTACAAAGCTTCAAACGGCGCGTCGACTATTAAATTAGTCATCAACAATTTTGATAGTCGACGTAATCGTGACTAGTTGACTAATTGTGGTAGCCCTAATGACTATGACCAATAGCTGGAAGCAAGTTACAGTAAGATATTTTAACAGCTTACTACAAAGTTTTCTTAAGCCCTCCTTCTTTATAAAACTGAAGTTGAACCATAGAACTCCAAATGCCCTCAAATTCCAATGATAAGCTTATCCACAGTCCTTGAGAGAAGTCCAGCTGATGGTCTTTAGTGACACAGCATGATGTATATTTTTCATCTAATTTTGAAATATTTTAACTTGCGTGTGTAACCCAGAGTAAAATCTGTTTCCTGCACTTATTCCTGCCATCGAATGCATCGCAGGTACATGACTCCAACCACATGACTTTGCTCAGCCAATCGGACGGCATGTGGGTCATAGTAAGCCTGTCCCGGCTTCCTCCTGTCAGATGCGTGGAGGCAAGCCAGGTGACAGAGCTGTTGCAGGTTTGTATTGGCAAACACTTGCTTTTTCCGTTTTAATGCTTCTTTTAACACCCACTAACTTATGCAACTTAGATGCTGGTTACTGTGAGCCAGAGCCATAGTGTTGTTGTGCACTGAACAGAACGGAATTGGTGAGTTTGAACTTTTAATTGATTGTTTGTATTGCTACCAGCTGGCGCTAATTGGTTGCTGCCGGTCCAAACAATTTGATTTTGATTTGACTGGTATTTGTTGAATAAATAGTGCTGTGAAGCTATATAGTCTGTATATAGCAGTTGAAATGTTTCAGTTGAATCCTTATTGGTTAAATATACTGTTTGTTTATTTGTGTACACAGGAACAAGAATAACTTAATGTTTTTAGCGTAATTGGCTGACATTTTTTGTATTATTCTTGTGAATTCTTATTGGCCTTGTTTATTTAATGCAGGCCAGGTGAACCCTTTTCGGGTATGAAAAAGGATGGCGAGCCAATGAGCGGCTAGGAGCAGGACTCATTCCGCAATCGAAGCTTCCACTGGTTGGGTAGGAAGCTATCAAAGACGACGCTCTGTCCCCATTTTCTAAATATACTGATTTTCACACTCATACACACCATTCCCCCGTTTATGGACAATAGCGCTTGGACATCTCTCATGGACACTCAGATAAAACTCATGGACTTCAGTGTGGATCAGTGTTTTTGATGTCAACATGTGTTGTTTATGGGGAACTGTTTTCTATGGTGCTTGGTACAAGCCGGAAGAATTGGCTTAGTTGTTTTGTGCACCCTCACTGGGTTTTTGGTTAATAGAATAGCTGCAGCAGGAGTGATTATTTAAGTTTTCCTTTTCTTTTCTTGTTAATTTTCTCTGAGGTTCGGTTAAATACATGATACCTGCAAAAGCATTTTGTGTTGTGTGTGTTTATTAATTACTGCCCATCAGCTCCTGTAGCATTCCTAGATCTTCTGATTAATAATAATAACCATAATACTTCACTGATTGATAATGACCATAATACCTCACCCAATACCTAGCCTGTATTGAGTCATTGGCGCTTCATCAGTGTTACATTTCTTGGCGAGCCAGCCAGGAGCTGATTTGGTTAGTAATTAATATATATTCAAACTCACCAATTTATTTTTCCCCATAATGGAAGTTTTTGAGACACTTGCCATTAAGATCCCAAATGCGGTTTTAATCGACGGAGTAACTGAGCACTCAGTTGATGAAGTCATACATTTCCTTGAACAGTATGGTGACATAGGCCGCAAGGTTACTATAGATTCACCAGAATCTGAATTTAATAACATGCTTGTCGCTGAGTACGCTTCGGGTTTATCTTTAACGCGTTTGTCTCAGTTGTTACCGCACACATCTATTTCAGATTCAGGTGACAAACTCCACATGGAGAGCCTATCTGAAATTTATGCATCAAAAGTTAGTGGTTCCAAGACAAATACTTACTTGGCAGACTTAAAAAGAATAGCCAAATTATCTGGGAGGGATTATGCATTAGTCCTCAGTGAGGGGATGACCCAGATACGCCGGTCCCTTGCAGAGCTCGACCCAGAGACTCTAGTGGTTGCAGAACCAGAAGATTCAAAACCTCCCGATTCAGTCTTTCCTCCTTCACTACCAGCCTCTCTTACGACAAAGTCCCCTTCTGTTGCCAGTGGTGCTGAAGTACAAGGTGGAGAGAGGCATTCTGCCTCCATTCCAGCGGCTGATCTCAACCCTCCTGAAGTACAACGCTATGTTGTGGAACACGTTGTTCGGAGTGGGGACAGCTCGCTGCATGCATTCCATCGACTGAGAGCGTTTTCTGGTAAAGTGCCCAGGCCAATTCAAGAGACAGATTATGATATATGGCGGTCAGGTGTGGAATTAGCCCTGAAAGATCCATCTATATCTGATCTGCAGCGCACCAGACTGATTCGTGACAGTCTACTGCCTCCTGCCTGTAATATGGTAAAACACCTCAGCCTTGACACACCACCAGAAGTTTATATGAAACAACTTGACTCAGCCTATGGTACTGTGCAGGATGGGGAAGAGTTATATGCCAAGTTCATGGACACCTTCCAGGACAGTGGAGAAAAGCCTTCGGCCTATTTGCAGCGGCTGCAGGTGGCATTACAGCATGCAGCAAAAAGAGGAGGTGTTTTAGAGAAAGACATGAACAACAGACTGTTGAATCAATTCTGCAGGGGATGTTGGGATAACAATTTAATATCGGAACTCCAACTTAAACAAAAGAAACACAACCCCCCCAAGTTTCCTGAACTTCTCTTACTCCTTCGAACTGAAGAGGACAGAGAGGCAGCTAAGACATTAAGGATGAAACAGCATTTGGGACCGACAAAACAGAAAGCCACCGCTAACGCCCAGTTTGCCAATACTGGGGAAGAAACTAACCTCTGTACTGCGCTAACCACTCTGACTAAACAGCTCTCACAACAGATGGCAGCTATACAACAGCAGCTTGCAGCTTTGACAGCACTGCAGTGTAATGTCAAACCACCGGTTGCTGCCTGCCCAGCTTCAGCTTCAAGGCCCTATGGGCCGAAGAAGGTTGGTAGGAATCCAAAACCTAGCGTCTCCAGCCCTAAACCAGGGTTTTGCTTCCGCTGTGGAGAAGATGGTCACATTAAGCCACAATGTGAAAATGCACCCAATTCAGCATTGGTAAGTGCTAAGCGGAAACAATTTGACAACAAACAAAAGTGGCAGAGGCAAAAGTCCCCTGCTTCTGAGGATTTAAACTAGTTCCAGTTCCTGTTGAGGGACAAACAGGAGCTGAGCTGGACCAACCTTGTCCCGCTGAGAACAAAAAGCATGCCACGTGTGCAAAAATGCAGACAAAGACAAAGATCCACACTAGATTACCACCAGGATTAGTTGGATCCAGATGTACAGCAGAAGTCAACATTGCAGGTTGCAACTGCCCGTGTCTACTGGATACTGGTTCCCAGGTTACCACAATTCCAGTTTCATTCTATAATGAGCGTCTCTCTGATCAGCCAGTCCACCCATTGAATGAACTTCTTCATGTGGAGGGGGCTGCTGGTCAGTGTGTTCCATACCTTGGGTATGTTGAAGTTGCCATGACATTTCCAAAAGACTTCCTTGGGACTGACGTCCCAGTCCAAACGCTTGCACTTGTTGTTCCTGATGTGAGACCTGATTTTCCAACCTCAGTTCTTATTGGCATGAATACACTTGAAATTCTTTATGAACAATTCTCTTCTAGTAACTGTTCATCATTCCAGCCTACCTCTTACGGGTACAGAGCAGTTCTGCAAACTCTCCAAGTGACGTGCCAACAGAATTATAATGATCATCTTGGTGTTGTGACCACCCTTAGTAAATCTCCTGTGCTAATTCCAGCTGGCTGCACAGTTGTGGTCGAGGGTTCTGCCAAGCTTCTCAGCCCAGCTAGTCAATGTGTTGTCATTCAGCACCCGGGTTCAGGCCTGCCGGGTGGTTTGTGTGTCAGTAATTGTCTAGTTCCTCTTAAAGCTGGTACACACACTCAGGTCCCAGTTGTTGTATCAAACGGAACAGAGCAAGACATCTGCATACCAGCTTTGAGTGTCATTGCAGAGCTGGGAGCCTATGACTGCATAGTCTCTGAGCACAGTGTGACAAACCCCCCAGATCGGGAGATGTTGTCAACACCCCTCCCTTTCAATTTTGGTGAGTCACCAATACCAGCAGAATGGAGAAAACGGATCACAACAAAATTGAATGCCATGTCTGAAGTTTTTTCACATCATGACTTGGATTTTGGTTGCACTAAAGAAGTGAAGCATCATATCAAGCTCCATGACAATACCCCTTTTAAACACAAAGCAAGACCTATTCATCCCCAGGACATAGAAGCTGTTCGTAAACATCTTCGAGAGCTTCTAGATGCTGGTGTTATCAGGGAGTCGGAGTCATCATTCTCATCACCAATAGTGGTTGTCAAGAAGAAAAATGGAGACATCCGACTATGTATTGACTACCGCAAACTCAACCTTCAAACGATTAAGGATGCGTATGCATTGCCCAACTTGGAGGAGTCGTTTACAGCACTCACTGGATCAAAATGGTTCTCTGTGCTTGATCTCAAATCTGGTTATTATCAGATAGAAATGGATGAAGCTGATAAAGCCAAAACCGCTTTTGTAACGCCAATTGGGTTTTGGGAGTTCAACCGAATGCCTCAAGGAGTTACTAATGCACCTTCAACGTTCCAAAGACTCATGGAGAAGTGCATGGGAGACTTGCACTTGAAAGAGGTCCTGGTGTTTTTGGATGATTTGATCATATTCTCCAACACCCTTGAGGAGCACGAAGACCGTTTGCTGAGAGTGTTGAATCGCTTGAAAGAATTTGGGTTAAAACTTTCTCCAGAAAAATGCAAATTCTTTCAGACATCCGTCAGATACTTGGGCCACATTGTTTCAGAAAATGGTGTTGAGACAGACCCAGAAAAGGTTGCCACCCTGAAATCCTGGCCAATTCCAACCAACTTGAAGACCTTGAAATCTTTTCTGGGATTCGCTGGCTACTATAGGCGTTTTATTAAGGGATATGCCATGATCGCCAAGCCACTCAACAACCTTACACGTGGGTACCCATCCACACACAAAAGCTCTAAAAATGAGACTTCTAAGAGCTCACAGTTTGATCCCAAGCAATCCTTTGGTTCCAGGTGGAGTCCTGAATGTCAGTTGGCTTTTGACACACTCATTGACAAACTTACCACTGCACCAGTTCTAGGTTTTGCTGATCCGGCACTGCCTTACATCCTCCACACAGATGCCAGCACCACCGGATTGGGTGCCGCCCTTTACCAGGAGCAAGAGGGGAGACTTAGGGTGATAGCCTATGCCAGTAGGGGTTTGTCATCCAGTGAAAGTCGTTACCCAGCTCACAAGCTTGAATTCTTGGCACTGAAGTGGAGCGTGACAGAAAAACTTCATGATTACTTGTATGGAGCAAGTTTTACAGTGGTCACGGATAACAACCCACTTACCTATATCTTGACTTCAGCAAAGTTGGATGCTACCGGCCATCGTTGGCTGGCTGCTCTTTCTACTTTCTCGTTCAAGATACAGTATCGAGCCGGCAAGCAAAATCTGGATGCAGATGCACTTTCCCGTCGGCCACGTGATGGTACTTCCTCTAGTGAAACTGCTCAAAAAGATGAGGAGCTAATTAATCAGTTTACTCAACAACATCTCTCAAGCAGCAGTAACGGTGAAATATCAGTTGAAGTCGTCGATGCGATTTGCCAAAGCTGTGTTGTCAGGACCCAAGCTGAGTATAGCTTGGTCGAATCCCTGTCCATCAACACAGCAGTGCTTCCTGAGAATTACTCAGAAGATTCCCATGGACTTCCTGTTATTTCCACCCTATCCCGTTCTGAGCTTTATGAAAAACAGAGAACTGATCCAACTCTCCGGGAGGTTATTCACCAGTTGGAGTCAGGAGAAAAAGTTCCTCTGACAGCCAGGAAAGAGCTTCCTGAAATTCCTCTTCTCCTTCGAGAACTGAATAAATTAGAGCTGATTGATGGTATTCTCCATAGGACGAGATATGAAAATGAACAACCATCATACCAACTGGTCCTTCCGACAGAACTGCGGCAAACTGTTCTCCACAGCCTCCACAATGATATGGGCCACCTGGGAGTGGAACGGACCCTTGACCTTGCCAGGACTCGGTTCTATTGGCCAAGAATGGCCATGGATGTGGAAAATAAAATAAAAACCTGTGGCCGGTGTATTCGCCGGAAAAGCTTGCCGGAGAAGGCTGCTCCTCTTGTTAACATTCGGACATCACGTCCACTTGAACTCATTTGTATGGATTTCCTCAGTCTCGAGCCCGACACCAGCAACACCAAAGACATCCTGGTACTGACAGATCATTTCACCAAATATGCCCTTGCCATTCCAACATCGAACCAAAAGGCAAAAACTGTGGCTAAATGTCTTTGGGAAAACTTCATCGTTTATTATGGAATTCCAGAAGGACTCCATACAGATCAAGGGCCAGACTTTGAGTCGAAATTGATAAAGGAGTTATGTGCCCTGTTGGGAGTCCAAAAGTGTCACACAACACCGTACCATCCAAGAGGAAACCCAGTAGAGAGGTTTAATCGCACTCTACTGGCCATGTTGGGAACTCTTGAACCCAAACAGAAATCCAAATGGAAACAGTTTGTAAAGCCACTCGTCCATGCATACAACTGTACCGAAAATGAAGTCACTGGCTACACCCCATACGAACTAATGTTTGGACGTTGTCCTCGTCTCCCCATTGACCTTGCTTTTAATCTTCCTGTACGTGAGAAAGAACATCAGACACATTCACAGTATGTACAAGACTTAAAAGCTAAGTTGAAAGAAAGTTATCTGCTATCTTCAAAGAATGCTGCGAAGAACGCTGAGAGGAACAAGACTCGATTTGACCAACGTATTATACCATCCAAGCTGGAAGTTGGAAGCAGAGTCTTGGTGCGGAACATAAGGCTGAGAGGTAAACATAAACTTGCTGACAAATGGGAACCAGATGTCTTTGTAGTGCTGAAATGTGCCAAAGATCTCCCCGTCTACACCGTAAAACCAGAATGCAAAGACGGTCCAATTCGCACATTGCACAGAGATCTCCTTCTTCCGTGTGGGTTTCTTCCTGCAACAGAATCAGGAACATCAGATGAGACTATTCCACTCACACCCCCTTTAACTCGTCAACAGCCCAAGAAACAACAGGAATCTCCTGAGTACTTTGTTGAAGAGGATGAATTGGAACCGACCTTTGTCCATCTTGCCCCGCTCCCAATGGGGTTTAGGGTGGAGAAGTCTCTCAACCCCCTACAGTCTTTTCCCAGTGGTGAGGAGGAAAAACTTCCACCAACATCTGTACCTGAAATGGAATCAGCTGGGGAAGCTCTGTTAAGATCTCAGAGGGAAGAACCATTGGAGTTTGATGCTGATGGGACATCCGAGAAAGATTTGCTTGAAATCTTACCCGAGCACGTTCTTGAAGCTGTATCTACAGACTTGTCCGATCCTGAAGTCTCTGACAGCTTAGCAGGCGAGCCTAGTCCTGTGACATTGCCAACTCTTAATAGCTCAGAGTCGGTTCTTGACCCCCCTCCGAGGCGGTCAACACGTCACAGATCGCCACCTAGGCGACTGCAGTATGCCCACTTAGGCAATCCATTGATATCAGTTGTTCAGTCTCTGTTACATAGTCTGTCAGATGCTTTAACCACCACAACCACCAATTCAAACCCTTCAGTCGTACATATTGTGTAGTGTTATTATGCGACGGGACGTGCATGTATTCAAGGGGGGAGGGTGTAACCCAGAGTAAAATCTGTTTCCTGCACTTATTCCTGCCATCGAATGCATCGCAGGTACATGACTCCAACCACATGACTTTGCTCAGCCAATCGGACGGCATGTGGGTCATAGTAAGCCTGTCCCGGCTTCCTCCTGTCAGATGCGTGGAGGCAAGCCAGGTGACAGAGCTGTTGCAGGTTTGTATTGGCAAACACTTGCTTTTTCCGTTTTAATGCTTCTTTTAACACCCACTAACTTATGCAACTTAGATGCTGGTTACTGTGAGCCAGAGCCATAGTGTTGTTGTGCACTGAACAGAACGGAATTGGTGAGTTTGAACTTTTAATTGATTGTTTGTATTGCTACCAGCTGGCGCTAATTGGTTGCTGCCGGTCCAAACAATTTGATTTTGATTTGACTGGTATTTGTTGAATAAATAGTGCTGTGAAGCTATATAGTCTGTATATAGCAGTTGAAATGTTTCAGTTGAATCCTTATTGGTTAAATATACTGTTTGTTTATTTGTGTACACAGGAACAAGAATAACTTAATGTTTTTAGCGTAATTGGCTGACATTTTTTGTATTATTCTTGTGAATTCTTATTGGCCTTGTTTATTTAATGCAGGCCAGGTGAACCCTTTTCGGGTATGAAAAAGGATGGCGAGCCAATGAGCGGCTAGGAGCAGGACTCATTCCGCAATCGAAGCTTCCACTGGTTGGGTAGGAAGCTATCAAAGACGACGCTCTGTCCCCATTTTCTAAATATACTGATTTTCACACTCATACACACCATTCCCCCGTTTATGGACAATAGCGCTTGGACATCTCTCATGGACACTCAGATAAAACTCATGGACTTCAGTGTGGATCAGTGTTTTTGATGTCAACATGTGTTGTTTATGGGGAACTGTTTTCTATGGTGCTTGGTACAAGCCGGAAGAATTGGCTTAGTTGTTTTGTGCACCCTCACTGGGTTTTTGGTTAATAGAATAGCTGCAGCAGGAGTGATTATTTAAGTTTTCCTTTTCTTTTCTTGTTAATTTTCTTTGAGGTTCGGTTAAATACATGATACCTGCAAAAGCATTTTGTGTTGTGTGTGTTTATTAATTACTGCCCATCAGCTCCTGTAGCATTCCTAGATCTTCTGATTAATAATAATAACCATAATACTTCACTGATTGATAATGACCATAATACCTCACCCAATACCTAGCCTGTATTGAGTCATTGGCGCTTCATCAGTGTTACACGTGAATTAGGATTCCTCTCTGTTCGTGTCACCTAGCACAGATTTGTTTAAATTTACTTCATTACATTGTTATTGTATGTATTCACGGTGCATGAAAATGCATAGTAAGAGGTCAACACACACACACACACACACACACACACAAGATATTCTTGATATCTGATTAAAAAGTTATTAAACGAGGAAAAAAAACTGACTAGTTGGCTAGTGTGATGTAATTAAGTACTCAGTAAACAGCCAAAATTGAGCCTTTTGAAATGGATGAGGGTCAAATATTGGCTATACAAAGATTGTGTGTATATTTAAAAGCCATTTGAAACTGTTAGTCACATTTTCCAGTAATCAAATTGACTTTTAAATGTCACTGAAATGTGTGGCATTTTGTAACATGCACCAAATTGTACAAACATCATGGCGGATTATTTGTTTGCTGAATGGCTATCATTAACAGTGCCAACATCAGCAGTCACAGACCTTAACGTCTTAGAATCAGTAAAGATGTCACTGGCATTGTACATTTAATAAAACAATAATTTCCTTAACCCAATACAATTTCTGGTACAGACTGTTAAGAACAACGTTTAAACATCACATACATAATTTATAAAGCTATTTTGGTCTTTGCACTTTAAGCACTTTGGTGTTCAGCATGTTGAACGCAGACTTGAGGAGGTGGTTATCGAACCACCAACCTTCTGTGGGGGTGTGTGTGTGTGTGTGTGTGTGTGTGTGTGTGTGTGTGTGTGTGTGTGTGTATATATATATATATATATATATATATATATATATATATATATATATATATATATATATATATATATATATATATATATATATATATATATATATATATATATATATATATATATATATATATATATATACAGTTTCAGTGTGAATCATTGAACACTCTAATCAAGAGAAATAAACAATAAAGACTCTAAAAACGTTTTAACTGCACGTCACTTTTTACTCTGCATTTAGTCTTGGGTTTATATTTGTCAAAATGCCATCCTCAACTCATGCATCAGCAAAATATCTTTCAATAGAGTTTATGTTGCTGGAAGTGAGAAACGATGGATGTATCCAGAAATAAATTAAGCTTTGCACCAAATTGCCACTCACTGTAGTTCATCTTAACGCCACTCCTTAGGACATGTCTGTGTCTTAATTTAAAAAATGCGTGTCAAGTGTTGTGATTTGACCCACTGTTTTGAGTTAGAGCTTGATTTGAAGTCCAGTTTTCCAGGACATTACATGTCCCTAAACCTCTCAGCAAAGCAAAAATGAGCTTACTGAAAACACACTGAGCCAGCATTGGCAAATTTATGCACATAGCAGGTCAAGTAATCAAGCTACCACAATAAACTTGACAAAATACTGCAAAATATTGTTTCTCCTTAGCAAACAGAAGGGAACTGTGTGTCTTTAGAGCAGTCACAGTTTTTGTCAAAAGCCCCAAAAGTCAGAATCACTGGTGCTCATGAGAGTAGGTAAGCAAGCTGTCAGTTGTGACTATCAATGAATGGTTTACATGGAGATATTAGAATATTAGAGTAATGAATATTCTTTATTTTGGACCAGACAGCCAATTCTGTCATTGCAAGGTAGTGTTGTTGTGTTTGTTTGTTTGTTTTTAAATATTTGTCATCCCAAGTCAACTGTAGATGCTAAACTTGGTTGTTTAATGTTTTTTACACTGTGGCCAACATAGGCTACGTCCACACGTACCCGGGTATTTTTGAAAACGCAGATTTTTCTATGCGTTTGCACTTTTCGTCCACACGTAAACAGTGTTTTTGGTCCGTTTTCAAAAATACCCATGTACGTGTGGACGTAGCCATAGTTTAGTCCTAGTGTACATAAAAAAAAAAAAAACCAAACAAACAAAAAAAAAAAACATGTCACTAAAAACTCCCAAAATGATCAGTGATAATCTTGTCATAATTCATAATTCAGTTAGTTTGATCTAATAATTAGGGGTGGGCGGTATAAATGATATCCGGTAGAAACTATATAAATTTGGCCAACAGTAGAGATTTTGATTATCCCGCTCTACGGCGATAGCGCATGTTGATGGTGTCATCAAGCTGCGCCTGTTTTGGTCGAAAGCATTGCAGTGGCTGCAAACAACATCATCTGCAAATCATGCCAGTCAACAGTAATAGCAAAGAGACTAAGCACTTTTGGAGTATGGGGGAAGCCAAAAACTGCGCTTCCTCCACTTCCCTACCATTGATTCATTAATGCTGAATTCTCTTGCAGCTGCTCTATTCCCATGTTGTTGCAGTATATGAATGACTAACCTCGTATTGTGGATGGATTATCTCAGTTGTTCTCCTAACTGAAGTTTGGTCCGTTTACAGCATCCTGCCATGTGATTGCATTTGTCCCTAACTCATGTTAACTTTTATCGAGTGGAAAAGTATTAGCGTCCATCCTTCAGCTTCACTGTGCTAATGTTATGCTAACATAGGTGTTTTGCTAGTGATCATGTAGGACATCATTATATACCAGCTAGTCCAACTTCAGTAACCCTACAGAAGTCACTGCAGGCTCCTGACTACGGTAGCCGTAACGCTCTGGCAATCCATCAAGCGGTGTGGCTTCATAGCTTACCAAAGTCGTACTAAAACATTTTTGACAGATTTCTGCGCGCCGTGTACTACATAAAATCGGCTTGAGGTCAGTAAGCACAACCAGAATTCATACACTGTCGATTTTTGAGAAAATTAAAGGATTTTAAGTGTGCCTTATATTGTGTAAAATACGTTATACAGAAGAAAAGAATATATCGCGATATATATCGTTACCGCACATGCTTTAAATTATTTTTATGCTTAAGGACAACAGATGGAAATTAGCCCTTGGCTATAATCTGGTATGTTTACATTCATGTAATTTTTATTTTTTTTTACATTTATGTTCATTAACATGCACTGTCCTAAATAAATAAATATAACAAATAAATAAATAAATATAACTGTGATGTTGATTTTAGGCCATATCGCCCAGCTCTACTAATAAGTCTTTAAAAGGTGACTGATGATTTGATTTGATCTAATTTATGAATGTGGGGACCCAGAAGGATCAACCCTGGTCCTTCATGCTTACTACTGTTTCTTCTGAGAAAGTTGCTATGCGTTTTCTGCAAGCTCAAAATTGTCAAGCATCATGGTAGCTTATAAAGGTACCATGATTCCTTTATAGGCATCCAAAATGCCGGTTTTGATTTCTGTGATGGAGTTGCTTTCGTGACTCGTCAAGTGATGCCGTTGACAGTGGCATGCAGTCTGTTGACATCACATCTTCCGGTCAATTCAGCTTGCCCGGAAAACCCAGCCAAGTAGGTACTAAAAAAGTACTTGTTGCCGGTTACTACCACTTAATGCAAGATCGCAAAAACCCAGTCAAGCTGAGTTGAGCCAGGACGAGTAGGTACTAGTGGAAAAGGACTAATAGTGTGTACAGACAGAGAGGAGAAAAAAAGCTGCATCCTGCAGACATTATAGGTAAATGTATTTCTCAGCACAGGCTGAATGACTCCCAAGACTTAAGATGTTGACGTCATAAACCTTTTTGGTACACTTTGTACATTTCCATTGATCACTCTGTCTTCGTTGCAGCAGTACCTCTTCAGTGGTGTGAATGAGGGAGACATGGCAGACCACACGCCACCTCTGGAGTCTGGCCAGCTTCTCAGCCCTGAACTCCCAATCCTGGCCTCACCACCACCCCCAGCCATGGTCAACGGGGAGGGCCCCCAGCAGGTACACAAATTTTTGTCCAGTATTAGTCACACTTGCTGACTTAAGTCTGTTGGGCCCAAGTTCATTTCTGACAAAACTGCCTTGGGATTACATTTGAGGAAATTTGTTCTAAATGGTGCTTCTACTTTATCTGTTGGCATTTAGGTGTTCAGGTGTAGAGCTGCTGTGAGTTTGATTTCATTTCAGGGCTAAAGGTGTTTCTTTGTGTGTGTTGGGAATATTAGCTGTTGTGTAATACTTGAGTCAGAGATATTGATGCCATTGATCGCACTACATAAATGAACTCCATCAGCGAAATTGAGAATTTTTCACTGGTGCACTCAAAGCACTTCTACGCAAGTAGTAACACTGGAGGCAGTGACAGTAAATTTTTTGACCAGCATGGCAGAGACGCACGTCTGTGGGATTTTTACAGAATATCTACAGTCCAGCAGTGACTCCTGTGTCATGCAATAATAAATCCAAAAAGTGTTTGAAACCCTTTTTCCTTTTTTTTTTTAGTAAGAAACTGTTATCAGATGAACTTAGATCTACCTCTTGTCAATTGCAATTTGTTTGAAGGCTTGTTTCAGATGCTAAACAAACTATGCTGCTATAGTTCTTACTCAGTTCAGTATTGAAACAGCCAAAATGGGTTTGCTGTGCTCACTTCATTTGCTCATTGAACAAATTTCACAGGCAACAGGTGCCACTTCTCTCTCGGTTTTGATAGTTTTGCTATATATGTACAGGAAATGGATTGGACCCCCACACCTGCCTCAATCATCTCTTGTCAGCATCAGGGTGAGATTGAGCGGTCCTGACAAGCCTCTGTGATATCCCTGTCATTTTGATGGTCACCAGTCCAATTTGTTTAAGTTTCCCCAACTTCCTGGGGGATGGCAGGGAATTCACAGTGATATCTTTTTGTCACTTCCCCAGTCTTATGCAGTTTGTCCTGATAAGACTTGCTAATATTAGCACTGCCTTACAAACATGCCTTTCTAGCCATTGCCGTCATTTTCCACAGTGGAAAAACCCTCACCTGAATCAGGCTTTGTTCAAACAGAGATCAAATTTTGCTTGTGGTGCTCAGCTATGGGTCTGTTGTCCTCAGGGAATTCAGTTACATTACCATCATCCACAAAGACCTTACCTGATTACCTGAACATGTTCTGTGTCAATGTTTAAACTGTTTAAAAATGTGAGGAAATAAAAAGCCACTTTTTCTGCCTGGTCTACATAATTACACCCCCTGCTCCTTGAAAATCACTTACATGTTACTTGCATATGAAAAACAAATACCAAAAATATGTAATTCAGCTTTGTTTTGTTTAGTTGTTTGAAAAAAATCGTACAGAGCCCTGTCAGAAGTATATAACACATTACAGTAAATGAAAATAAAATAAAACATAAATAAAATACAATAATGTAATTTTTACTCTCTGTTATAATGTTTTGTTTTTTTTTTGCTTTCCCTACCATTTTCTTTCTGTTGTCAAAATTGGACCTTGTGTGGAAGTTACTGCTGAGTAACTGCTTTATTAATAGTATATTTAAAAAAACAAACACAATAAAAAATAGATTTGGGTTGTGACAAAAACTAAATATTGAGAACACTGCTGAAAATAGGAAATGTTCCACAAGGTAACCTTTTGGATAGCATCCATTATGTATGTGTTTTTCAATGAAAGGGTGACAAAACTGGATATTATGCGGCACATTTTCAAGGTCAACCTATTCCATCTATATCTATCATTAGCAATGCTGTATGGGTACATGTTCTTGAAAATAAAAAGGCTTATTAGATACATAAGTAAGCAGTTGGGTGTGTCATGCTTGCTGTGGGTTTCCTGCTGGTGATGTTCTACTGTTCTTTTTTTTTTTTTTTTTTTTTTTTTTTTTTTTTTCCCCTTTGAAGAGCAGATAGTGGTGGTTCACACACACAGAGCACTGTGGAGCCCAGAGCACAGCAACTACATGTAATTTATTTTAACTATGATTAATATCTATTGATTATTTTCAGTCAGTCCATCGATAGTTTCAACTTTTATATCAGTGCCCTTAAACAAATTAATTTGTCTGCACACCTATCTTCAGTGTTGATTTTTTTTATGACATTATCTGATATTATCTGACCCTAATCTTTGTATTTTCATGTTATTTTTATCTTATTTTTGACCATTTGATAAACACAAATGTCAGAAACATTTGAAGTGCTATTTGTAGTCTTGATTCTTATCATTTTTGTGCTGGTGATTTTATCTTACTATAGTCTAAAATTTCTTTTGTGAGGGACCAAACATGTTTGTAAGTAAGAAAAACCCTTCTGGGGTTATTTGTTGTTGTGTTTTTTGTTTGTTTTAGTACATTGTGCAGATGACATGTGGCACAGTTTGTGGCCACCTGAAAATAATACTGGCATTTTGCAATATTTCATATAGGGGTTATCACCCATCATTGTTTGAGTGATGCTGTAAATCTAATGTGTGTAGTGTTGTGTCTGAGGAGGTGCGTAAATATCATGACAGCTGCAGAGTGAGGAGCAGGAACCACTGGAGGGGTCTGGGCCCTGACAGAATGAGGCAGGACTGAGGTGACAGTGAAGAGGATTCACAGCGATGGCTGACCCCTCTATTTCTGACCTTTTAGTTAGACAAGCTACAAGAACAGTCTTTCTTTCTTTGTTCTTGTTTTGTTGTTGTTGTTTAGTTTAGTTCCCCCCCCCCCCCCCCCCCCCCCCCCTCTCCAGTCTTGGCTTGGTATTAACGCTCAATTGGACCAATTATTCTGACTTACAGAGGAAGCTGTTGTCTGGAGGTCATTACCTGAGATGATTCTATTTAAGAGATGACTTTGGCTACAGTGTGATTCACTGCTTCTTTCCATTTAAGCTCCCTCCCCCCTTTTTTTCTGCTTTTGCCGTTTAGTTTGTAGCTAAATTGGTAACAGATGAATCAGTCTCTTTCTGTCAATGTTTAAGCCTAGCTAATGGCTTATGTACTTAGCTGTTGGCTGTGCTGATGGATATATGTTCTTTTTCTGTTCATTACTCTTTTTCATTAGACCTGCCATTTAATGTTTCTGTGCTCTTTGTGCTTATGTTCTTGTGTTTTGATGGATTTTAGGTCTGTGTTCGTAACCTAACAGATTGTAGGGAATTAGTATCAGTCCTTGGTACAGACGTCTTGCTGTGCAGTTTCTGTTAGAAAGCCTGCCAAGGAACCATCCAACCTTTTGGGAAATGTATATAATAGCTGCTTATTTCAAGACAAAGTAGCACATTTGAGAGAAGGCTTAGAAAGAACACTGAATGAAGAAATTGCTTTCACTTGTAGTCTGTGCAGATGCAGTCTTGTCAGTTTTCCATTTTTAACATGAGATGAGCTTTAAACATGAAAAGTCGACTTTGGTCAAGTGTAATACTCAGTATTAAATGGTAGATACAAAAACTGAAGCGGGGACATAGCCATGAGTCTGTGGTCTGCTTGCGGCTGTGTCTCATGCGTGGGCTACTGTTACTGTGGGATAGTGAGACCTCACTCCCAATTCAGCTGTCTCTAGTGTCGGCCTTGTATGCTATTGCCAGACACAGGAGACAGGGCCTTGAATATGTGCCTCTCATAAGTTGCCAGAGGGCTTGAGATGTTGTGACAAAAATGCAACCCACTCTGCTTGTCTCCTGGTCAGCCACTGAATCATCTGTGAAGATGAAGGTGAGCCCACTATTTGTCAACTATTGTGAGGGGGCGAACAGTGCGTGACTCAGCAGTGTTTAGGACACTTTCCTCTAAGCCACTAAGATGAACCACCATCACTGCTGCACCAGTATTCAGAAGAGACAAGAGTACTAGTTAAGCATTGGCACAGTATTTCTGAGCTGAGAAAAAATATCCAGTTATCGGTGCAGATGATTTTCCTATTTGCCGTCTGTGTATTTTGAAACCAGAACAAGGGCTGGATCAGTTTGTGAAAACGTACACTTACCAGCTAACATCCTGTAATTGACAAGCCGTTAGCCAAATGTTAAATGGTAATAAGTTAAACAGAAAAAAACGCAACACTATTGTTTCAACATCACAACCACTAAGCCATTGTTTTGTTGTGTTGTAATCTTATTTAGCCACTGCTTACCAAATGCCTTCCCTGTAAAATTTTTAAAAACTGCACCCCATTGTCAAATGTGTAGGCTATAAAAAAAGAAAATATTACTGTGACTTCATAACCCTGGATTAAGTAAAGGTTTGGCTGTGTTTTAAGAGACTACAAAGCTTTTGCAATAAACTGGCTGACAGACCTGTGGCATCATTCATCTTCCCTCTGCTACTGATGTGAAGAGACCCACTGCTTGACAGTTACTGCTGGTTGGAAGCTGACTCTTGGTTTTCACTTCACTGTCTACAAGCATTCGCCTGTGCGTCCTTTTTAAGATGCACAGGAAATCAGGCTTTGCCTTTCTGTAACTAGCATTTATTTAGGTGTGTTTTTAACAATTTGGTGTTAAGTTATATGGAGCTCATTACCTGCTGTGGCTTTAGAGGGCACAAGATGACTGCTGGCAGAGAGTTTGCAGACGTCTGCAAGTTTTTGTTCTGCTTGCTTAACAGGTTTTTGATTAATTGCTTTCCTCTAGTTCTAGATTTTCTTGTACTTATGGCAAATGGGCATTGTTGGTGAGCTTTTTTTTTCACTCTGGCCTTTGCTTTGAAGTATCTGCTGCGTGTGAAGAGCTTTGGCGCACCCTCATGCACACATGCAATGACACTTGACACACATTGCAGTGGTAACTGAAATAATTACAGCATTTTGTCAAAACATGCTTTCAAACGCAAAAGCAAATTGCATGTTGACAACTACAGTTGATAAAGGTGTGGAAGGAAGTAATAACTAGATTTGTAGAAAAAAAAAAAGCTTTTTTGTTATTATGCACTAAAATGCCATAAGTAGTTTTTGTAGCAGAGATTCTGCCCCCTTTTTGACGACACTGAATTTGGCCGTGGTGTCACGGAAATAGGTGAAGCCAATCTTAGTCAATGGCCCATTCAGAAATATGAAGACAAATCCCTTGGGTGACATAATATGATACATTGTGCTCTTTAGGTATCTTGAGACAGTATTTATTTTTATTTATTTATTTTTTTTAACAAAACAAAAAACAACCCAACAACAAAATGCATAAATATGTAGCAGGGTTTCTAAGGTAAATTTAAACTTTTAACTTTGGTTGTTTTTTTTTTTTTGTTTTTGGTAGAAGTTGTATTTTCTTTTGAATCGCAGCAAACAAATGTCATAGCAAACACTGCTTGGCAGGATGGTTGGAAGGAGGGAAATCTAGAAGAAAACATGGGCAGTGGAAAAGAATAACACATGAATTTTAATGTGGCCAAAACTGTGAAACTACCTGGGCTTTCAACTGACCAAATAGTGACCAAGCTAGAAAAATCTCAGCCAGGAAACAGACTTTGAGTCCAAGGACTGTTTTGATAGTGGAACAAAGTGCCTTCACTTTAATGAGAGATTGCTTTGGAAGCAGTACACTCAGCACAGCACTTCACAAGTGTGGGCTATGTGGTAAAGTAGCCAGATGGAAAGTGCTCCTGAGTAGGGGAAAAAAAACAAGCCAAAAGTAACAGGGCTGTGCATTACTTGCCTAGCACTAGTTTCACTGTCAAGTAGGGATGCACCGATACCGGTATTGGGTATCGACCTCGATACCACATTTTCTAAAGTACTCGTACTCGTTAAAAGTCCCCCGATACTGAGGACCGATACCACGGTCTGAGACCTGTCTATGTTTGAGCGGCATGTAAGGGGTTAATCACAGGCGCCGAATGCCCGCCCCCAGGCCCCGAGTGCCCGTCCCCAGGCCCCGGCTGCAGCTCAGAGCTGAGAGAAGGGCAGGCGAGACATATCAGCCGTGTGGAACTATTTCAAAGTCAACGAAGACGCGAAAACAAAGGCTGACTGCAAATTGTGCTCAGCGAAATTGTCCAGAGGAGGCTCCAAAGGTAGCGCATTTAACACAAGCAATTTAATCAAGCACCAAAAATCCCAACATGACAATGAGTACAAAGAGTTTACCCACGCTTATTAGCACAGAGGAGCATAGCTGATGCTATAGCAGTGGGACGGAAAATAGTTGGACATTTTAAACATTCCGCCTTAGCCTAGTCCCGCCTCGAGGACATTCAGGGACAGCTCAACCAGCCAATAAAGAGACTGCAGCAGGACGTACAGACGCGCTGGAACAGCACGTATTACATGCTTCAGTCGCTCATTGAGCAAAAGCGAGTGCTGGGGGTGTCTGAGCATGAACTCCCTGACTATCTCACCGCTCACCAATGGGCTCTTATCAAGACGACTGTTGCTACTGTGACTGTGCTAGTGAGACTTCTAAACAGAGAAACAGACGAACAAATTTCAAATTAAATTTTGTTTTTTATAATTATTTATTCTGTAATATGTTGCATACAACATGCTTTTCATTTTAAATAGATGTTCTTAATTCCAAACTAGTCCCTTGTTTGTTTGTTTTTTTGTTAAATCATAGGACTAAAGCTGTTACCTGCAAATTTAAATCATGTTTTTATTAAGTACTCGGTATCGGTATCGGCGAGTACTGAAATGCAAGTACTCGTACTCATTTCCAAAAAAGTGGTATCGGTGCATCCCTACTGTCAAGCATGGCAGTGATTTTCCTAAATATGTGATAAGAAAAGATGAGAGCCAGCTATTGAAAATCTCTCTTGACTATCATTATGCTCTTGACATCCTTTTTTATTTGTAACGATGCACTTATGTCCAAGCCATTGTTGGAATTGGTTGAAAATTGACTCCAAACTTACACTAACTGTCCTGTACGCAGCCCAATGCACACCTTTCCAGAAATGTAACTACATCTCAGAATGACGTAGTAAAGGATTTCCAGGCCCTATAAACATGGCAACTTGATTTCAACAACAAAATGTGCTATATTGTAATTGTGTTGAGCTATTATTGCTTTGCAGTAGCTTCAGTTAAAAAGACTTTTTTTTTTAAATTTATTAGCTCCAGCTGGATTGAAATGCACATAGAATCTCTGGACAGTAACAGTTGACCCAGTAGTATTTGGAGGTGGAATAAAAGAGTGATGCAAAGATGTAAAACATGTGGGATATACTGTCATTTATTTTCAGTTGATTATTATTTGTAGGGATGTCACGATACCAGAAATTTAGTACATCGTATGAAGAGAATTACATGGTTTCAGTACCAAAGAAAATGATCTTTGCACAGAATTACACTCCTTTATTTAAAAAGTCATTTCAAATCGTTGAGACTATGGCAGTCAGTAATTTAAAATGTTATCATTATATTGTGTTTACCATAGCTGGAGAGTAGCCTAATGTTACAGTTGCAAATGTTTGCAAATGTTGCAAAACAGTGATCCCAACAGTGCACCCATTTAAATAGAATGCATCATTATTTTGCTCTGATAGTACTGCTCGTATAATAGTTAAGTTGATCAGGTATAAATTGCCTTTGTCTGCATATAGAAGTCAGTGGTGAATTACTTGAATTTTTTCAGTTAGCTAATTGCTCAATTCTTATTATTGGCCAATTATTAACTTTTTAAATATGTAGAAGTCTTGAATTCATAAATTTCAAACACCAGTTATTCCCTCCACTCAATTGTGAAATATTCATATGTAATTTGAAAACAACAATAAAATAAAAAAAAAAGGTGGTCTGGTTTTTGTGCACTGTAATATAAATATATACTTGTATTTTTTTAATTGAAGTACAGATTAATATCGGTCAAAACCATTTAAAAGGTATTACTGTATATCATTTTATATACAGACTTAATGCAAAGCTCAAACACGCCGTCAGTCAGTACTGTTTGGTCAGTATTGATGTGTGTTTAGAAATACGATGAGCCATAAAGTAGAGAAATGAAAACTAATTAACTTTGTAAACAAGATGCCAGTGGAAGCTGTTGTGTAAATGAGATGTATGAATCTATATGACTGACTGTATGCTTTGGTAATGCTTTGTAGTTGCTCTAATACATATAACAGATTATCCTCTCTAAATTAATGGCACAGAGAAGAAGACGGTTATTTACAACAGCATGAAAACCTCTTTAAATGATTTTATTTTTCAGGGTTTTTTTCCCCCCCTATCCCCTTATGTAACGTTTCCAGGGTATCCTGGAGGGTGGAGAATCATTAAATTGGTTTGAATCATCATTGCACACGCAAGTGTATGCCATCAGCTGCAGGGAGACTGCGTTAGTTCCTGGCTAGTTCCGACACTGGCAGGATTTTTCCCTGTGTCATTTGGCTCCTGCTTCCTGTCCACCCAGCTGCTATCTCGCATCAACACACAGTAAACAATTAAGAGGAACAAATAGTGAGAAACCTGAACTCTGAGTCACCAACGGCAGAAAAACGTCAGAGCTAACAGCCACAAACGCACAGAACAGCCCCATTCTCCTGGGTAATAAAACACAGCAGTGGCCACCTGTGTGACAGCGTGTGCGTACTGATCCTCAATCTCTTTGCATAGGGCTCATACTTGGATGCAGATCTTTATAGCAGTGAGAACAAGATATACTGCTTAACCTTTGGACACACTGGTTGTATAAATTTGTGGCAGCTTAACTGAATTGTGTTGTTCCCTGTTGTGAATGTAACTGGGAAACCATTGCACACTACAGTGCTTAGTCATCTGTGTGAAAAGTAACCTTTGCAGCATCCTAGCACTTCTTCAGAGTCTGTCTACTTACACATAAAGTCATCACGCTGTTGGTCTTTACTGCATCTGGACATTTAATACAGACAGCCAGCTTGGGTTGGAGATGGGCACAGAGGTTTTTGGAGCCAAGCAGTGACGTTGTGGATCTTTCTGCTTTGTTTTTTAAAAATAACTTTCTCCTTTGTTGTTCTGCCATTGTCTGTGGTAGCACCTAGGCTGTGCTCAAATTATTAATTAATTCACTTGCACACTCATTCAATCCCTATATAGTGTTGGCTGTATTGTAGGCTCACTAGGACATAACTGGAGACAATTGTTTATACATTTCAGACACTACATGTATGTACTGCTGCTGAGATTGTAGACCATGCGCACCTCAAACTTGCAACTAGAAAAGTAAAGTATGATTGTAACTGCGCTATTATATAATAATAATAATAATGATACACACATTAATTATGAATGAAAATTACCATTTCAAGTTGCAAATTGCAAATATTTCATAAGTAATCTACTTAAGTATGTATCACAAATGTATGTACAGTTTAGACTGAGCATTTAAAGTCTTGAATATGGCTCTCCTGTTTAAATCTGGCGGAGCAGGGGATGAGCCACTACATGGCTGAGGCTATTCTCAATGGATGGGTAATATTTACAGTTGTATTTTTGAATGGCAAGACAAAGTTTCTGAATTCCCTGCTTATTTACTGAGTAGTACATTATATGGTCAGGCAGATATAGTCCTGCAAAAGCTTCCAAATTTGGCACGCTGATTGGAGCTAAATCGGGATCTTACAGACTTGGACACCCGTAAATGATCAGAACATAAGGTATTGTGTTGTTATTGCTCGGATTTGGGCATCTTCACAGCATTCTTGCGCCATATTTTATTTTCATTCAAGATCCCATTTTGAAAAAGCGTCACTGGACCTCTGGTTAACTGCTGAACTGCTTGAACCTGTCATTGCTGTTTGCAGCTATATTTGACAGTAGGATTTTAAGTTAAGCTTTACATCTGAGCTTCCTGGGGATGTAAGAGCTATGTTTGTGCATGACACGTGGCACTATCAAAAGAGGAACTTGTCTTATCTGAAAGTGATTTATCTTTTATGGTGTCCTCTCTCTCTCTCTCTCTCTCTCTCTCTCTCCCCCCCCCCCCCCCCCCCCCCCCCCCCCAATTCTGCAAAGTCAGTTTATGCATTAAAAATGTTAGATGTAGTTATTCTCAAACTAGTAGGTTTTTTTTTCTGCTCCTTGTATATGTGACAGGTTCTAAGGTCTCAAAACAAACGCACCAAATCCATTTGCTTGTTTCACTAATGGCAAGATGATGTTTTCAGTTTTGTTTTATTTTGTTTTAAATTCAGAGGATGATGAAGGATAGATAATTACAGATGAATAAATAGATTTTGCCTTTTTGCACTGTAGTCACTCTCCACTTAGTAAGCAGCTGTCCATAATTATTTTGTGTGGACACACAATAATGTCTACAAATTGCATGGTTGAATGACTGCAATATTTTGGATTAATTTTTTTTTAAAAAGGCAAGTGAAATCAAGCTAAAGGTTCACTATTCAAATTTCACTTTGTGCTTTAGTCCATAACTGCCTGCAGGAAAATTATTTCCTGCAGGCATAATTCAAAGAGTGTCAGCCTAATGATTATATCCATTTCTTTTTAGTGTGTGTGAACTGCATAAACTAAAGTTTACCTTTTGTTTCTCTGAAGTGTTTTTTTTATTTTATTTTAATGTTTTACAGTCAGATTGTGTGATTTTTGTTTTGTGGAAGAGTTTGTTGTACTCTTTGTCCAGCAGTGTCAGTGACGCAGAATATCGGGTAACTTGACATACGCTGATCAAGTGATCAGCACTGTCGCTTTAAGGAACGATCCATTTGGAGTAAATGAGGACAGATGTTAGTAAAGCACTGAGTACTTGCAAGCTGTGTGCGTTGTGTCACTATACAAATAATCTTTCGGTTTTGTTTCATTTTTGCTGCTTTCTGATCTTTAAAGACAGCACAAATGACACGAGGCTGGAATTGTCACAAATGCAGGAGCTCTGCAGTTGAACTCCTACCACCTCATCTCCGCTCAAATTGATCGGAGTATTAAGAGGATGTTGCTCTGTGAATGGGAGAGAGAGACAGGGAGAGTATGAGGGGGAGGGAGAGAAGGGAGGGCGAGGGAAAGGGACTGTAGCGTAGTCGTATATGTCAGCCTCAGAAGCTGCGTGGGTCGCTCAGCTCCCTCACGCCATTGTTGTTGTTGTTGTGAAAAAGAGAGAACAAAGGACTCCCCATGCTGTGGACCCCTTATACCTTTGCCGGCTCAGCTGTGCCATGATCACACCCTGATGGAATGCTCTTGAAATTAACCATATTAAGGAGCACAGCAGGCGTTAACTGAGCTGGCACGCAGTCAGTCACAGAGTCAAGAAGGGAACTGGAGAGGGAACTGAGGCATCATCTAAAGTCCTCCTTATTTTTGCTCCTGATTTCTTGGGCTCATCTGCCTCCTTTTCCGGAGAGTGGCTACTGCTGATAACGTTTCAATCCCTTCTGTGAAGGTTTGGCGTGGACATCGCTGTGGCTTATTTGTTGAAGGGGTTGCTGTGGATACTGACGGTAGGGAGGCTGCACTAGAGCCAGAGGCGAAAGTGAACAAGCCGCCTGCTGCAGAGAGAGACGCTGTTTGAGCAGATGCGGCTGAACCACGCTAAGCAAGCATGAGATTTATGAACTACTTTGTGTAAATGCTACGTCCAGCGCAAGAGACCGATCTCCATATTACTGCACTCCTCGCATCTTGTCAGTTTCTTCCTGGACTTTATGCAGGAGTTCATGGAAGTGGAGGATGTTAAAAGAAAACATCCTAGCCAGATGTGTTAGCATCGCAGGTCATGTGATTTCTCATGAGGGTTGGGTGAAATGGTGGAGGGTCTGATAGACCCTGGAGCATCTTTTCCTTTCTGTGACTGCGTGAACAGAGACGCTTGAATGAGAAAAAGCAATGCGGGCAACAGTAAGTAGCAGTCAAATCTTTCGCAAGCAAAATTTCCTTTGTTTGATTTTTATTGGCTGGCAGTGAATGTCACAGTATTGATTACAACAGTAATTTCCAGTGTAAAATTAAATGGGGGAGGCAATATCCTACAAAGCATGTTTGCTTCAAATCAAAGAGAGTGTAAAACAAACATACACATGCAGCCGTCTCTGAAGTAGCGAGACTTTGATTCACTTAGACCTCCCTTGCCCCTCCCACCACCTCCATCATCTACGCTTGCTGCTGACGCTGCTTGTGTGGGTTTGTATGGACATATGAGGCTCTGTGTGGCAGGCAAAGGGCTCTTTCCTCTCCCTGCTGAGCACATGAATGGGAGCAGTGTCAGAGATGGAGGTGCTGATGATTTCAGTGCTTGAAGAGAACCATAGTCAAAGGCCTTTGCTAGAGGAGTGTAGATTCTATGACAGCGACTTCCACAAGAGTGAGGTAACTAGCTCCCACACATAGTGCCAGGCAACAAAAGCCTAGTTGCGCATGTTTCAGACTTTAAAAAGACAAGTTAACGGAATAATCAGTTTGTGATCTTGATATCTTCATTTTCTAACCTAAGCTAACCTGTTATTTAATTGAAAGGAGAAAAATGATTGTTATAAACTTACAATAATACTTTGGATGCAGCTCTTAAAAGAAAAGTTGTATTGTCAGAGACCTGGAAGGTGATTGGAAATGTCTTTGCAGACCAAAATGTGCTTTTTAGTTTGTGCTTTCTTGGTTGTTTTTTGCTTTTTTTTCTGGTCTTTTGTAAATGACATAAGCAGTGTGACTCATTGTAGGCTACGTAGCTGTGTCTTTTCTTAATCAACAAATTTGTCTTTCCTGTACATTAGATTTAGCTGTGGCGAGAAACTGTTTTCTAGCAAATTCTATTTTATATTATCATATTGATGTTTGTATTTTAATGTTTTTTCTTTTTTCTTTTTTACTATTATGTGGTTTTTTACCTTTTTGACTTTCCTGAATTATACCTTCTTTAGGGTATGAGACGGTTAAATTATTTTAAAGTTATTCATTAAGCATGGCACTTTTGTAGGTCATTCAGTATGCCTTCACTGAAATGAGAGTTTGAAACTCATGTTTTTCTGTTTGTCATCTTGTTTGCTTTCTCACAGGTAATCCTGGTGCAAGTAAACCCAGGTGAGGCCTTTACTATTCGACGAGAGGATGGTCAGTTTCAGTGTATCACAGGTAAGAAGAAGCGTTGATCTTTTTAGTCTTAATTTTTATCTGTGTTGTCTAATATGGCATAACGTTCAGTTAAGTCAGTCTTAACTTTTTTTTAACTCACTGGATGTTTTTCACCCATCTTTATTCATTAATGCATAGAGACAAAAAAAAAGTATTTTCTCAGTTCTCTGTTTTTTGCCTTTGAAAATTAGTTCATACAATGTCATCTGTTAATCTATTTTTGGAATACAATAGTTTCCCCAGCATTTTAAAAAGCGATAATTAGGTGTTGTTTGACTATGTGTTTTCTGCATAGATAACACGGCAACAGTATTAGATCAAGGTTTAATTAAGTTTCATCATCACCTCGTACATATGAATACATATAAAATGTTAAAGCTTCAAACTAATTCATTTGCAGCAGAAATCATCAACAGCTAATGAAAAATAAGGCACCTGCATGACTGATGCTCAACTGAAGAGCCTTTTCTGGCATTTGGTAGAGAAGGCGTGGCTGTCAGATAATCATATTAATCTTCACTTTGCATCATGTTTACAAAGAGAAAATGAAAGTTGAAATGTTTGCATAAACTTAGCCTTGAGAAAACTAGAGACCTAGAGGGGAGTAGGACAAAGGGAGATTAAGTTGAGCCTAAAGTCAAAGTTGGGCTGGTAAATCTGATCATTCTACTGTTATGTTCGTCATTTAAGTCATGGTGGTTGGTAGTGGTACATTTAACTGCTTCATATCTTAAAGCATGCATAATATTTTCCACCGTTACGTATGTAAATAGGGTGGAAAAATTACTAAAGGAGGGGTTGTATTGAATTACAGGGTTGCAGTAGTGTTAATAAAGTGCTTGATGAGTGCGTTTTTTTTCTCAGGATATGGTAATCTGATTAACACAGATTCTGTTCTTGTCAGTTATTTCCTTTATGTGGAGTCATTCAGCTTGGTTTTTTTCGCCTTGAAAGAGAGGAAGTCGGTGAGGATGCAGTGACGTATTTTTACTAAAAAAATATCAGAATGGTAGTCATGTGTCATAGCTCTCAGCTTGCTCAGTGCCATAATTGCATGTATAGTTTCAGTTACAACAGCGACTAGTTCAAAGAATGGCATATGACAAAATGTTTTTAAGACAAATATTGTTAAACATGCTTAAAGGACAGATTCCTGTTTTGTAGTATGTGATGTACATGTGGTCATGCAAGCATTGTTAAAGGGTTGTTTTGTTTACTATAATCATTCCATCTGTCTTTAAATATCTTTTTCTACCATACCAAGTGAAGGGGGACAAAACCACCAGTTTTCCCCTTCCTTTTCAAAAGATTTCCTAAACTTTATTTCTGGAGTTAATAAGAGGCTTCAGCAGTCTGAGACTGTTGAATCAAATGGGTATCTCCCAAAGGTACTGTGGTTTAAGTATGAAGTTCTTTATTTTCTTCATCTGGACACTGTTTTCCTTGTCAATATGGCAGCAAGAGTGTAACATGAAGAATTAGATGCCTACTGAAAAGTACAGTTAGTTTGGAAGGTATTCATTTGACTTGTCAAACTCAGACTGCTGAACGCTCCTGTTACGTTTGCTGAACTTTAGAAGAGAGCTTTTTTTTTTTTAATCAAAGCCTTCAGACTTTGTCCCTCATCACTTGAATTACACATAAGGAAGAGATCTGTGACCATTGTAAACAGGAGCAGTGATTAAAGCAAGCAAAACCGGTTTTGTGCACTCATACGATCACATGTACTGTTTTTAGAAGACTTAAAAATGAGTGAGCCTATTGTTTAACACAACAAACTAACAAAAAAGACGTTAACAAAATGTGCATTATTTATACGAATCTAGCATGAGAAATGCTTGATTACGCTCAGTTAATATGTAATTTTGTTCTCTTTATATTCTTCTCCCTCATCTCATTAAAAATCAATTGTCCTGATGAATGGTGCATCTGTAATCTATATATCATAATGTAAAAGAAAAATATGGCATAATTACAGTGTTTAGTAGAGGACTTGGGGCAAAAGATGTTTGAGTAAGATGTGTTACTCATGCTTATTTGTCCTGATGGCATTTCCTTTTCCACAATTGTTGGTGATTACGCTGGCATTGTGACAGCAACAATGAAGTCTAGCCCTAACGTGTTGCTGACAGTGTGAAGGAGGGGGGGAAAAGTGCCAGCGTATTTGTAGGATGGAGCATTGTGGTACCATAATTATAAATGATAAATTGTAGTTGCCTGGAGAAAACATTGATCTGAAAATGATTTGCTTTGTTTATGGCTTGGTACACGGGACATCCTGCCCTGTATTGACATTTCCTCGAGCTCATAGCCACTCTTGTGTTCTCTCTCTCTCCAATTGTGAATTTGATATGATAAAGAAAAAGATGTTAACATAGTGTGATTAATTTCTGATACCCTTTGTGACCCCATTAAAGGCATTCAGCATTGTAGGACACATTTAATGATTTCCATATAGACTGCTGCTTACTGTCTCATTGTGTCTGGGCCTTTTGTCTATACCATGTGGAATATAGAAATTTTTTTTAGATGACATGCCCCAGGGATCTATAGTTAAATGACAAAGGAGTTATAGAAAGTGATACTGCCCAGCTAGGAAGCCATAATACAGTGTGCTCACAGCAGGGGCTCTTCTCCCTACTCCTCTCTTCTGAGTTCTCACACCAGTCCCCCATTATGAGCTTAGTAAACCTTCCTAATAGGGAGCAAGCATGCATAGTTTCCATCAGAGGAGAAACAAGGAGCTAAGAGGTGCCACATAGATCAGTGTGACTGCTACTAACTGGCCTGTCACAGGGTGCACTCATCTCTCTGTGACGTGAATAGAGGGATGACTCACCGCTTGCAGTGCAAGGAGGGAGGAAGAAGTGTATGTGTGTGTGTGTGTGTGTGTGTGTGTGTCTGTTTGTGCTTGCAGGCATGCATGCATGCATGCATGTATGTGCTGGTTGATTGGGTTGTTTTTTGTTTTGCTTTTCCCCCTCCCTTGTTTATTCAGAACAACCCATACAACACAACAATATCTCTGTTCACTTAAGTGTTTAATGTGCACGTGTATGCTTCTATCTTTAACCCTGGTGTGTATGATGGTATCACAAAGCCAAAAGGATCTGGCTTACGCACTTTTTGCTTTATACGACATCATTTTGTGTATTCATATATTCACATATTTTTAGCAGCTTAACACACAGAAATTGTGCACATTAGGGCATGGCAGCCAGGTTAATAGGAATGCACAGTCTTGTTAAATGGTTGTTTATAGAAGGCGTTTGCCTTTTTGCTAAGTTGGAGGCGGGACCTGAGATGATAGAATCTAATTGGAGTGGCCATTTACTGTGCTTGTGTTGGGTAACTTTCTTGCCACAAGGAGAGTGGACATGCCCTCACAGTTTCAGGCCAGCACTCCCTAATTTGGCTTTCTCTTTACCTACTTCTAGATGCCAAATCTAGACGTAGATGAAGAAAGCTGCATCACTGGAATCTGTAGCCACCTGATAAGCTTGGTGACAGATGAGGCAAGTCAGCTTCAGGACCACTAGGTTGATTAGATCCACTTCTTTATGTGATATAGCCTTGCGGTGATTCACCATCACTTTGGATGATTCAGTCAGTGGTTTATGGCATAAAGCTCTGTCTAGTTCTACGGAGCTTATTGAACCTGATAGTGATTTGCCATTTTTCACAAAAAATCTGTCATTTTGGTATTGTGACAGGAAGCTAAAAATAGTGTGCACAGACCTTCATGTTACTGAGCAGACACGCACCTTACTCAGTTTGATTATTCAGTCCTTCTGCTTACGTGTCCCTTATCTCTGCCGAGGCTGTCTCACAGCTATGAAACACTTCACTTCACTTCATTTCTGATGATCTGCAGGTGTCTTTAGTCCTTCTTTTTCCCTATTGAAGAAAGTTACATCTATCATATCCTGTGCCTTAAACTGTCTACACTGTCTACTATGGTGTAGTCCGTTTTGAGACTGTTTTGATGACAATTTATGTTCAAGAAGTTCTACGAAAATAATTCTTATCATTTAAGTTTTTGGGGTTGAGTTAATTTGATCCACTTCACTTGCAGTATCATTAACTTGAATTTTTTGAGCTTGTTAGTGCATACTAACCTTCGGAAAAACTGTTTCAGATACCCTAGTAAACTGTATGTATGTAACCATCACATTTCCCCCCCAACAACAGGAAAAAAAAACATTAAATGAGAATTTCAAATATGGATTATACTTTTTCTGTCGCCGCTTAATTTCCCACCACTTTTTTAGGTGTAATTTATACTTCAGTGTTAAATCTATATGGAGTCTATGATGTAATCTACACTAGTGTCTAATGCTGTTGCTGAAATTTAAACTGGTGTGCCTGCACTTAGGCAGTTTGTCTCTTCAAATTAAAGCATTCTCCTCCTGTCTACCTGAAAAAATGGTGGCAGAAGAAGTGGCCGCTAGAAATGTTTAGAATGAAACGATGGTAATGAATGAACCCATCGTAATTGGTGCAACATTGGTCCAACGTTACTCAGTCTTCGACTGAGTAGCTAAGGCCATCATGAAACGGTTGCTGGTGGCACAGTCTACCAGCAACCAGTGGTCAGCCTATTATTTTAACTGGAAATAAACAGAAATTTGGATGAATTGCATCATTTAAAATTAAAACCCATGTGAACAGCTGTAGTTGGACTTCTTTTCATACACAACACCCTCTCCCAAACCACAGCCATCACATATGGTTTACAGGATTGGGCTGCAAACATCAAACACATTAGCACTATTTTTATGCTCATCACCTCCCCCACCTAACTCCAAGGACATGTACACAAACATGGGGATGCAGACAGTTCATTCACAGCTTCTGCAGTGAGTAGCTCTAAGAATGACTGAGCTTGTGAGTCATTCTCCCGCTGCTGCGTTGATACCAAGGGAAAAAGGGTAAAGAGGATATGATTGGGGGAGGGGGGTCAACTTAACCCCACCCTCCACCCCCGTTTAGGCAGTGGGGGGATGTCCATAGCAATAAGATGGTTGCATGTCTCTTAAGCCGTTTTTGTGTTTGTGAAATTATCATATCAGACATCATAACTTTATGTCAGGAGGAGACTGGTTTTAAAGTGGAATCTTTATTTCCTGAACATAGTCAGATAATTCATTATTTACAAAAAAGTGCCCCCTGGAGTCATGGCCCCTCTCTTGTTCTGGTTTAGTCTGGCTTACAGCAGTATAAGCCTCTGATGTTCTGTAATAAGCACAAGCATGAAGGTTACTGACTCCCTCCCTTCCTGTAAACGTCATTCATACCGGTGGGGGCTGCAAGAATCACGCAGATGCCTTAACATTTTTAGGATATTCAGATTAACTTTACAAATACCCAAGAAAATGTCTATTTTTTCTTAAAATGTTCAATTGTTTACAGCTTCCTCAAGTTCTGGTTTGCACAGTTCCCTCTCCTTTTTTTCTCCTCCTCTATCTGGATAGATTGGTGATGGTTGGATGCTAGCAGGCATATTTTGGATCAGCACCGTGTCTGAGGATGGGTGTACACATGCAGGCTTTATAATCTGATAATAAAATGTTGCGCTTGTTATAAATTACTGCCTTCTTAATTTGATGAAAGATATTTCCCGCCTAAAAGAAAAATGCTATATCATGCAAAAAAGGGAACCATTTGCCACAGTGTCATCACTAAAAATTCAGGTTATGGTTTTAAGTTCTAATTATTACTTTTTGGGATTATTGACAGTTCAGTACTTCTTTTTCCCTTGCTTGGGTGTAATTATTATCCACTGTCAGTAAATGTGCTTGCATTCCCTTGCCTACCCTAACTCTCCTCTTTATTTGCTGATAGAGACAATTTATTAGCTCTAATTAATCAAGCCCACTCCATCTTTATAGGACCACAGTTCATCGTGTTGCCAGTGAGAGCTCATTGAGAGCGCCCATGTGAAAATATGACTGTTGTTCCCTCTGAATGCTTTCCCGGATTTTTACACTTAACCCTGACAGACTCTATGTAGCTTATCTGCTTCTTTGTAGTCTTCAAATGTAATTGAGGGTTCATCGTACATCGGATTAAACATGACAGTTTGCTTGTATTATAGCAAGCAAATTTTATAATCTATTATTTCAACACCACGTCTGTCAAGTTTCGTATTTTTGCAGCATGCACGTGAAGTTCCGCTTGAC
Organism: Neolamprologus brichardi; assembly: GCF_056152115.1. Classification (NCBI taxonomy): domain Eukaryota; kingdom Metazoa; phylum Chordata; class Actinopteri; order Cichliformes; family Cichlidae; genus Neolamprologus; species Neolamprologus brichardi. The sequence continues at coordinate 32,021,696 of NC_142117.1, forward strand.
TGTTTTTGTTATTGAGCTCCATTTTAAGACAAGAGGAAACAGGTGGGTGCTCAAAGGGCCTCAGCTTATTTTTGTGTATGTGAACATGTATGTGGCCTTTTGAAAAGTCTTTAACTCCTAGAGGAATACTGATACTTTCTTTTTCTTAATGAGTTTTTCTTTTTTCTGTGGCTACTTCCTCTGGAAGGCTGGCACTCCATGGCCACGTCAGCACAACCAGTGCTTCGGTTGACTCAGGGGGAGGAGGGGATGGGGATGTGGCCTTTTTTTTTTTTTCTTCTCAAATAATCTGATCTTTGTCAGCACGCGTGCGTCAGTTTGATGTAAAAAGAGTGGGTGTCTCCCCCTATTTTCCACCCTGCTTCTCACATTGTGGACTCCTATCCTGCCTCTCTTACCTTGTACTTTCTAGCCCATGCACTCCAAGTTGGTAGACACAAAGCTTTTCATTCTGTGTGAACAACGTATAGCATGCTAATGAGATTAATCAGATTTCCTGTTCCTCAGCATCAGAGGCACTAACTAGAATTGCTTTCGGCAGTTGTTAGGCAGATGTGCTGCTTAGTACTGAGTGGCATAACAGATTTTTCTTAAAAGTGAGTAGAGTTCACAATGCAGCCCTTGAACTCCTACTCAAATTATATTGTTAATCTAAAAATCTATGATGGCTGAGCCAGTGTGAATGGCTTCATTCAGACAAAGTATCCTCATGTTACCTGAATTTTTGTCCTTGCACAGCCTGTGTTCTTAGGCAGGGAAATGACTCACTGCCTGTTTGCCCTTTTGACTTCAGTATAAAAGGCCTATCTTCTGTTTGTCTTATTCAAGAAAGTTTATTAGCAGGGAGCAGGTGCCCTGCAAAATCATGGGCTTACGTAGTTGGGTCTCCTGGAGGCTACTGTTGATGCATTTAGTCTTGGCTCGGTACACTGGGTCAGTGGGGTAAAATTCTTTGTAACCCTTGTAAAGCAAATAATACCAGAAAGGGGATGTGAGTATGATGCAATTCTAAGCTGTCGTACTACTTTTCTTTGTAAACTGATGCAAACGCCTCATGATCAGCTGTAGATTAAAGTTAACATTTCTGTCTACCCATATGGAAATTTACCTTCTCTTATCATGTATTCATGATTTTTCTCCCCTCTCACATTTCTCCCACAGCCTGTAGAATAATATACAAGCATATAAATGATTACATTTACTTCCTTTCCTGATAGCAACAGCAAAATCACCAAAGCTGTGCAACATTCACACACGGATTGACCTACACAGATAAAGACTGCTGTGTCAGCTTCAATGGTGCAGCATTACTTTTCTCACAAAACAAAGTTGCTCGACTGCCTCTCAAACATTACCCGCCTCTGTGTTGGGCTGCTGATTACAACTGTGAACTCTGGACCTGTTATTCTGTGTTGAGATTTTATCTGTTTACACTTAACTAAATGCTACTGCAGTCTAAAGCAACAACCTCACAGTTACTGTAATTTGGTGCCGAATGTATTAACGGCAATGCTTCTGTTATTTGGAAGTAATAGTGGTGGAAATATCCAAAACAGGTAGCTGGCAAACTGGCAGCTGTTCCTATTTGTGCTCGTACCTGCTGTTAATCTTCCGTGAGACCTGGAGGCTGGACTTAGTGCTGAAGGAGGGCAGTGCTAAGTGTTAGTGGGAGTGTGGTAGGCTATAGTCCTAGACGCGTTAGAATTAGAATAGCTTTCACCTCTTATTACTCTTTTGACAAAATGAGTGAAAATGCTTAATCAAGCAATCTCTTTTGCTCTCCTCCATGACATATGGCATTGGGGGGGTTTGTCTTTGGTCTGTAAGAAGAGAAATGTGTGACTGTGCAAACTTGGCTGAGAGGTCTCTTTCTTTCTCCAAGGCTTTTTGCTGAGCTGTCTCTTCTCTGAGCTGAGCTAAGCCGTTGAACTGCCCCCCACAACAGAGCAGGAAACTTTGTTCCTCAGCACTTTTGGAAAGTGGTTTTCTTGCATTTGCCAGGATTTTTAAAAATGCGTTTTGGGCCTTTTTTCTCATAGGTATTAAGAAAATACTTATTGAAAATGCATCTGGTTTAGAAAAACAAATCATATGCGGGGATATTCCTCTTACAGAGGTGCAGCTTTAGTTAAAACTGCCTGTGCATGGGAATTATAAGTAGCTGAATGTGAGAAGTTTTTCTGACTTAGATTTAAGTAAAGCATGTTTATTATTTCTATAGAAGTTTTAAGGTAAATGGCCGCATTGTTGACTTTACTTATTGAGTGCCGTCTTCTGTAAATAAAGCCCTGACCCTTCAGTTAAAAAATGTAAATTGGGGGCTCTGGCTTAGTTTTGGATCACTCATTCATTGCTGCGTGGCATGTCGGAAATGTGCTACATTTGTGGATTGTGGTTCTGGTTTGCCATAGCTGTTGGGCTTGTATTAAACTTAAGCCCCGTGTATGACAGTGTTTATCCTGAGGGAAGGTGTTTGATCTTGCGCCTTTCTAACTTCTTCGTAGGTCCTGCTCAGGTTCCCATGATGTCTCCAAATGGTTCAGTGCCTCCAATCTATGTGCCTCCTGGATACATTTCACAGGTAGCCATTCATGCGCTATTTCCGTCTCAGTGTTTCTGATTGGCATCTTATCATTCTGAGAGTAGCTTTGATATCTGCTTTCAATGCTATTGTTTTTTCCCCCTTAGATCATAGAAGAGAACGGAGTGCGGCGGGTTCTGGTTTTACCTCAGCAACCAGAGTTCCACCCAGGGGGGCACTCCCCTCTCCACCATCCTCCTCCACCACCCCATGCCCACCTGCCTGCCTTCATCCCACACCCTGCCATGATGCCCCCTCCACATCACCTGTATACAGGCATGGCAGGGGGCGTGGGCGACATGAGCTCCCAGTACATCTCTCAGTACCATCCAGCTCATATTTACCCGGAGCAGGGTGAGTTGGAGTCAGGAGTCCCTGGATATACTGTTATACTTGTTGTGTTGTTTTTGTTTTGTTTTGTATTTGTTCTCAGCACTTTATTTGGATAGGCTGGTTACACACTAATGGCATGAGTCAAGTCTTACTCTTTTAGTTGCTTAATCTAAGAGAATTACTTCACTATCATCATGTGCATTTGCATGTCCATCTTATAAGAATAATGTGTTTGTGCTACAGTCTCTACAGATTCTCACTCCCAACATGGACGTCCATCGTTGGTTCACAGAGATGACAGAACTAACAAAACACATGAACGTCTGCAGAAGAAACTGAAGGAGCGTCAAGGAGGAGGGCAGGTGAAGGACAGCCCTCCCTCGTCACCACAGAAGTCCTGCAACAGTCCCCCAACGGTGGACATTCATAACGGTATTGGAGGGAAAGGGCTGGAGGCAGAGCAGGGGCAACTTAGGCACACAGTGTCCTCTCCTGACAAGCAGACAGGCAAGCGAAAAATTGGAGAGTCAGCAGGTAAGAGTATTAAAGGGTGGAGGTTTATCACGAGTTTTAGTTTTGGGTTTTAGCATGGTATTTGGGAAAACAACAGCTGGGCAAAGGTGATACTATTTAATCAGTCATGTTTTAATGTGCAGGAAGAATAGTTTCACATTGTGACCTGATGGAGATTGCTACAATGTGAAAACAACCCACTACTAATAATGAAGCATTTTAAAAATCGTTACAATATTTTTCAAGATCCAGTTAGAGAATTATTTTCACAGCTTAGAAATATCTGAATTCCTCACTTGATAGTTTTCTTTAAGTCTTTAAAGCTTAAGGGTAGTAACTAACAGAAGGTTGATCTGTAATCATTAATTTAAAAGAAGTTTGACATTTACAGAGTGATTTTGGTAGTACTGACGCATCCTGTTTGTTCAGCACGTAAAAACAGTAGCTATTATTAAAGTATTTTAATAAATTGATTTACTTTTTTCTCTTCTTTCCTCAGTACTTGACAAGGAGGCGCAGGCCCTACAAGCGCTCTTGAGCACCATCAATAAACCAGAGGTTGGTGTTTACTTCTTTCTTTTTTTAATCTAATTAATGCAGTTTGCATGAATTTATGTGATTCCGTTAACAAAAAATGAAACTGTAATGATGCTACAATGTTGCATCATTAAACATTCTATTAACAACCTCGATGAATTCTTACTTAGCATCTTGCTAATGGAGTCAGACCTGCTGACTACCATCCATGTGGGGATTTTTATTCCCAATTGTGCCGCAGCATTTATAAAAGTACTGAAAGGTTTGGTTTACTCTGTGTTAAACACATTTTTCCCCTGGCTCTCACATAGTTAGATTCTATACATGAGAAAGCCATTTGTTTTGCACCAAAATACATGATTAAATGTTATAGTTGCAAAATTATCTGATTGAAATATTCATACTAGATACATTTTATCCTTTGAAATTGCTATTTTAAAATGGTGTTGGGTTCTCAGCTGCCCAGCAGCTTTGTAGATAAATGAAGACGAGAATGGCTGTTCAATAGCAGCTGGGTCAGAATTAGTAGAACTGCAAATAGAATTTGCTTGACCTTATAAGATAAGATTTGTCACCGTTGGTACCGTCTGAGCTCCTTGTAAAAGTAGCAAAAACAACTCTGTTGGAAATATAATAGATAAAGTTAACAGAATACTGGGGAAGTTCAGCTCTTTGCTGCCATACTGGTCCGTTACTCAACAGAGAGTCAAACTGCGGGAAGGAAAAAGACTAAGGTGGGCCTGCAGGGCAGAGGGGAGGAGGTACAGACTTGACCTGATTGAGTTCTTCCACATATGAATCCCCCCCCTGCAGAGTAGCTCAACCTATTTTTAAATCTTCTCCAAACAGAATGGAAAAAAAAATCTTAGGGTTGCACAGCTCATCCCTGCCAGAAGCTGAAAACCTTTTTCCCAATGCACTGTCAGTTTGCATATTTTGATCCCACACTCTTTTCCACTACCAAGCAATATGTTTGTTTTGGAAAATGCAAGAATAAGAAATGCTTCCGTTTTTAAGACTTCTAAGCAGGGCTGTTTACCAGCCATAACCAGTTTTGGTTCTGAGTTTTAAGGGTTGTAGGAAATTATTAATTTGACAGTATTTTAAGAGTCTGCAGATACTGTGAAGAAGGAATAACTTGATACTCATCCAATGTATTTTCTTGTGATAGGTGTCAGACATCGAGGCCAGAGGAGCAACAGTGAGCTGGAGTGCGCCCACCAAGCCAGAAAGTGAGAATGACAGCAAGGAGGATGACCCCAGCTTCTCAGAGCCTCTCTGCTATGATGTCTCCATCTCAATTAGTGGTAAAGATGGGAAGTACCAGAGCATGCACTGGTGAGTATAAGAAACATCCACAAGTTTTAACATCAGTTGTCATGACAAATTAAGCATAGACTATGTCCTTATCAAACTCTAAAGGTGTTTTTTCATTTTCCTTTAATGCAGTGGGGAAGAACTAAGTGCAACTTTAGAACTCCTTCGGCCAGCAACAGACTATCATGTCAGGTTGGTGCAACACTCCACCACCTCTTATTTCAAATCTAGATTTAGTACTCCTAGGAATAATGTATAAACATGTTTTTTTTTTTGTTGTTGTTGTTGTTTGTGTCGTCGTCCCCCCAGGGTCCAGGCGATGTGTAGCGGTTTACAGGGAAACCCATCAGAGGCTGTGAGCTTCACCACTTTAAGCTGTGAGCCAGATCCTCCCAATCCTCCCAAGAAGATCAGTGGGACCAAGAATTATCTTTTACTTCAGTGGAAGGTAAAAGAAAAGACTGCCTGATGAAGCCACAGTTTTAAAGCTGGACATTAAGAAGCAGCAAGAAAGATGACGAAATATTGAAACTATGATTTCTTTTGTGTTCAAGAATGATAGTAGGTGATAGTAATAAACGATGCACACATATTTGCCCCTTGAGGCGGAATAATGACGAAAAGTTAAGATTCCCGTACTTTCTATGATTACCTGATAATTATAAATACCTTCCCTTCACAATTGTTACCATGCCCCCATCAGTGTTGTACCACTTCTGTGTTTTCATTCAAACTGTTCTATGGTGAGGATTAATGCTAGTGCACAGACTACTAGTTAGTTGAAATATTAAAAACCTGTTTTTTTGTTTGCTTTTTTTATCTACAGGCTCCATGTGACAATGGTTCCAAAATTCAAAACTACATACTCCAGTGGGATGAGGTAATTTTTTTTTTTTTTTATCTCTAAAGAATTGATATTTGTGTTCAACTAGTATTCCAGTTTCTTAAGTTAAACACTTTGTTCTTTAAAGGGGAATGGCACTGGTGTTTATGAACAGTGCTACTATGGACCTCAGAAGCAGTACAAAGTGACCAAGCTTTCTCCAGCTTCACGATACTCTTTCCGCCTTGCAGCCAAAAATGACATGGGTACAAGGTAGGTGCATTAACGTCCTATTATCTCCTGAATGGCACCCTCCCTGTTGTCCGTTATTATATTGCTGTTTCTTCCATCCACTGTCTTCATCTATGTCTGTCTCTCACTGTGTTTCTTCTGTCTCTCTCTCCCATTCTTTCCCATCCACCATCTCTCTCTGCCCTCCCCAGCGAGTTCAGTGAAGTGGTGGACCTGTTCACCTCATGCAGTGTGCCATTGCCACCCTTCCCTCCAGAGCTGGAGATGGCGGGGGTGACCTGGCTGTGTCTGAAGTGGCAGAGGCCTGCTAGCTCTCCAAAGGAGGATGACATCTTTTATACTTTGGAAATGGAGGAGGAAGGCTCGGTATGTCTCCTGCGTAAACCTAAAATCATCTGATCATGTGAGATTGTAGCTCATGTATGAAACAGCAGTATATCCAGACACTGTTTTCTGTAAAATATTATGTTTTCCCATCCACGTGAAGTGCCTCCCGTTAATGCATACAGGCATCTCTTAGACTGCTGTGTTTCCAGTTGTGTTGCCATCTTGAGTTTGTGAAAGAGTATAAAATATGTACATTTTCCACATTTTGTTGCGCTTAGACTTACCTTAATTCTTTGTCCATTGTGTCCTACTTCTGTTGGTGTTCCTAAGATTCGTTCTGTGCCTAATTGAAATAATTAATATTAACAGATGTAACAGTCTGTATTAGGTCTCACAGTTGATGATGTCAGAGTTGGAAACTAAGTAGTGAGGTCAAAAAAACATGCCCATAGACTTGCAAGAAAGGGTTGACTCAATCCACGAATGTAGGAAAGGATACAAGAACATTTAAAAAGTGTTAGGTACTCGAGAGTAGGTTGTCTCTATTGAAGGTGGTTTCTCATACCTTTTAAAAATAATGGTAAGTCCATCCTTAATCCTGAATCACAAGAGTCACAGCTACCGGTTAAAGGTTTAAAGAAAAATTGGAGCAAGAGGGCTTGGTAAGACAGGTAACACCGAAGCCAATTGATTTTTATTTTATTTATTTTTTTTCATTTTATTTTGGCTAGGTTAAAAAGTTGACATATTTGTAGTTTTGTTGCTTTTGCCTGTCCCTCAAAACGTAGAACCAGACGAAAGCTTCCGTAATCCCTGCAGCTATTGCTCCTGCAGACCACTTTGCTTTCTGTGCTACAGTGGTTGTCTTGAAAGCCATTGCTCACCTGGTTGTTTTCCTCCTCCCTTTGTCATTTGTCTTTGTCTCAGGGATATGGCTTCCAGACAAGCTACAACGGTGACGAACTCTCCTTCACCGTTAGGAATCTCCACAGGAGCACCAAGTACAAGTTTAGGGTAAGGGAGCCCAAAGACTGACTTTGGTCCTTTTGGTTGTACTTTAATTTGAAATAAATGAAATCATATCTTTTAAATGAAAATATTAAAAGACTGCAGATCATAAATGTAGAACTTCTGAAATGTATGCTCAGGGATGCAGTGAAGCATTCCTGTCCAACGTTTTGGAAAAATGTTGAGGTTAACAAATTCTGAATGAGCATATATTTATGTTTATTTATTTATTTTTAAAGCTTCAATATTTGATATGTTGGCTTGGGAATTATTTGCTTATTATTATTATTATTATTATTATTATTATTATTATTATTATTATTATTATTGAGTGTCCCAATGATTTTGAGAACAAGGTTGTGGAGTGTGTATGGAGAGGAACAGCTTTTAGGCGGGGAATTTGCTGAGTTCAATGTTGACCCTGTGAGTCATCTGTTTTGCAAGATTCTGCTAGCAAAGCAGTGGGCAGCTGACAACATCAACAGGAACAGCCAATGAGAAGCTAGTTGTGCAAAGTGTTTGAGCCACACAAGTTTTTTGGGCCGGCAGTAATGTTAGAACCTTTGGACAAATAGTTGCCTGTGTCTTCTTCCCTATATATCTTTCTCTTTCACACATTCCCAGATTCCCAGTCTTTCCCATTCTCCCCAACATTATTAGTCTCCTATTTAATTTTTGAATGTTTACTAAAGAGTTTTGAGCTCAAAGATTAATAATTGGTTGAAATTAAACTGAAGATGTGACGCCTGCTTGAGATGTATGATCCATATCTTTATATAAAATAGTGTGTGTTCAATAAATCTGTAAGATTAGCTTTTCTAAATATTTGTAGCGTGTTAGACGTCTTAAATGAGTTTTGTCTAAAACACAGTTCCATATCCTGTAAATATTTTTGTTTTATTGATTACAGCAATTTGTAAATGTTCTAAATGAAAATGCTGTTTAGCCTTGTTTGAGCAGTTCTGAAAGATATAGATCCCACTTTTAAGAGGTTTACTGTGCCCTGTTAAACTAAACATTTCTCAGAGATGGCATCATCTCAGCTGTGACGTTAGTGAGTTCTTAGCTCGAATCCATCTTTAAAAATATCATTTTTGCCCAGCATTTTCACCGCAGACATCCAGACGTTCAGACATATAAACACCTGCCCAATTTCCCCAAACTATCTTTGTGGTTGTTTCTACTACACTGGTTGTCCTCAGAAGGAAGTGGTGGGTTTCTGGTTTTGGTGCTAGAGGCAGCAGTGCTGATTGACAAAACACATAGAAGACATTCTTTTAATTCAGGTGAACTGCTTTTGTGGTATTTCCTTTGGAAAAAAAAAAAGGTTTATTACATAAGTTCCTCCATACGACTGTATTTAACAAGTGTGTCATATTCAGTTAGCTAAGTAGCTGTACTCCTAAACTGCAGTTGCACTAGATCACAGGTGTTCAGTGTGTCTCCCCTCTCATAATAACTGTTATTTTTCTGCAGCAGGTGACAGTAACAGGTGCTATTTTTCTGCTCTGTATTTCAAGAGCAAGAAATCCCAATTAATTAATAGACTGGTAATAGAATTTATAAGCTTTACTCACATGGCCATACGAATCCACACCACAGCATTGCTAAGCATGAAACTGTCAGAAAAGTATCACATAAACAAGCCGCCATATGGCTAAATGATAGAAATATTCATTAGCCAGAAATCCTCACTCCCTCATTTCCAATTTTCCAGCTGCACATTGCGAAGGCAGGCTATGCACTGTGCAGGTTTGTTTGGTACAATACGTGGATGAACGCTGCTCAGCGTGCTCACAGAGATTTCGATATTATAGCCGAAGCGGCAGAGAAATGCAAATCCCAATAAAGCTTATTGTCTCATTTCATGATTGCCTTTTGAATTGACAAAAATAAAACCTGTTTAGACACCACAAGCTCTGCAGAGTCATCTCTTTCATAATGTGCTATTTGCCTGAGGCCATTTTAGTTGCAGGCATACTGTTTACTTTGTCTCATGGATCTGGTTGGTGGTTATTATCAGGGAAAAATAATGATCTTTATACACTTTACTACCTAGGGGGGAAAAAAGAATTAATTTCCTGATAGGAGTTTATTATTTATTTATTTGTGCATTTCTGCACCTCCTCCAGGTGGCGGCATACAACTCAGAGGGCAAGAGCAACCCTAGCCAGGTGGTCGAGTTCATCACAAAACCAGATATACCTGGCTGTCCCTTCAAGCCTGTCATCAGAGGAAGAGTCCTGCCCAACAGCTTCAAAATGGCCTGGGGTAGGTTTTCTACTAGTTGCCCTTTTGACTTATTAAAACCTTTCACTCTTCATGTAGTTGACAGCCTGGCAAGTCCAGTTTGTAAGTTCATTTTTCTGACTGAGCTCTGCCTGGACCTATGTGACGGATGACATCCCAGGCTGTCTGTACTATAGATGATTGACAATTCTCTTCTCTTCAGACCTAAGCATGAATCCTTCATACACACACCTCACTGGACAAACACATCCATCACCGCTGTACGTGTCTGTGCTTCCAGATTTCAAAATACCATTAAAAAACAAGTCTGCAGTTGTGAAGATATTTTCAAATGTTTCTGTGCACTAAAATGAGTTTCAGAAGAAAAAACAAGGCAACATCCTTGGCCAATCATGCAAATCAAATTTCGTAGATTCATAGCACACTTTTAAAATGAATTAATATATTTCAGGTGGATAAGTAGTCAACCCTTTTGGGGACATAATGATTTATATAGAAAAATAATTATTTTAATTATGTGCTTGTGTTAAAATTTAGAACCCCCTAAAGATGATGGTGGCTCAGAAATCACTAAGTATGTTGTGGAGCTGTCTGAAGGCACAAGTGGTAAGTTCCTCATGGTGACAGTAATAATTTACATAATTTAATAATACATGATTTCATTTATTGAAATCATTTTAATGTAATTAAAATGGTCTGTGCGTGCGTGCGTGCGTGTGTTTTTTGTTATGTTTTTTTCTTAGGCTCACCGTGGGGGCAGGTGTACTCGGGGCCAGCTCTGGAACATGTGTGTGAGGGCTTGAAGCCCGGCTGCTCCTACCAGACGCGAGTTTACTGCATGAGCGAGGGGGGGCAGAGCCCGGTGAGTCATTCAACGTCAGTACACGTGTGCACATGGTTGCGCACATAGCCTTGTGTTTCACCACAGGAATTCAGAGTTTGATGCATCAGTTACATATTTATTTGATTGCAGGGAGAAAAGGGAGGGTAATATGTTGTTTTTTGGGTGTTTTTTGTTTTGTTATGCTTTTTTTGTTTTTGTTTTTTAAATGATTTGCATACACGTGAACTGAGATTACTGTTAGAAACATTAGAAAAATGTAACAGACATTTATTTATCTTATAAAAACTTTCAGATTATTATTATTATTATTATTATTATTATTTTGGTTATGAATGATGCATTTCTGAGCTGTTATTCAAAGTGTTGTGAGTAAGCAGACAGTGATGATTTGATTAATTTGACACAAATGATTCTAGATATGCAATCTATTTATGGCAAGTTTTAATAGGAAATTGTCATTCAGTCAGTTGCTTATGTTGGATATTAGACTGTTTCCTGGTGTGTAAGTACAAGACAAAGCCTGCTAATCGATTAACCCTCCCTGCATGTGTCAGAGAATGTTTTTCTTAATTAGTTCAGTTCACAGACGCTCTTCATTAATTTCTTCATCAGCTGTTTGTGCATGCATTTATTCAAGATGGAGCTGGTAAAGAAACATGAGTCATGGTGGCGAATTCCTGCTTTTTGGTGCAGCGCAATGTGACATAACACTCACATGGGCTTTTTTTTTTTTTTCTTTTGTCACAGAAGTTGAGTGTATAATTCACTTGTGAGGCAGTATGTCTAACTTTACCCATAAAGACAGCGTATTTTTCTGTATGCTCGTGTCCTTTGATCGATGCATTCACACTCGGTCTCCTCTCCGGACTGCTGTAGCCTGAGTCGGTCTGATAAGCCGGTGAAAATGACAATCTGTGTCCTGTGTGCTTTGTAAGAGGAGAGAGTCAAGAGTGTGAAATTGTTATTAACTGTGGGTCTTAATTGGTGTGTTGTCTTTACTTGCAAGCTGTCAGAGACCCTGCAGGTCCAGACTCCCGCAGTGCCCCCGGGGCAATGCCAGCCCCCTCGGTTGGTGGGCAAGCCCAAAGCCAGGGAGGTGCAACTGCGCTGGGGTGAGTCATTCCTCTCCAACTTAGATCTGTGTGGGATGCATCTCTGGCTTCTGTTGATGCATTTATTTGTCTTGTGAACAAACCTCAAAGCACTAATCTTTGATTGTACAGTTACTATTATTTTGCTGTTTGTGCATTTTAGCTTTGTTTATACACTGTTATTTTTCTTGGACAGTGCTTCTTTTTTTCTCCCAAAGTGTATTGATCTTTATAAATACTTGTTTGTACAAATTTCCTAGGTGTCCCTCAGGTAGACGGAGGAAGCCCGGTCTCTTGCTACAGTATAGAAATGAGCGGGCCACAGTCTGAGGAAAGCAAAGAGGTTTACCAGGGTCCAGAGCTGGACTGCTCTGTAGGAGGGTTAATGCCTGGCAAAACCTATAGTTTCCGGCTCAAGGCAGCAAACAAGGCTGGGGTGAGAGACTATTAATACTGAATAACACTGCAAGGGATTTAATTATTTTTTTCCAGTGTGCTTTGAACAGTCTCAATAAATACATTTTAAAAGTGTCATTTGGAAATTTCTGGTTGTATAAACTAGTTTTGTTCTTTTCATGTGAAAAGTTTGGCCCTCTTTCGGAGCGCTTTGAGGTTACGACTGGCCCCGGGGCCCCTGAGCAGTGCAAAGCTCCCTCCACCACATGCAAGTCCTCCAGCTGTGTTGTTGTGAGCTGGGAGGTAAGACTGGCTGCCTCAAGTAATGTGTTGAAAATTGAGTGTTGTATGCATCATCCTCATTCATTTCTTGTTTGGGATCTAGGCCCCTCCTTGTAATGGAGCTCCGGTGACAGAGTTTCGTCTGGAGTGGGGAGCAGCTGAGGGTAGCATGCAGATTTGTTATAGTGGACCAGGCCTCAGTCATGAAATGAAAGGCCTACTGCCTGCAACCAACTACTTCTGCCGGGTGCAAGTGAGTGCTTCATTATTTACGATTTTATTTCTCGATTTCTAGCCCCCCTTTTTTTCAGTCTTCACCATGGTTAAAATAAAAGTCTAAAGCAGAATTATACATCATCTTTCACTATATAAAGACTATTATGCTATCTTATGACCTTATTTAAGTGTGATATATTCTCTGAGAATCTCATAATAATCTGAAGGACTCCCAGTAAAATGAATAATTCTAACTTTAATTTAATTTGAGAACATAAAACTGACTAGGCCAGCACAGTAGGAAATAACTGAAACAGTTCTGCATCAGTTCTCTTATCCTTTGAGACACCACTTTCTGCCGGAGTGGAATAGTTCTTTTCAGTTTTTTTTGTTTTCTTTTCAATGTCAGTACTTGTAATAATTTCTGCAGCGTTACTAAATGTCATCATTTGAGGTTTTCTCCAATTTTGGGGATGTTATCATTTGGATAGTTGTTTGGTGCATTTAATTTTTAGCATATTCTTGACTGAAGAGTAAAATTGTTTACGTTTACATTGGAACTCCATCTTGTGGTCAAACGTAAATGCTGCACAGGTGTTCTTCCACACCACAAGTGGTACTTGATATCAACTTCTTGGGCGCACTCTTGTTTCTTGTTGATAGGCTGTGAACGTGGCTGGTGTGGGTCCCTTCAGCGAGGCAGTGTTTTGCCTGACGCCCTGCACTGTGCCTGCTGCTGTCAGCAACATATACGTGCTCAAAGAGTCTGAGCTGCGAAGTTACGATACTCCAGTGGATGCGGATGAAGATGAGGAAGAGGAGGAGAGTGAGTCCCGGCCACAGCCGGTCTACTCTCCGTCCACCTGCCTGGGTATTTGCTGGGACCCTCCATGCGATCACGGCTCTGAGATCAATTCCTACCTGATTGACATCGGAGAGCGACAACCTATCGTTGTTGGTCCGGTCACCAAACACGTCATCCAAAATCTACAGCCTGACACCAGCTACAGGTTGGTGCAAGTTTTAAAGGTAGCATCGTAGTTATGCTACACCACTAAGAACCTTCCAGATGTAAGGCAGAAAGAGCCGTTTTTAAATTATGTCTCAGTGCTCATGCGGAATAACATGTGATACAAATTGGACACGCCACGCTTTTAGATTCAGTTGGTCTGTGATGCTTTGTTCCAAAAGATGTCAAAGGGGACAACTTGGGCAGATGTAATTGGTTACATCTGTAAACCTTGTCTATTGTGAAGAGGGCTGGCAACTGTTTAGAAAGCAGTTGGGTTCCAGACAAGACATCAAACATTTTTTTGTTGGCTGGATATTTGAATGCGTTTTATTATTCTAAACGAGACAGAAATACTGACAGATTTCATGGATTAACATTTTAAGAGGGACTGAGATGAATGAATTTGTTGTCAACTTTTAGTGAATTTGTACAGAAAATATAAAATCAAGGACATAAAGGTCCTCTGGTTGTCAGTGCAGTGTTTTACGACACCTTTCCAGCTCTCTGGTGTCATGTCTTCTTCTTCTTCTTCTTCTTCTTCTTCTTCAGGATTCGAATCCAAGCCCTTAATAGCCTGGGAGCAGGCCCCTTTAGTCACACCTTTAAGCTGAAGACAAAGCCCCTGCCCCCACAGCCCCCCCGCCTGGAGTGCACCGCCTTCAGCCACCAGACCCTCAGGCTCAAGTGGGGTGACGGCCCAGCCAAAGCCACCTCAGATGCCCTTCAGTATCAGCTGCACATGGGGGACAAGAATGGCAGGTTAGTCGGTCATTATTCAGGTGGGAGAAAGCGATCTGACAAGAGATTAACCAATAAGAAGGGAGACTGGAGTTTGAGCAATAGCTGCAGATAACTGTATTCAGGAGGGCGGGGTGATTGAAAATAAAGCAGCAGACAAATTGCCTTGGAAGCAGAAGGAGACAGGAGCTGATGATATGCCTTTTGCCACTCTGTACTTTCAGATAGAGAAGTCACTCATGCCATTTGCTTTTTCTAATATTTATCCTTTGCTCATTAAATCCTTTCTCTTTTTCCATGTTCCTGTCATTGCAGATTTATATCCTTGTATAAAGGACCATGCCACACACACAAAGTCCAGAGGCTTAATGAGTCTACCTCTTACACGTTCCGCATCCAGGCCTTTAATGAGGCGGGCGAAGGGCCCTTCTCCAATGTTTACACATTCACTACCCCACGTTCTCCTCCAGCTCCTCTGAAAGGTACAGTGCCACATTTTTTTCTTTCTCTGCCTGTCCTAAGCATTAAACAGTTCCTACTATCTTTACAGACACTCACTGCTTGACACTGTGTGCTCATCCTTTAACCTGAGGTGACCCAAACTTGACTTGCATTTGAGTTAGACCAAACTGCCAGAGATTCACTCGCCTGCTCTCATCAAAAGTCGTGTAGATCAGCTCTGTGGTCTGGTCTCTGCCAGCCTCTGCAGAGCCTCTTTTGATCCTACGCGTTGAAGTCAGTAATGAGGATGTAGGCTTTATTCTCAGTGCAGCACCTCTTTTGAATCAAGCAGTCATGTGCCAGATTGTCAGTGTTACTCAACACTGCTGGTCTCCCCACACAGTGAAGTGGACTCTCAAATATAGACAGTTTGAATTTAGACAAGCCATTTCAGCATTGAGTTTAACGTCTGATATCACAAAGGCACAAAAGACTAAAATGCTACTTGCTGCTCCATCTCTTCATGCATTACCAGGCCACTTTCAGCCAGTCCAGTACAACCACGTATTTTTATTGTTTTTGCTCAAATTGCCACCTACCTAAGCAAGAGCGTGACTCACAGTTAGGTACTCTGCTAATGGGGAACAGTCACATTAAGTTCTCTAAAATGCTCTTTTTTTTTATCCATCAGCTTGAGTCACTGTTCATATAAAAGCAAGTACTCTTGTATTAAAGCTAGGAGTGTCTGAAGGAGCTCCATTTTCAGAAATCCCCCAAAGCTCGCATTCAAAGTGGGAGTTTACTTCATGTTTGAAAAGTGTTTGGGAACTTTGATGTCTCTTACTATTTTGTCAACAAAGCTACATCCCGTTATTTTGTAGAATACGCATTATGGGTTCACTTCAAATGGTGTTTTGGTTACTTTAATCCAGAGAAGCCTTTTTACACATCTCCCTTGCAGTAATGTACCACCCTTCAAAGGGAATCGAAGATAAATAGCAGTTCAGTTTACCTGTGTTTAAATGAAGCCATTTTAGCCTGGATATAACCACCGGTAGCGTTTTAGATGTTGAGTAGCCAGAATTGACCATGTTTGGATCAGAGGGAGGACTTGGATCAGTTTGCAAAGCAGGCTACTGTTATAAACGGTGCTAATTGCAAACACACATGGCTGCTAACTAGTGTTAAGTAACACACTAATAAAATACCAGATTTTAATCTTCAAAACTCAAGTGCAATTTGATGCAGACTTCTTGGACAGGCACACAGCAAGACTGCATTGATTGATTATTGGTTAGATATTTCACTCACATTAAAGTTGCCATCAAGGGGAAACTGTCAGGCTCTAAAGAATGTATTTGCTGGCCATTCAACATGGGAGTCCATGTGGATTGACTGCAGTGTTTAATATTTTAGCACTGGCCTAATTTTTTTGATGCAGAGGGTGTTGCATAGGTCTACATGTGTGTACCTTTCTAATGCTGTCAGTGATGTTGTGTTGTTTTTGATGTTGTTGGGTTTTTTTTTTTTTTTGTTTGTTTTTTTACATTTCTATTAGTCTGTTTTAAAGCAGTTAAATAAGTAGTCGCCTGTATTGCTTGTCTTCATCACAGCTCATTGTTTTCTCTCTTTCATTTCCAACCTCACCCTCCAGCCCCTAAAGTGGAGCGTCTGGATGATAACTCCTGCGAAGTCACGTGGGAGGCCCTGCCGCCTATGAAGGGGGACCCAGTAATCTACAGCTTGCAGTGTATGATAGGAAATTCAGATTTTAAACAGGTACAGATGTTGTTGTGTTAAGGTTTCCTACCCCTCCTTTGTGTTTTATGTCCTTCTGTGTTACCTTCATGTGACCCACCATTCATCACAGTGGCCTTTTTCTATGCAGAGTGGGATACAGATGGATCCCAGGGCCTTGATGCTTTTGCTGTGGCTTTGCAGCACTCTGTATTACTCACTGCTGCTTTAAATTGCCCATTACGCAAAGGTCATTGATCCATGAGGTATATCAGGTGTCTAACCCCTGCCACCACATTCATCCCTCTCAATGGCCTGTGGCCATGTTAACATGAAATAATGGTCTCTGCAGGCTTATGCTAATCGCACCACATCATATATGGCAATTGAATCGGGAAGCTGAAATATATGGCTACCACCCCCTTTGTTTCCCTCTTTGTCAGTCTTGATGGCTTGGATTCAAAGCCCATATTTAAGAAAGTAATTTTTGTATCACTGCTAGTTTGACATCCAGTATTTAAATAACACTGCTCATATCCCCCTTCTGCTGTAATTTTGTGTGCAATTGTTTTTGATTTTGATTTTATGTGGTGGGCTTAATTAAAGTTTAGGCTTCAAATGAAATATTTGTTCACTCATTAAAGAGAATCAAAGAAAGTGTCACTACGGCAACCAAGCAGATCAGGTTCACGAGGTCCTCTAAAAACTTGTGGGTGTGTCAGCTGGACAGACGGCTGAGGCAGATGGCTTTCCACGTCTTCCAAGGCGGAAAAACAGGACAAGTCTAATGAAAAAAATCAAAAATACTCTGTCAATTGGAAAAATAATAAAAGTTAAAAGAGATACAAGTGTATTTTCATTATTTCTGTCACTGAAGTTACTCAGAAGCAGTAAGAGAGATGAATTTTCATCTTCGTTGGTCAGTACAGCTTCTTTAAATGTTTTCTGTAATTTTATATACTATTTTTAATCTCTTCCTCTCTCCTGTTCTCAGGCTTACAAAGGCGCTGCCACAACCTTCCATGTTCAGAACCTGCAGCCCAACAGTGACTATCGTTTCCGAGTATGCGCTATCAGGCAGTGCCAGGACGCTCCGGAGCTGAGCGGTCCCTACAGCCCCACGGTGACCCTCTCCTCCCAGCGGAATGATGCGGCGCTGGCCGGCAGCGCGGTCAGCTCAGGATCCAGGATCGGCACAGAGTCCACCCGAGCCAGACAGAGCCTGAGCGACGAGCAGTGCGCTTTCCTCATCCTCATGGTTTTTGCCGTCATCGCCATCCTCATCGCTTTTGTCATCCAATACTTTGTCATCAAATGAGCAGTCTGCACCCCCCAGCTTCAGGGTTATAGCTTTACTCTTCCCTGCCCCTCTGTCTCTCTGTTGTTTTGTATCCTTTATTTTGTACTTACTATTCTCCAGTTTCAACGGAGTAATTGCATTAGCCGAACTGGGGCGCAGCAGGAGGATGGGCGGGTGAGTGGGCGCTAAATGGAAGTTATAAATTGAGGATGTAACGTCTCATTTGGCACCTGTGATACCGTCCTGACTCTCCTTCCTCTGTCTCCCCGCCCCAAGGTTGTGGTATCTGTTGAGTCCAAATGCCTAATCCATCACGATTAGCTTCCTGTGCAAAAGGAACTCAGAAAGCATAGGGATAGGGTTTGCTTTGGGGAAGGGCTGGGGAGAAGTGGCGCATATATATAAAAATGTATAGAAATAGTCATTATTTATATTTCCATTTAAGTGTCCAGTAAGAAACAGTTTTTTGATAGATGTGTTCCAAAAATAGTCTGTAGGTGTAAACCTATGTGCTATTTGATCCTGGGACCTGGTGGGCCAGTGTTTGCACAGTGAGGTGTGTCCAGATGTGTTTACTGTATGTAGTTTGTGCCACTGCGGTACACGGCTGGGAGGGCCTCAGGGCCACACGAAGGGACGTGATTCCCCATGCTGGAGTTTGTTCGAGAAGTCTAGGGAAAGAAGAATCTGAAGAGTTAACCTTGTTCACATTAGTAGGACGTTCATTTAGCACTTTCCAACCTTTTTGATGTTCAGAATGTTTAAGGATGCAAAAATGACTGGAGAAATGTTAGTATATTTTTGTACAGTGAAGACACAAGGATCTGTAAGTTTGAGGGAAAAAAATGCTCAGTATAAAGTTAGAAAACAAAAACCAAACTAACAGTGAATTCTAATTATTTTTACTATCATATAGTTATACTGTAGCTTGTTTTTACAATCATGCAGCTGCTTTACTCTGAGATATTGTTGTTCAGCACAAAAAATGTATGCTTTCTCATATGTTCTGTTTTATT
Organism: Neolamprologus brichardi; assembly: GCF_056152115.1. Taxonomy (NCBI): domain Eukaryota; kingdom Metazoa; phylum Chordata; class Actinopteri; order Cichliformes; family Cichlidae; genus Neolamprologus; species Neolamprologus brichardi. The sequence continues at coordinate 32,040,710 of NC_142117.1, forward strand.
TCGTTCTCCCCGGTAATTGATTTTGCACCTTAGTGAAAGAAAACCTAGACTGACTGCGTCTTGGTCTTGTGATGCATTTTATAGAACACACTTTGAGATTGTGAAAGCCCTTCATGTGTTTTGGGTGTTTTTAAAAGTTGTTGAATCACATGACGTGTCACTGAAACAGCTAATCAGCAAAAATGAAAAAATGAAATAAATTAAAAAAAAGGATTTAAAAAAAGAAAACCAGAGGGAAAAATATCACAAGTTGTTTCAGAGGCCTTAATTGGAGAGGAAAAAAACTTTGGGAGATTTTTTTTTTCTTTCTTAATTTCTCTTCAGTTCTTATGGGTTTTTTTTAGTGTTAGAAAACACTACAATGTGTTTCATTTTACTTTTGCAAAATTCATTTGGTGTTTAGTAAACATGTATAATCATGAGAGAAATGGAAAGTAGTTGTATGTATTAAATTTATTTTGGTTTCTTTTTTTTCAAGTCATACATGTGTGAAGTATATTTTTTTATGATATTGAAGTAATATAAGTTAATACTCTCCAGAACATTAAAAGAAGAAAAAAAATCCTGTCATGAATCATTGAAAGCTGAAACAAAATGTGTTATCATGTACTTCCTGTGAATCTAAATTTGCCTTTTCTCTGTGTGTTAAGTATTTGTAACAGGTTGCTAAGCTGAGTTTTCAGTGGTGATCTGGCTGTAGAGTCTAGTGATTGGTTTTGGGCAGATAACTGCTGTTGCAACTTTCAAAATGAAATGCAGGTACCTTGCAAAACATCCTGGATAATTACATGATTTGGTCCTTCAGACATTCTGCAAATGTCTCCTCTTTGTCATTTAAAAAAGAAGAAGAAGAAAAAAGATTCAAAATTCCTATTTTTGATAGCAATTGCAAAGCGTGCCATTTTAACACCTCTTCACCCGGGGGCTTACTACCTTTGGCTGGGGAGATTAACAAAATGCTACAAAAATGAGTAAAATATGCACAAAACAGACCATTTTTATGTAATTTTAATGTTTGCAGTTACCTCATACACCGTACATTCCAAAATGAAAATTTGTTATACTATACATACTACCAGACATATCACTTTACAATGTTCGTTATGGGAAAAATGTATAATCATAGATATGTATCTAAAGTGTATCTGTATAGTCATGATATCTACAAAGGATCCATGCACAATAAAAGATTTATAATTCTTTGTCCTGCTTCAAGTTTGTACACGTGAGTGTTTGATTACCTATTTGTGCACAACATGACTTTGGCAGCACTTGTTTCTGAACGACTGGTTTGTGTTTGAGGGAGGGAAAGAGCACCTCAACACCCTTCTTTATATCTCCTGATGATTATAAGAATTTGGTCAGTAAAGAACTGCTGCTTCTCTGGTGGTAAGGGTGAAAATCTAAATTTCAATGCTGTTCTAGTCACATCCAAAAAAGAAGAATTATGGGAAAAGTTATAAGGGCTATATTTAGATTGCTATACCCTCCTTAGTGGCTGAATAGTGTAGTGGTTAATACATTCACCGGTTAGAGGCCTGGATGATACACCAATCCCTAGGAGGGTTGCATCAGAAAGGACAAAAAAAAAGCCTAAACAAACGTGGATCCATCCACTGTAGCAACACCTTGTGTGTGAGCAATCAGTCGAAATAACAGCTCAGACTCCTTCTTTTGCCTTGAACTGCCTGAGTTCTTAGTGGCATCGATCCAACAAAATGCTGGAAACAATCCTCGTGAGATTTTGGCCCATTCTAACATCATCACACAGTTGGTGCAGATTTGTTGGATCTCCTATTTCAATGCATCCCAAAGGAGCTTTATTAAATTGGGGTCTGGTGACTGTGAGGCAATTTGAGTACACAAACTCCTTTTCACATTCACAAAACCAGATTCGGGTTGTTTGAGGTTTGTGACATGGCACATTGTCTCTGTGGAAACAGCCATTAGTAGATTACAGCTACACTGTGGTTATAAAGAAAAGGGCGTGCTCATCAGTGAAACTCTGGTGGGCTCTGGCATTTAAAAGATCCTCACTTGGCACTAAGGAACCCAAAATATGCCACGAAAACATTCCCCACACCATAGCACAAATTCTGACCTGAATGTTGCAGCAGAAACTAAAACGTCACCATTCGATGTTTTTCTAGCCTTTTATCATCCAGCTTTGTGAGTCTTTGTAAATTGTAGCTTTTCTGTTCTTAGCTCCTGTAGCCCATCTCCTTCAAGATGTGACACGCTGTGCATTCAGGGATGTTTTTCTGCATACTTTGGCTGTAGTAAGTGATTATTTGACTTACTGTTGCCTTCCTGTCAGCTAGAAGCAGTCTGGCCATTCTCCTCTGACCTCTGACAAGGCATTTTGCCCAGAGAGCTGCAACTGACTGCTTATACCCTCTTCTTTCTTTTATCATCCTCTGTAAACCCCAGACGTAATTGTGTGAGAAAATTCCAGTAGACCAGCAGTTTTTAAAATACAGACCAGCTCATCTGGCGCCAACAATAATGCCACATTTCAACCACTAAAATCACATTTCTCCCCTATTCAGATACTCAGTTTGAACTTTAGCACCCCAGTGCCAAAATGCATTGAGATTGTGGCATGTGATTGGCTGATTAGATGTTAACATCTCTAATGAAATGGCTGGCGACTGTATTTACAGCTAAATATAAAAAGATTAAAAGATTACAAGTTTATTAACATTCTTCAACGTCCTGATTTTTTTATGTTTATAATTCTATCGTATAAAACATCATAAGATGTAATAACAGGGACACTGAAGCTCAGTCTAGTGTGTGAAGTTGTGGGCATGGGAGACTTTTTGTTCTCTGCACAAACCTACCTAAGCAATACAACTAAAAATGGCTAATTAATGAAGGAAAGTGTGCTTACTCATCTCGGTTGCCGCATTGTGGACAAAATTGGCTGTTGTTGAAAGATGGATTGGAAACCCTTTCAAAACAAGCAAACGAGGCCTCCCTGTGACAGCGCAAACAATGATAGAGGAGAGAGCTTCACACTGACCCTTTCTTAGGTCCGACTGGTTCATCTGGTCATGGGCCAGCTCAGTGTAAACACACAAATACACCCTTATGTCAGTGTGTCTCTTTTCTGAAAGGTTCATCGAGTTGTAATGGATGTGGTGGCTGTGAACCAACAGAGCGAAGCAGCATGGGGATAAATGTTAGCTTTGAAGAAATATCAGAAAACCGGTGTTTCAGGAAGTGAAAGTATCCCTCTGCTATCATGTTTGCAATTAACTTCTGGAATGTAATTTTCCACAAGAATCAGGACAGTTCAATTCACATAGAGGTAGCAGTTTTCTAATATTCATACTTATCAGCACTCTCCAAAGCCTTGAAACGGTCTCTAAACCTTATGGATTAGTGGGACGTGGAGTCAAGAACTGAGGTCAATACCCTCTGGAGGTCACCCCAAGTTAAAGTTTTGATTCTTCTATTAAAAATCCTAACTAAGCAGAAAAGTCAAAGAAGAAAAACCCTTCGCTGTCCCTTCTTCACCTTCGTTGTTGAAGTTTAAGCCTGAGATGATACCTAACTCAGAGAAAGATGGGGCTGGTGGACAGCGGAGCAGATAAAAAACATATTTTTCAGTCACTACTTCCGAACAGCTCAGCAAACGCACATTGACTGTCACATGAATCATTGAATTAAGAGCCATTTTTATATGTTTATGTCTCGTGGGTTCATGTTCAATCCAGAATAATATCATCCTCAATTTGGGGGGGGGGGGGGGGGGGGGGGGGTTCCTTCCGTCTTTTGCCTTTTACCATCATCTGTCCTGTTGTCATTTGATTATAAAGATTACCCAGGCACACACACACAAACAACAGACGCCCACACTGTTACTCCTGGACTCCTGAGGGTGCTGTAGAGGAGGAGCTCCTTTCTTCATCACAGCTCAACCAGTTATTGAGCACCAGGACAGGCTCTGCCACTTCAATGCGAACCTCCTGCCACCGCTGCTCTCCTTCGGCTCACACAGAACCACAACAGGGACTGCAAAAAGTTTCAACTTTGAAAGATCTCTCCATTTGCAAGGTGACAGCACCAGCAAAAATTTATTTTACACCATTAAGTTTCCTTTTAAAGTTTAATGTATCGTACTAGTGGGTTTGCATGACTTACTATAACCTGCAGTGCTTTATTTATTATGTTGTTTTGCGTAAATCTTGTATTTATTTTTGTTAGAGTTTAGTTTTATATTTTTGCAATGCTTAAAATCAGTCTGCATTTTCATTACCACCAAGTGTGGCATTTTTATTATATGCAGTGAGTTTATTTATGATTTATCCAAATTCAGTATTCATATTATGTCTGCAGTAATGAAAAGTCTACAGCATTTGGTTTGGTTCTTTAACGTGAAATTTTTGTCTTGTCAGTGGGTCCCTGAAGCCAGATTTTGATCTTTACTGTGCCAGCATCTAATGAAATTGGCATGCCCTGGTCAAGACCTCATGCTGGTGGAGCAGAGGACATGGACAACATAGATGACCACCACTACGAGGGTTCCCTGTTCCCCACCTCCACCCTCATCCCTGTCACTGTCATCTGCATCCTTATTTTCATTGTCGGGGTGACAGGCAATACCATGACCATCCTCATCATCCAGCGCTTCAAGGACATGAAGACTACCACCAACCTCTATCTGTCCAGCATGGCAGTTTCTGACCTCATCATCTTCCTGTGCCTGCCGTTTGATCTGTACCGCCTGTGGAAGTATGTGCCCTGGCTTTTTGGGGAAGTCGTGTGCCGCTTATATCACTACATCTTCGAGGGCTGCACTTCGGCCACGATCCTTCACATCACGGCACTGAGCATCGAGCGCTATCTGGCCATCAGCTTCCCCCTCCGAAGCAAGGCGGCGGTGACCAGACGCAGGGTCCAGTACATCATCTTTGCCCTGTGGGGTTTCGCCTTGGTCTCTGCAGCTCCCACGCTCTTCTTGGTAGGGGTCGAGTATGACAACGAAACACACCCAGATTACAACACGGGGCAGTGCAAGCACACCAACTACGCCATCATCTCGGGACAGCTGCACATCATGCTCTGGGTGTCCACCACATACTTTTTCTGCCCAATGCTCTGCCTCATCTTTCTCTACGGCTCCATCGGGTGCAAGTTATGGAAGAGCAAAAATGACCTGCAAGGCCCCTGTGCGCTGGCCCGAGAGAGGCCACACAGGCAAACAGTCAAGATCCTGGGTGAGTAAGAACATTTCCATCAATGCAGAAAGTATATATCTCTGGTATGCTGATTCCCAGCAGAGCACGCACATTTTTACAGGTTCTAAAAGTGTCACATTTTGTACATCAGAGAGATTTTTTAAGAATTAGACAGCCACCTGTTCCAGCACTGTGACTCAGTCTCACATTTGCCATCTGCAGATAAACGTTTAAATAATAATCATCACTGATTTCGCACAAAACGGTGGCATTTAATATATTCCATGATCTTCAAATTTTGCTTTATCTGCTGTTGCTTCTACAATCTGCTTAAATTCAAGAGTAATGGCATTAT